>NC_134411.1:67955478-68322144 GCF_038048845.1 Mixophyes fleayi
TCACTGGACTGATACTGCAGAATGTGTAAACTTTGTAATATTGCAGTACCACTGGACTTTTACTGCTGAATGTGTGAACTTGGTAATATTGCAGTACCAATGGGCTTATACTGCAGGATTGGTTGTGCAAATTTTGTGGTAATTAAAAAATATTTAAAGTAGTTTTTGGTATTTTTTTAAAAAAACTTTTTTTTATTTTTTTTAAACACAGGGGAATATTGGGGAAATAACTATGCCCTTAGAAGCACAGAGCACAGGACACAGCACCACTGGACTGAACAGGACACAGCACACGACCCAGCAGCACCACTGACCTCAGAAGGACAGAGCACAGCACACAGCACCACTGGACTGATACTGCAGAACACAGCACAGCACAGCACAGCACTAAACAGCACAGCACAGCACAGCACAGCACAGCACAGCACAGCACTAAACAGCACAGAACTAAACAGCACAGAACTAAACAGCACAGAACTAAACAGCACAGAACTAAACAGCACAGAGGACCACCTAACACACCCTCCCTCTACCCTGATCAATGCCCGAGTGAAGATGGCGGCGACTAGCGGGGAATTTATAGGATCCGAGTATCGCGAGATCCGACAACGGGATTATGAGTCAGAGCCTCAGTTTCACTTTTGAATTTGGCGCCAATACCCGGATCTGTCTCGGATCCGACTCGGATCCGCAACGTTCGGGTGGGCTCGGATTTCATAAATCCGAGTGCGCTCATCCCTAATAGAAATGCTTGCATCTTTTGATGGAAAGGGCTTGGAGGATTGGGGCATTCCATGCTGGAGGCAGACAAGGCACAGTCTTGTGCTTGTTATTGTGCCCATGTGCAGAGGTGAGATTTTGATTTGCCCAAACATTTCTTTGCCAAATATTTAAATGGAACTCAAGGGATGGGGAGAGCACATTACCTGTAAATTCCCTAATTGGCAAGGTAGCCATATTTTCCACAAAATCAGTTGGAGATCAGTTATTGGTCTATCCTTTTATTGGGATGCTTTTGTACCTTCCACTGTAAATGGAACAAAACATATTTATGCAGAGTGATTTTCCATGGGCATGCTGCATGTATGCACAAGCTGGATAAATAAGTGTATTTGTACAAAATTTAGTGCACAGTTGGGTCCTATTTTTTCCAGTTCGTAAACATAGCCTACTTACACCAAAATAGATTTTGAGCCATAATACACTAATTCCATAGATAGATGCCCTATGTTTGTAGTGACATTCCCCTTTGTCATGAGTAATTTGTCTTTTTAGTTGCAATTAAGTTCTGTTAATCTATATAGAAAAATAAAAATAGGCCGCGGCCTGGAGGCAAAATATGACAGATTGTTCTCCATCCCCCAGCAGCAACACATCTGGGTACATCGCAGGGTTATTTCCTCTAATACACTCATACCCATAGACAACAGATCACAGGCTTCTTGCATACCCCTTGAGACAACTATTTCATCTCCAGGCTTGTCCTTTCCATCCCGGAGTTGAGTCCACCTTGCCTCCATGCAGCTAGGGACCCGCACTGCAGGCCCAAGTTTTCCTACCACCCGGATTTGCCTCTGAGTGCATCGGGAGCTTGGACTTGGGGACGCCAGCCCATCTAGCCCTGAAGGCACAAACACCTTTGGCTGCCCCCCATCCGTTGAGAGCCAGAAACAGCCTTCAATGAGAGGAGCGGGTGCTACTCCAGCCTCCTATCCAGCTTGAGGTCACAGAGTAGTCCTGCAGCTGCTGAAATATTGCTGCACAATCTCCAGATCTCCATGGTCACACCCAGCTTTTTCACAAGTCTTGCAGGTATGTGTGATCCCTGGCCGGCTGAATTATTGTGCCATGTGCTGCTCACCCCCAGACATAACAATCCAACACTAAAAGGGCACACTTTGAAACCACCTGCAGCTATAGCATAACACAGTGCATCTAATGCCTACCATTCTCCTGTATTTGGATTATAAATAACTGTGTTTAAACCATAATTACCACAGTGTTTTCTACCTTCCTCTGAATTTCTGCTGCCACTAAACCAAATTGCTCGTTTTGTATGTCACTCTGATTCAGGTCAAACAACATTATTGAATCTTGATCCCCAATAGACAGTCTGTCACTGGTTTAAGTTTAAAATGTATAACATCTTCCTTGCAGAGATAACAGAGCACTAAAAGCCTCTTCATTCTTTGTATCTCCCCTCTGAATTCAATTTTGTGCTACAATGTGCTGGTGAAAATCACATGGCTCTGCTTCACGGAGACATATTGGGCCATAGTCATTAAGGAGTGCAAAACCTAAAAAAGGAGTAACTTTGCACCTGGGCAAAACAATGCTACATTGGAGGGGGAGGTACATTTAAAATGTAGGGACAGATTTATAGTTGGAGTAGGGCATATCTTAGATTTACTTTACATTTCAGTGTAAAAATAAAGTTATCAAGCATTTGAATGCTACATGAAAAAACAGCCAGTATTTAACTTATGTGCAAGAAAATTAACTAATTAGAACCGCTTGCATTGTAGCATGGCTTGTCACTGAGAATTTTTTTTTTTGTCTTGGTCTCCTTAATGACTCAAGCTCTATATGTCTGGGTGTGCTCAACTGTAAGAAAAAAGAACCCCCCTCATAATGCTGCTATAATCTACATGGACTGTCAAATTCACATATTTGAACACCTCAATAGTTTGATCCATGGCTTCCCCTAAACAAATTTCTCAGCTCGTGGTATCCATGTTACTCATATTTTATCTTCACAATACATACCCACTGGTTGGCTATTGACCCTGCCCCTTTTACCCATACTAGAACCCCCTCCCCCCTCTAAAGCTATATGTCCTCTTGTTTTAACTACACTTGACCCTTACATTTGAATCCGCTTTGAGAATGTAGTCTATAACTTCCACCTTTGATCATTTGTGGCAAGTACCTCTCTAAACCTAGCATCTGGCGACATTAGTTATCTTAGATCTGTGACCTTGTGTTAAATGGAGAATTCCCCAATCTAAAAAAGCTAAATCTTCCCTCTCCATCCCATTGCAGGATAGTTCAAGCTTTCAATATAGCGACTCCATTCAATTAACTTCTCAGCAGGCCTTACTGTAAAACGTAGGTTCGCAAAGTCTACAAAATGGCAAAAATGAAACAATCTGCAATTGCCAGATTCTTTGAAGTTGGCCATCGTTGGGTGAAAAACTGGCCAGCTTCAAAGAATCTCTAGATTCAGCTCTTACACATCTCAACCATTATGCTCATCACCTTGATGAAGCTGAACAGAGAATGTCAACTGTTGAAGATGAACTTCATATTGCTAAGAGCTCCATTGAATCACAATCAAAACTTCTCAATTCTTTTGCCAAAAAAGTTGATGTCTTAGAGAACCGCAGCAGGCTTAATAACCTGAGAATTGTGGGCATACTCAAATCCGTCAAGGGTCATGAACTGATTTTCCTTTTATGCACCTGGCTCTCTGAGCAAATGGCAATGGACACTAAAGGCATTCTCTTGGCAATTGAAAGGCACACAGAATTGGCCCTTATAGATGACAAGATTCTAACCACCCTAGGCCAATGATAATGAGAAACTTCAAATATGCAGATAAAACCAACATACTTGACCTCTATAGGAGGATTCCAGATCTTATTTATGAGGGTGACTGATTACTGATCTTTCAAGATTTCTCCAATATTGTCGCCACTAAACACAGAGTTTAAACCCATCTATAAACATTTGTTTGAGCATAATATCAAGTTTTCTATCTTGTACGAGTTAAGCTGGTTAAACTTCAGGATGGTAGAGTCTCTATGTTCATCAACTTGGAGGAAGCCAGAAAATTTATTGACCAGCAAGCTCTGCTCATGCTCCAATACTCGTGACACTCGTGCATACACCTAAATATTACTCCAAAAATTGGCTGTTTTCAGGCTAAATGTATCAGTCTGAAACATTTACTCTCTTCCTTCAAACCACTTGGCATAATTATGTTAATGACAGCATTGAACACATAGATGATTCATATTATTCTAGGAGACCTCATAAGCAGACCTTAGGGGATATTATTTCTTTAATTCCCAACAAGAATAAAGACTTAGCGGGTAAACTTACTGAACTTACTGTTGCCCTCACAGTAGCATATCCAATATACAAACAACAAGACTCTGAGATTAATAAAACCAATTATTTACAGGCCAAGCAAATATAAGATACTTTCCACACTGAGAAGGCACGACATTAGCATGAGCATGCAACAATCCTGGAAGAGCCTATCACTGAGACTGAGGTCGCACACACTATAACCTCTCTATTAATGGCAAATCCTCTGACCCCGTTGGATTTGAACCCTATAATTATAATCATTTAAAAAAGATTTGACCCCAATAATTACAGTCCAGACAAAAACCCCACACTTGTATCCTCTTATAGACCTCTCTTCCTCCTCAATCAGGATTTTAAAATACTTACCAAAATACTGGCAACCCATTTGTAACTTCCCATGCCCTATATGATTTCACCAACCCAGTTAGGATTTTGTCAAACATAGACAGTCAGTGATAGGGATAAGGGTTGCCATTCAGGCCGCACATTTGAATAAAGCCTAGAATAGCATTATCATTAATTTGGACACTGAAAAGGCATTTTAGAAAATTGGATGGCCATACATAGGCCGTGAGGTAGCGTTGTTTGACTTTTCAGTTTGGATTACAAAATGGAGTCTAGCAGCCATGATTGTATTTATATGCTACAGCTTTAATGAAATCAAGTTTTGTAAGAAATGAAAATGACTTCCATGATTTATGGAATGTACGCTTTGCAATGCCGTACTGTTCTGTCTTTGTGTTTATTTAGAATAACAGTGATAAGAGAATTAGTGTCTCCAAACCTCCCAGGCAAAGCCTCATATTTTAACATATTGTGAATAAGGAGGCTCATTCTTTGAGTAGAGGTGCATGTAATTACTAGTTATCCAATTAGTGTAAATACCAAGCTATACGCCCCTCTGCATAGGGGTGCCAAGATTATTGCTTAAAACATGTGGAGAAATGTATTATTGTTGCCATTCTGATCTGCTTAGTCAGATGGTCCGTATACACATAACTTAATAAACTTGATTCTATCTCTACAACTTAAGTTTAACAGCTACATCACACACTTGTTGATATTTCAACATTTTGAGCCTATCATTCGAAACTTTATGCGTACTGTATACACTAACCCCTTCACACACATGGCGTTCAGCAGCATTAATTCTGACATTTTCACTTTACATAGAGGCACCAGGCAGTATTGCTCCCTATCCCCACTCCTTTTTAATCTAGCTTTAGATCCCCTTATTAGACATATTCTCTCTCAATGTGATATCCATGGCATTTAGGTAGAAAACAGAGAGGTAACATTTACAGCTTTTGCAGATGATCTTCTCATCTTTACTTCTAATCCTCATCAGTCCATACCACTAACAATAAGCACAATTGACAGATTCACTTAATTTGACAGATTTTCCATAAATAATAACATATCCGAGGCCTTAGTGTTACACGAATGGATGAAGTGAGACAGGCATGATTCCTTCCCATTTCACTGGGCCCAAAAATATTTCCCATTACATCATTCTTGACTATACGCTAAAATCTGTAATTTGTTAGATTCAACATAAACTAAATGATTGGCAAGACCCTAATATTTTCTTGGGAAATGTAACTTTATCAAAATGTCCAGTTTTTCAAAAATCTTATATATTATGCCAATGACTGCTCTCTTGCTTACAAAACTGTATCTTTGCAATGTCAAAAAAAGCATAAGAGACTACATTTGGCTTCGAAAAAAAGGTAGGATAAGCGTGATCATGTTGCAACAATCACCTCAGAGTGGAGGGATTAACTTGCCCAATCTTGAGTTTCATAATTTAACTTACCAGCCAGAGCCGGATTTAGACATCATGGGGCCCTAGGCAAGATACTGGTTTAGGGCCCCCTCCCTGAAAAAATCCATAGCACTATATTTTGTTAGCATAACATATACCCCTATTCAGGGGCTGGCTAGCAGACTTTAGCCTGGGGGGCAAAGCATATAGCATTGGCCCATAAGTAGCGGCCCATTTTTAAAGGGTTGTCTCACTGCCGGCCCTGGGAGGGCCCTCTGGGGACCGCTGGGACCTAGGCAATTGCCTAGGTTGCCTAGTGGTAAATCCGGCCCTGTTACCAGCTTTTCTTCACTGCAGATTGAGTCAGAAGCTAAACCATGTTTAATGATTTTATCTTAGACTCACAATTTTGCACTCCTCTCTCCCTGAGTTACATCCCCCATGCTCCCTTGTCTAAATTGAAAGAGTTCAATATTGATAATGTTCTCAATAATGCCACTTGCAGGGCCTGGAAGACAACTAGGAAGACCCTCAAACTTTTTCACACTCAATCGCTGTTCCTTCCATTCTTGAGCAACTGGACTTTCAGGATGGACTATTTGACAGGTGAGCACAGCAGGGTCTTGCCCATGTGAGGGACTTTCTTCATTTTTTCTAAATGTCCTCTCACACACCCCCAGTCGTTGGAAAAATTAGATTTTCTTTCCCATTACTGATTGGATTTTTATGCAACCCTTAAAATTCTACACCAGAAGCATATCACATTCCCTTTAGATTCTCCTATGTTCAACAGCTCTTACTGTATATTAGCTATTTACACTGTTATTAAACCTGAAATCATCCTGGAAGATGAGGAATCAGGGATCAAAAATGGTTACTGCATTTCCCCACACTAACAAAAGCAGATATCCTTCACACTTTACAACTCACAGGTAATATTATATCGGTAAGCAGTTATCAGAGCTTAACTGATAAGATTTTTACACCAAGATTAACTGTCCCCCAAGTGACAACATAGGATTGGCTTCTCAGACAGCTTCTGTCCAAAATGCACAAAACCTGATGCAGATTTGTATCCATGTATGTGGCAAGGTCATCATATATGAACATTCTAAGACGCATTAACTGGCTTTGGTAATAATGTGCTTGGCATCCCCTTTACGAATACCTCCCAATGGGCCATATTGGGTTATCTGGCAGCTCCAAATCCCAAGACTTGATAAAAACTTCTGTTGCTTTTGAACATCATAGGCTGTAAAGCTATCTTTCTACAATGGATTCACATTGCCCTGTAATCCTGATAGAGATAGAAACCTCCAGCCTTCTCTTTGTGTTTCAAATGGATTGTTTGGAAACCACACACAAGGAACTCCTGACACAAGCCCTTTTCCAATGTTGAGGGAAATTCATACACACCCTTCTATCACACACGAAACCTGCAATTGAGAAATGCTTTTGGTACAAAAGTTGATGAGAATATCTTTTTGTTTTCTAATTAACTTTTGGCAGATCATGTCCCAATCATTATCTAATACTTATCTCCCTCATGTTTAATTGCATTACACTGGCTTTCTTCACTTTCCTAGCATGCTCTTTAGACATCCTACCTCTGACTCCATGCATGGATCAATGATCTCTAAATTCGGATGAGCATTAATTTCTAATTTTAGTTTTTAAATTTTTGTTCTATTTTAGTTTGAAGTTATAGTTGTAGGTTTTGTCTATTTTTTCTCAGCCTTTCCAGCTTTTCAGCTGTTTGGCTTATATATAAATTTACTGTTTTCGTATATAACTGAAAATGTGGATGACTGTTAACTTCCCGGGACTTTCACTGTTCATATGTCTTTACCGTTCTCATTCATGATCAGTTGATCACTTAGCGTGTGAAAAATATTTCATTCCTCAATATATTTATTTGTATTTTGCATGTTCTTATTGCATGCACAGTTTTCCTTTTCTTGTTTTTTTCAATGCCACAATATAAAATATTTTTTTTAAAAAAAAATATACAACATGGCTTTCCATGAAATGATTTTCTTTGTTCAGAGACCAGAATTTGCTCAATGTTCCAGGCTATTGATCACTGAGTAGGGAACACAAATATATATATATCTGCAGATTGTTTGAAGCTGTGAAAATAGTTATTGCATTCTGTTTGCAGTATTTAATAGGTCTGCGCGGCATATGAACCATATTTTCTTGAGGCAGCTTTACTAATTTGTTTCTAGTAGAGAGAACATTAGACTTGAAAATCTGCTTTTGCTTTTCTTGGTAAATGTCAGCTGTTCTTAGCTGTTTTATTGTTGATTGAATGGGATATATGTGGGTCATGAACCAGCAAGGCTGTATCTTGAAAATATAATTTTTCTAGCTAGTTTATAAAATATATTTTTATTTGTTCATCTTGAAGATTATGGGTGGTACAGCATGGTCAATTCCATATTGGACTATACTTAGAGTATGTACAAGAGAAATGTTCTATATTTGTAACTAAATATAGTAGATACGATCTGCTGTCATCACTATGTGACATCACAGCAATAAAATGGGAGTCAGGAATTAACATGCACACTCTGCTTCCTATGATTGTCAGGGATAAACTTGAAACCTTCACGCCAATGATGATTTCTCTCATGTGACCACTTCTAGTGTGGCACCCAATGTGCCAGCAACACATTTCCTCTGCTAGTGTAGAGTGTTCTACCTGGTTTCGACTCTTCTACCTATGGACAGCCATTGAATTTTCCACCAACTTCTTCATGATCACCACTATTGGCACACCTTAGCAGGAGAAAGAGCTGAATAACAGACATGACCAGAAGGGGATGTGTCCGATAGACATATTTGTAGTAAGGATCCCTAATGTGATGCTACAATCTTGATTTGTTCTGGTCTGGGATAGAGGGCTTCAATATATGTCCCAAGAGAGGACTCGTGTACAGATACCTGTTAGGAACTCCTCCAGCCGGCACAACACAACCCGGAGTCTACTCTGCCAGTCAGGTGTTCACTGAAACCCCTGATGGTGGGGACAGGCTGGGCTGCAGACTGATAGAGGGTCGTGAAGTGTGTACCAGCTGGGGAGAACCCAGGCAAGAGGAGTGGAGTCCAAGCAGAGGTCAAAGGCTGGCAGCAGATAGCAGATCCGATAAACAAGCCGAGGTCAGAGGTCACGAGCAGACAGGGTGGTCGGTATTCAAGCCAGAGGTCAAGGTCACGAGAAACACAGGCAGGGTCTAAATCCAGGCAAGGGGTCATACACGGGTAGTCAATACAATTTCCAAGAGACAGGAACAAGGCACAGAGCAGGTCAGCAGACTGGCAAACAGAAGCTATAACCGGCAATGAGGCAGCAGACCTCATTGCCTTAAATACAGCCAATCAGAACCTACCCCTAGACAGAGCACACTTGCAGCCTAATTACTAGATATTAAAACCACCAATCAGGGCTTAGCCCTGGAGTCACACTTGCAGGCTAAAGCCTGCTAATTCAGCCACAGGCTGAATCTAATTACCTGCCCCCATGCGCGTGCGCGCCCGGCTGCCGGCCCGCGGTGCTAAAGAGGTGTCCGGCCGTTGCCTTGGCAACGGTTGGGGGTTGAGGGGAAATGATGTGCTGGTCGTCATGGTGACGGCTGGGATTCTGGAGCGGGCAGGAAGCGAGCCGCAGCGGCTGTGAGTACCGCTGCGGCTTGTGACAATACCTCAATAATGGGAATGTGAATCAACTAGGAACACAACCAAGTGAAATAAATATTCATATCAACTGGACAGTATATGGCAGCCATGCTAGTCTAAACAAGGTGCAATGACCCTAACAACACTCTATGTGATCAGCTGCTGCTGCACAAGTAAACTAAACATAACTAGTTGTAGTGCCCTACCCTAACTCTTCACTAGCAAGACAATACACAATACAATAACACCAACAATGCAATATGGAAGAAAACAGACAGAACGTATAAGCAAGCAAACGCCATAGGATACATTTAGGCTTGGTGTCACACTCCGCCCCCTGCTTTATTTCTTACATCCAGTCTCCCTCCCAGTCCTATTGTCTCCACTTTAGAAATATATCCAGAATTTTAGGCCTAACTTGGGGAATCTTTTGGGTGTAATGGCAGGGAATGGGAAGTCAAAAAGTCCAATTATGGAAGGAAGCACAATATGTAATAATGTAAAACAAAAGTAGCAAATACCCATTACTTTTGTTGGTAAAAAACAAATGGATGTGCCTCAATGTTTTGTCTTGATTGAGGTGCAGCCCGAATATCCCTGATGGCTAGAGGACCTCCCTGGTAGTTCAGCGATAGAGGCTTGAGGGGGACAAGGACTGAACAAGGAAAAAGTACGGAAGGCACTGCCAGTGGTGGGATAGCAACTTTTAAAGTTGAAAGTTGTCAGACATTCTTTTAATATATGCTGCATTTCACTACTTAATCTAACATGATTTCAAAGTTAAATTTGATCATCACATCACTAACTTTAACTGCTAGAATATAAAAATATGTATTGTTTCTGTCTAAGGATTTAAATGTATCAAATGAAAGATACCCTAAGGTCTTCCTGTAGCTCTTTTATTATTAACACTAAGATTCAGCTATTGGCTGACTATTTACTGACAAAGCATGCTGGGGCTTATAGGTTCACCTGAAGAGCAACAGGTTGGCCAGGCCAGACTTAGACAATATATTAAGACTTATGTATTTTTTGAACCTTTCATATATATGTTTATAGATACTAATTTATTTTCTTTTTTGAATTATTATTTTCTTTATTGCTATTTTTTGTAACATAGTTCTTCATATTCATCTATTATTTTATTCATACCTCCTATTTTTAGCCATTGCACAGATTTAACTTTCATTTATATACTGACTTTTATCTTCTATTTTTACTATTATTTATAGTTGCACATTTGTCTCACTCAAGGCCTGATTCATTAAGGAACGTAATTTGTGTTTTTTACAATACACATACAACAGGCAAACTCACGTCAATATTCAAAAAAGAGCAGATCTAAAGAAACATCTTTTGTTGAAAACATATTGATGGGCAATACATTTCTCGATGAATTCTGTCATTTGTGTGATTAAAAACTTGCGTACGGAGCAGTGCATTATTATTTGCCACTCTAACTAGTTCACCAACAGACATATGCTTGATGATTGACAGAGGAACACACAGGTATGCAATTCCTTCCTTACACTATGTTTTATTATAATAGTTATTATCATAATTTCATACAAACCCTGCTTTTCCAGTTTTTCAACTGTATGTATGCTATTTGCATGATATTGCCTAATATGAAAAAAGCATATCTTATGACAGTGGGAGAATGACTGTGCTGCCATATACTGTGCGGGGATAATGAAAAAAATGACTGTGCCGCCATATACTATGTGATCATGATGACTGTGCTGCAATATACTGTGTGAAGAAAGGAAACGAATATTTGTGTGTCACTGCCAGCCTCCAGTCATCGCTACTTCAGTTCCCGGCTCTGCATGATATCCAGCTAAGCAGTGTATGTAAGGAACTGTGTAACAGTAGTATTAGATACTGCACAGACATGCAGCTTACCACCACCTCAAATGCCCCTGCATATATAAATAAGTAAATGTACATAGAAGCCTCACTGACACTACAGATATACCTCTGCATGTGTTCCACAAGACTTGCTTCATTCTGCTGTATACAAGACTGCAGTTTATCTATAAAGTACATTTATCCTGTATCTTGCGTTACAGAAGTTACTTCGCTGTATCCTGTTATAATAAACCATCAATCTGGTTAAGTTACTAACGCATGACCTAACATCCTTCTCCTAATCCGCTAACATCTATTATAGACATTGACCCATATGTTCTGCCAATAGGTTATGCCAATAGTTTATGGGCCCAGTACCTTAAGTGTGAAGAACATGTTGAACAGGAGATGCAACTTCGAATAAAAGGAAACCGCGAGTATTGCAAAGTCATTTATTTGAATTGTAGTAAAAATGTATACTGCAAGTGCGAGCATGGGCTTTATAAAAATGCAAGGCATAGAAAATTATTCCATGTAGAAATTTGCTATGGAGATTCAGTTAAAGCAGGCGATGACACAAACACCAACGATGTGGATAGGGCCATTGGAATAATTGGCTTGGCTGTAGAACAGCATGCTTATTCTATCATAAAAGAGGAACCAATGGCAGAAGATATGTAAACTGCCCTTTAGAAAGCATATGAAGATAAATGTCTCATGAGAAGGATAAATCTAAGGTGCAGTTTGTACAATGCCAAGTTAAATGAATGAAAAGACATGCCTGAATACATTGATAAAATGTTGTCAGTTTTAATGCTATTAATGTTTGTAGGAGCTCAAGTGAATGACGAAGAGGTCGTCATGGCTTTGATGCAGAACCTGACCCCAGAATTAAATTTTCTTGTGGTGGCATTGGAGTCATGTGCTACCAACATATCTACAGAGGCTGTAAGGGCAAAGCTGTTGCCATTCTAAGAGTGCATACTGTCGAAGTCAGCAAATTGGATAAAGTCATTTCAATTAATATCGAGCAAACTTGGTTGTCTTTGTCTGAGAATATGCGTAGAGCACGCTACGGCGTGGAAGGGTGTGTCCAGTCGCAACACGTGGCAATAACAGTTTTTACACTTTTGTATACATTCGCAGAAACACACACATTTGTAAATAGTACACATTAATTGTAGTTGCAACACATAATTATTTATGTCGAATTATAGTAGTGTTTATGTGTAATATTATAAGTTATATGCATATTAATAATACATATGGTACAGGTTAAAGGAAATGTGTCATGTCTGGTATCATATTAATCCCCTTTACATCAGCAGCTGTCCGGTTAATTCGGTGAAGAGATCGCACATTGCATACTCTAGTTATTGATGTTAGGGAATAAACCTTTAATATGATGCTGACTATAAAATGCTAATGGACTAGTTGAAACTGGAGTCTTGGTGGGAAGAAAGTAGTACATCCCCTGGAGAGATGACCCCCACTTTTGGATTCTTTAGTTTGAACTAGCCTATGATCTGCAACCCCCTGGACCTCCCTGAAGCCTAGACCAATAGAAGCAAGCCACGTCATCTGCATTGTTTCACTGTATTTGTGTTTGCATATAAGCAGGAGCTTTTCATCTAGTGTTCAGTCATATTGACCACAGACTTCAGACCTGAATGACTGTTCACTGGATCCAGAGCGCCTGCAATAAGTAACGGCTGTACTTATTATTATTTTGCTTGAATTATTCTGCTACTTTTTGAGAATAAATATTTGTGCGTTGGAAACACAAATCGAGATTCGACAATCGTTATTGGATAGCGACAAAACGTGCATAACAATACATATGGACACTAAAGGTTAAATTACTGGGTTGCTAGAGGGACAGCATGGCCTGGACAAGCATGGAGTAGCGGGCCTAAGTGCACACTCTCTGTTCCAAATCTCCTAAACATGCTTTTGGCTGCAGAAATATTTGTTGACTGACTGATGTTTTCGATCTTGAGTCACCTTGAGGCATATTCTGACTAAAATTCCTGGTGCTTAACTGGTGTCTCAGCATATATATTTATATAAGTGCCGCCGAATTGGGAACCAAGCGATATGGATTTTTTTTATCCCAAGAGTGTAGGTGGTAAAATTACCTGGTCTGAACGCCGCCGGGGATCGTGGCTGTTCTCTCCTCGTGCTCTGTGTGATGGTTGTGGGACTGGCAAGATGGCAGGGCTGCACTCTTCAGAGATGCATCAGGTGATGCTCTGGAGGGTTCCTTCCTGTGGATAAGTTGGCTCCTTGTATTGCTTGCGTGTTTGAGCGGGGTTTCACACTGTGAAGTTTTTTGCAGAATCCCTGAAGAACCGGACAAGCTCAGCAGGACACAGTGAGTTCAGCCGCAGCTTAAAATACTGAGGAGAGTGGCTGGTGTTCGTTATCGCTGTATCTAGACTGGCTGACTATATAAATTGACAGTTATGAAGTATACTTGAAAGACTATACTATTAACACTATATTGCTAGTTTTGGAAATAAGACAGAACTGGACCCTTATTTATTTGCTATGATATTGCTGGGTACTGGGTTAATCTATTGGTACCAGAGTGCTCTAATAATTCAAGTATATGGACTTGATAAAATCTGGATTGCATGCAGGAAGGAGATAATTGTCGTGGACATATTTTCTACATGAAAACTGAGGCATTAATATGACCATCAGATGTATAGACTTTTTTTTCTCTTTGGGGATAAAAGGTTTTAAGCACTTCTACTTTGATCATATAGAAATATATGCTGTTGTATGAGTGAAAGCAGGTGAACTATACTAATTTGCTGAACTGAATCTAAATGCTTTCAGATTTGCCTGCATATCTGTTACTTTTGACTCATTACAAGCATCCATATAGGAAAATATTATAATTATCTCTCATTTGCTCTATATTAGGAAAGTCTAATGGATATCGATATCATGGGGAAAAACAGCCAGGCTACTGCAACCGGATGGTTGGAACGATTCGCTAGATCCTCTAATGCTGCTGGGGGGGTCAGGCGATACATCATATACTGTGCCCATTTAATCTTCAGTTACATCTTCCCCTTCAAAACCTTTGCCTGCACCTGAGGTTACATTGCAATAGGTTTTACATGCTATTGAGGTCTTCGAAAAAAGGGTGATGGAAAAAATTAGAGAGCTGTAGACTGACATCTCTCTGCTTAGACATGATATGCAAAATATTAGGGAAAGAGTAGGGGAGGCAGAGACCAGAATATCTACGTTATAAAATGATTCTGTTATAATAAAGGGCAAAGTAGCAAGTTTAGAATCTCAGTATTCTGCATGTAAGCAAAAGTTGTTTGATATTGAAGGACAATTACGTTGCAACAATGTACGAATAGTTGGACTACCTGAAAAAGTAGAGGGCACTACCCCAGAGAAACTTTTGGAAGAATGGTTATCCCAACTGTTTGGTAGAGGCTCAATTTACAGTTGAACGGGCCCGCCGTATTCCTTTTCAGGCACCTTCACCCGAAGCACTCCCTCGGACATTTATAGCTAAAATCTTGCATTATAGAGATCGAGATACGGTGCTCCGAATGGCTTGGTTGAAAGGTCCGTTAAAGTTTAATGGTCAACAAATAGCAGTGTATACTGATTATACTGATTATTCTTCAGATGTTCAGAAAAGTAGGGTACAATTTAAAAGGCGTCTTTGGAATTTACAGATTCACTATACTATGGTATTTCCTGCTCAGTTGCGTGTGGTGTCTGAAGATTGTACATTCTTTTTTGATTCTCCTCAGGAGGCAACTGTATGGATGGATCGTTTAGCTTCTGGTGGAGTATGATGGAAGATATCGGATAAATATTTAAATTATAACATACTGATGTTGGGGTTGTCTTATTATATTGTATGTTGGAACTGATAGTTTGAATCCTTTTTTTTTTTTCAATATTCCTGCAATATAATGTTATGGACCGGAGAAACCATGGCTTTAAGGCTGATTTAGTTTTTAGTTTGCCCCTAATTGTTGTAGGTTTTGTTTTTTGATATGTGTTTTTGGGTAGAGGTATACTTTATCTTTAGAGGAGTATACAAGGTGGGGGGTTGGAACTATTGTTATGGAATTAGGGGTAGATAGTAATTGTACATCTTGTTTGATTTGTTATATCGCAAATAGATAGTTTAAATGTATACGTGTTCAATGGGACACAGAATTTATTCTATTTAAGGTGGGGGGTAATGTTGGTAGGGCACTTGTGGGCTCGGTTGTTATGGTTTATGGCTAGTTTAGTAAATAAGGAGCTAAAATTCCTTTTGTGGGACATAAGAGGTTTAAATATTAAGGTAAAATTATTCTTGGTTATGTGCCAAATAATGAAAATGATCCAGATATAGTATGTCTCTTGGAAACACATTTTGGTGTGGGAGAGAACTTGTTCTTTGAAATTTCACTGGGCGAGTAAGGCATATCATGCTATACATACAAACAATTTTCATGGAGTTTCTGTGCTCGTTCATAAAAGACTTATTTTTACTTTGGAAAAAATACAAATAGATGTTCTGAGGGGATATTATTTTATGAAAGCTACCATTAATTGGTCCCCTATGCTCCTTTTAGCAATTTATATTACCTCCACCAAATAGTAGTGAAGTATTAAAGAAAAGTGGTGAGTTTATAGCAATGTTTCCGAAGATACCTATTATTTGTTTAGGTGATTTTAACAATGTAATGAATACAAATTTGGAAAGATGGAGGGAGCAGAAAAATAATAGTACTCAGTCAATTTCAGCCTTTTCTGTTTTGATAAATGAATTAGGCTTGATAGATGTTTGGAAACTCAGAAATCCAGACAATGTTCAATTTTTATGCTTCTCTATGACATACAATGCATTTTCTAGAATAGATTTGGCACTCTTACCTTGTTCTCTTATACCAGTGGTGAGCAAGGTGGAGTATAGAGCTAGAGGGATTTCAGATTATTCTCTTTTTCTCTTTATTCACTTCTCTATTACTAGAGGTCAAACTTTTTGGAAATTAAATTCCTTTTGGCTCTCCTTGAACAAATGGGAAGGGTTTCTTAGGATAATGTACAGATGGCACAATTTCCAGTAGCCTGGGATGTATTCAAGGCCTTTTACGCAGAACACTGATTGCTAAAGTGGCTGATATCAAACAATTTTCTAGAGATAGGGAGCAAGAAATGGAGATTAATTGTAAATTCTTGGAGTCAGAATATATTATGGCTAGATCTGAGTCCAGCAGGCAGGCATGGCAACTGGCACAAAAGGAATGGTTTGAATATATATTTGATAAATCCAAACGTAAAATTTTATTTTCTAAACATGCACAATATGCACATAGTGATAGAAATGGTAGTTATCTGGCACATCTGGTGCAAGTTGAAAAAGCTAATACCGCAGTTCCAGTTATAATGAATGTTAGAAGGGAAAATCTTTACTTGATAGAGATGCTCAGGCTCGGGTCCTTGGGAACTGAACACACACGAACTTAGGGGATCCGCGTATCGAGCCGAGCCGGCTCGGTACTTTCGCTCTTATTCGGAATCGAAAATGAAGCAAAATTACATTGTTACGTCGTTGGATCTCGGACCTCGCGAGTTTAGGAATCTATAAATACCGCCCTCCACCGCGATCTTGCACAATTTGAAAGAGAGAAGGGTTAACACACTGTATAGAGCAGTTGGTCAGCCAAGTAGATAGAATTGAAAGAGGAGGGGGTAGCAGTGTCCAAGAAAGTCTAAAGTGACATTCAGGAGAGCTCCATTGGTAATTCTCATTGCAAAAAAAAACAAATACTAGTGCGGTCAGGGTTGGTGTAATTCAGCAGTCAAAATCTACTGTGTTATATAGGTAACACACAAAAAGGAGAGCTCCATTGGTAATTCTCATTGGAGAGCTCCATTGGTAATTCTCATTGCAGAAAAATACAAATACTAGTGCTGTCGGATTTGGTGTAATTCTGCAGTCAAATTCTTCTGTGTTATATAGGTAACACACAAAAAGGAGAGCTGCGTTGGTAATTCTCATTGCAGAAAAATTCAAATACTAGTCCTTGCAGGCTTTTCTTCTAAATTGGCACAAAAAAGTGTACGGTGTTATATACATCCAAAGAGAAGAGCTCCATTGCTAATTGTCATTACTGAAATACATATACTAGTCCTTGCAGACTTTTCTTCTAAATTTGCAGTCAAAGTGTACGGTGTTATCAAAATGGATTTACAGCAGTACACAGAAGAGCAGGAGCACCAAGCAGCTGCTGCCACCTGTCCCTGTACGTCATCTGGTAAAGCCTATGTAAAATTACATAGTGTATTTAAGTCAGGCAAACAAAAATGTTAAAAAAACACCTTTTACCTTGCTCAAGAAAAAAAGAGCTGTAATCTAGGCAAAGTTATCTAGAGAAAAAAATAAAATAGCCAACATGCCATTCTGCACATGCAGTGGCAAAGAAAGAATGAGGCTTTCCCCTTTCTCTATGAGTGTGAGATCTGAAACTGTTACTGAGGTATCTTCTTGTAAGGTCAGTCGTGACCAAGCAAGACCTTGTCATTCACACTCCAAAAGTGATGCCCAAATATTTTACGTGTAAAAGCCGAGCTGGAAGAATACAGTAAGGCATTAGAGGAAAATGTATGTTCAGATTCAGAAATGACACCAATCCCTGAGGAGAGTCCATCCACGAGTGCTATGTGTAATCGTGACCATTATGAGAGTGTACCCATAAAGAAGGCCCCTTTCAGCATTTCTGCAGATGTGTGCCTGAACAGCCCGAGTGTAGCCAGTGATACACCAATTGAGGATGCCAATTTGGAATTGCAACAGGATGATGGGGATATTTGTGAAGCCCACAAGGGCGCTAATGAGGATGTTATTGTTTGTGTAATTCCTGCACCGTTGGAAGCAGGTCTGGCACGTGATAAGAAGAAGGCCATTGTCATGCCTGGACATAAGACCACAAAATCCACTTCTTATGTGTGGAATTATTTTTATTCAAATCCTGACAACAGTTGTCTAGCCATTTGTAGTGTATGTAAAGCCACAGTCAGTCGAGGGAGGGACCTTAACCATCTAGGAACCTCATCCATGCTACGCCATTTGACGCGAGTTCATGGCAAGGTGTTGGGAAAATCAGAAAATGATGCTAAAAAAATAACAACAAGCAGTCCATCATCAGCTAGGACCCTTTTCTCACATACATCCCGACGACTACAATCTACACCCACAACACTGTCCTCGTCAATATCATCAGTAGTGATCAGAGCTAGTCCTACATCCAAGTTGCTAAGGCTAGATGGCTCCTCCACTATCCTGGATACCTCAGAAGAATTCTTGAGGTTAGTTCCACTGCTGCTTCTGCTGGGGGGAAATCTTCATCCCAGAAGCAGACCAAGAAGAAGACTATTAGTAGTTTACAACAATTGACTGTTAAACAATCTTTTGCAAGAGCTAGCAAGTATTAAAGCTGTCACCCAGTCGCAAAGCGGATCACAGACGCCATGGCGACTATGCTAGTGTTAGATCTGCGTCCCATATCCACTATTTATACAGCTGGTATTAGACAATTACTTGAAGAATACTTTTACGTGTTGTGCAAGGTGCTGAAACCAATTGAAAATAGTCACTTGTGAAGTGAATTCAGACACTGCTAGCTTGAGTCAAGTGATTTCCTTAATTAGGCTTTTGGAAAAACAGCTTGAGAAACTGAAGGAGGAGATTAACAAAAGCAATTTCACTAAGTATGTCAGGCTTGTAGATAAAGTACTTTATTCGCTTCGTCAGGATCCAAGAGTTATCAAAATCTTGAAATCGGATCACTACATTTTGGCGACTGTGCTTGATCCTCGATTTAAGGGCTATGTCTTCTCTTTGTTTCCAACTGACCCAGATCTGAAGAGATACAAGGAGCTCTTTTTGAGCAAGATAACAGCGCAAGTGTTACGTGACAGGACGGCGTCAGATTCTCACTCAACTGCTGCTAGGAGACCCAGGGATGATGGTGATGACTCTGCACCAAATTTTGACATCTGGTCTGGTCTAAGAGAATTTACCAAAAAACGTGAAACCTCTGCCATAACTCCATCTGATCCTATTAGCAACATCCAAAGGATGGTGGGGGATTATTTTCATGACAGTATAGAAATAGACTCATCAGACAGTCCCTTTACTGGGAGGAAAAAAAAGGATATTTGGATACCCATGTACCAACTTGTTTTGCACTGCCTAATCTGCCCACCCTCCAGTGTGTCCTCGGAAGAGTTTTTAGCACAGCCGAGAACCTTGTCAGTGATCAGCGTAGAAGGCTACTTTCTCAAAATGTGGAAAAGATGATGTTCATAAAAATGAACTTCAAGTTCTACGAGGAAGGCCTTTCCCGCCAATTCCATCAAAATATTGAGATTTATGTAATGGTGGATTCCAGCGGTGATAAATTAATAATGTGTGAGGATGATGTACACACTGATGAGGGTGAGGATGAGGCTGAGGATTATGACAACAACATCTTGCCACAGTAGAGTTCATTAACAGCACTATTACCTTAGGTGGCTTAAGGCCATTGTTACCTTGTTTTGTGGGGGGGCCTAAATGAACCAAGCACTTCAGCCACAAGAAGTGGCACTATTGTGGCTGAAGTGCTTGGTTTGTTAAAGTGTGCATGTCCTTTTTAAGATCCAACATAAAGGTGGGTGAGAGAGGGTGGGTAGGAAAGCCCAAAGACAATTCCATCTTGCACCATTTTTCCTTTCAACTACTGCTGTGTGCCAATGTTACCTACATGTGCTATATATTGTTGTGTGTTTAACAAAAATCTTAGACACCCATTGATGATGCACATCATTTTGACATCTGGTCTTGTCTACTGTAAAAGAATTGACCAGAATTAGTGACACCTCTGCTGTAACTCCATCTGATCCTACTATCAACATCCAAAGAATGGTGGCAGATTATTTTTAAAAAAATTGAACCGTATAAAGACAGCAGTTTTATTAACAAAGACCAACATTGCTTGCAGAAGTAATGGAAGCATGAATATCTAAATAGACGTGTATATACATTACCTTCCACTTTGCTGCTGTTTCATCAAGTGTTTGTATTCTGCACTTTATATCAAATATACCTAACTAGATTATAATTTTGTGGGAATTGGGGATGATTCGAAGCTTAATGATGAACTGGCTATTTGCTGGGAATTACAATGGCTCTTTTTAGTGCATTATCTGGCACCCTGGATTGGTGTGGGTCTGATAAAAGCACGCATCCCGGGTGGGTCAGCGCTCGTTGCCATGTATTAGCTGTAGAATTACCTCACTTATCCAAGAAACAGGTGGAGCGTTCAAATGAACCATAACTGATTTCATGATCCAAGGACAATTCCATCTTTCCCCACTTTTCTTTTCTGCCACTGCTGTGTGTCAATGTGTACTAGATGTGGTTGAAACTGCCGTGTGTTTGAGTCATTGCTCTGTCGCTTACCATCCAGCCAGGTCGCTGCAGTATTTGTCCGAAAGTGAATGAAAATAATATTGTGACCTGTGAGGTGGATAAAATTGACTGCAAATGACTTGAAATTAGTGTTATTGAGGTTAATAATAATGTAGGATCAAAAAAAGAGCAAAATGATGTGATTTTAGCATATTTTAGCAGTTTTTCAAAACAAATACAGATCCAAAACCAAAACCAAAACACACAAGGGTGGTTTTGCCAAAACCAAAACACGAAGCTAATGCAGATCCAAGACAAAACCAAAACCACTTCACGGGGGTCAGTGAGCATCTCTAGTTTGTGATCCCTAATATTGTAGAGGTAATTTATGAATATTTTTCTATGGTGTATAAATCGCAGTTACATTATGATTCAAAGACTTTACAAAACTATTTAGATTTGCCTACACTCTCACTATGTAGTAGGGAACATTTAGATTCCCCATTTACTGTTGAGGAAGTTGATGCAGTCCTCGTGTCATTCCCTAACGGAAAGGCTTCTGGAGTAGATAGGTTTCTGGTTGCGCTGTATAAACAGTATTGCTCCTTTTATGGGTCTAGATTATTGGATATGTTTAGTGAGGTTAATGAGGCTGGTACTTTTTCATCAGCTATGGCAGAGTTGATAGTGGTTGTATTGCCTAAACCAAGGAAAGATTTTTATACTCCGAATCCTATTGCCCTATATCCCGGTTTACAACTGATGTCAAAATACTTGCTAAGTTGGCATTAAGATTGATTAAGGTTATACTGGAATTGGTAGATGCTGACCAGATGGGATTTATGATTGTTAAGTCAACCTCTATTAATCTCAGAAGAATATTTACCCTCCTCCAGATACGGTCCCTCCCTAATACTTCTGAGGTTGTGGTTTCTTTGGATGCTGCAAAAGCATTCGACTCAGTGGAGTGGCCGTATCTGTGGGAGGTGTCGTCTTGTTTTGGGATTGGTCCTAAGTTTGCCAATTGGATAAAATTCACACCCCGTGGCACGAGTTTGTGTGAATGGGTACTTGTCACAACCACTTCAGTTAGAAAGGGACACTAGGCAAGGATGCTGTCTGTCCCCAGCTTTGTTTGCAGGGCAATCAAGCACAATGATAACTCTATAAAGAGTATTAGGTCAGAATATAGGGAGGACGTGTTATCTTTATATGCGGATGATATGTTGATATTTTTGTCAGATTATGATGTCTCTTTGAAAACTATGTTATGGGTGGTAAATTAATTTTGGGATTTTTCTGAATTGAAAGTCATCTGGAATAAATCCAGTGTGCTTCCACTTGGATGGGAAAGTTCAGTATCACCTTTGGTTGATTTATCCTTAAATGGACATCTGAATTCAAGTACTTTGGAATATGGGTTACGAATGCTACTTCAGAGTATGTGAGATTAAACATACAGTCACATATTGATTACCTTAAGTTTAAGGTCCATGTTTGGGGAAAGCTACCGCTATCTGTATCTGGTAGAATTAGTATGATAAAAATGATTATACAACCAAGATTCTTGTATATGTTACAACAATCACCTATATTTGTTTTACCATTGTTTTTTTGACATATTGATCAGTATCTGGCATCATTGGTCTGGGGAGGGAGAAGGGCTAAAATTAAGTTTAGCATATTATGTAGGTCTAGATCTCTTGGTGGGCTTGCACTTCATAATTTGAAATTGTACTATTATGCTTCTCAGTTAGCACAACTTAAATATTGGGTTTCTGACCCTGAATATCAGGACCTGCATTGGGATCTGGTGTGGCAATCGAATGATATACATACACCAATGCAGGCGTTGTTATCGGGTCGGATCAATACATATACCAATTCATTATTAATACAGCAATTAACATATGGACGTCCTGTAATAAAATATTAGGATATATAGATATAGATCCGAGTACACTTGTTTGGGGCACAGTTAAGTTGAGAGAAATGGATACAGTAAAGGAGGCTCCACTTTGGCATTGTCAGGGAGTGAAGTCTATTGGCCAATTGCATGATGCAGATACATTTAAATCATTTGAAATACTATCTAGAGAACATAATATACCACAAACTGTGTTCTTTTCATATTTACAACTAAGACATGCAATGATGACACAATTTTGTAGGGAGCCATTGAAATTAGTTATAGCTCCTCTAAAAAAACAGGTACAAGTTAGAAGTTATAAGGGGCTAATTTCATTTATGTACTCTTACCTTTTGTCTGAGTTAATGGTTAGTGATCTGGATAATCTGAGAGAAAATGGGAGGGCGATATAGGTCCTCTAAATCATAAAGAATGGGCTGTGGCTTTAGACAGTCCTAGACATTCTACAACATCCATAAGGTTTCAGCAAATACAGGTGTTTTATACTGCACAGGGCATATTTGATTCCACTTCATATAGTAAAATTCCGTCCTGAAACGAATAGTTGCTATCCAAAGGTTGTAATTAAATAAAAATAAAATTATTGTTTTGTTCACTAAGACACTAAATTTAAGAAATTAAAGTTCAAGTGCTTTATTTGTCATACAAGGCCTCAGAGTTCAGACTGAAAGTGCAAATTGGCACGAAAAGTAACTGTGTTTAAAACAACAAGTCAACGTTGAATGTGGTGAATAGTCATAGAAAGGACTATTGGACTCTGGAGCCACCAGACACTTCAGTGGCACTGGTTCAAGCACTGGTTCACTTCATTGAGCTAGTGTAAATCCATCACAGTCAGAGGGATCAGAAAGAAGGTCCTAAGAGTAGCGGAAGACGGAATGATTACAGTCCGTCTGAGGATAAAATGTAAAACTGTAATTACATATATTGAAGAAGTTTTCTTCGGACCAGAATTAGGAACTAATTTGATTGCCATAAGTGTGCTAAAAATCAAAAGTTTCAAAGCAGAATTAGCAGAAGATAACTGCAATGTGGAAAATAAATGTGGGACTGTATTTGTGACAGCTTCCTGTACCAGCAATTCTATATCTAAGACACTGAAGAGTGTTATGCATCGGCTACTTCTGAAGCAAGTCAGACTGTGGAACTGTGACACAATCGCTTAGGATATCTTGGATATAATAATGTGGAGAAACTTCTGAATGAGATGTTAACCGGAATAGCAGTGAACAATCCTGATAAACCAATTTGTGAGAGTTGCATCAAAGGATGTATGTGATCCTATGAAGACTGAGTCAAATAGTGATTACTGCTACATTATGACACTGATTAATAATTACACAAGGATGACTCAAGTATATTTCCTTAAAGCAAAAGCAAAGTTATGTACAAAATCAAGGAATACAAAACTCTGGTGTAGACTCAAATGGGTCACAAGCTAAGAGTTTTAAAATATGATAATGGAGGAGAATACTTGAACAAGTCTCTTTGTTGATTTTCTTAAAAATCATAGAGTTCATAATTAGTTGACTATATCACACATGCCTGAACAAAATGGTTTAAGTGAATGTATAAATCACACAATAGTTGAGAGAGCACGCACAATGCTGAGTGATGCTGACCTAGAAAATAATTTTTGGACTGAAGAATATCTTAAAAAATATGCACCCACTGTTGCTGTGAGAAACAAGACACCAATTGAAATGTGGTCTGGCAAAAGCCCTAACTTCAGCCATTTCAATACATTTGGATGCAAGGTAACTGCCCACATTCCTAGAGAGTGAAGGCATAAATTGGACTTTAAGTCTGTATTTTACCTGGATAGTATCTTGAGATTAAAGACTACAGGTTTTGGGACGTTGTAAACAAGAAACTTGTTAAATTCAATGATGTCATATTCCATGAAACAGCACTGCATCTTGGAAAAATAGCTTTGAATCTCAACAAGCAACAGAAGACAGGGAACTTCTGTAAGAAGCTATAAGGGAAAACCTCCAAGGAAATACTGTGAGAAATATGCCAATATTGCGTTCTCAGAATCAAAAAATTTGCAAGGAGTAAAATCCAGTGATGAATGGGAACACTGGAAATCAGCTGTAGATAAAGAAATGACATTCTTGGATTAAAACGAAACCTGGATTGTTGTCAGTAGGTCAATCCACCATAAAACAATTAAAAACAAATGGACTTCTGTAAAAATCCTACATACAAACGGATTGATTGCCCATTACAAGGCTCATCTTGTTTTAAAGGGACTTACTCAAAGGTCCAGAATTGATTATGAGGAAATCTTCATGCCTGTGGCAAAGTACAGTACACTTTGTTTAATCATTGCCATACCTACATTGCATGATTTGTTGCTATACCAGTTAGATTTTGACTCTGCTTTCCTAAATGAGAAATTAGTTGAGGGGATCTATATGGAGCCCCCAGAGCATTCCAATGAGAACATATTTCCAGAGAGAAAAGTATGATTATTAAAGAAATTTGCTTAAAAAAAATGCTTAAAACAAAGTGGCTGGTAACTTGACACTATGTTGATTGACATGGCCCTGACAGTTAGAGACTGACCACTGTCTATACCTCAAAATTAAGTAGATAAATGGAAAGCTGTTCATCATTGTTGCATTGTTGTATATGTGGATGACTAGTTGCTATCAGGTCAGAAAAATCACATAGACAGTGTAAAAAGTCTATTGGGATAAAAATTCAGATTGAAAGAGTTAGATCCCACACATCTACTTTGGGAACAAGAAATGCGCACGGTTTAAATGCTATGACTTTCACCATTGATCAACAAAATTATCTGTTTGGATTAGGAAGCAGCCTACAGTTTTGTGCAAAAGCAGCCAAAGAAGCCCTTTAGTTCCAAAAGACTTTGTGTGACCTGCATCTTCTAAGTAGAGATGAGACTAATGACATCAAATGCGATAACAAAGGTGCCATTGTACTTGTCAAAAAGTACAAAGCATCATGACAGGTCTATACTATATATAGCCATTAGACACCACTTAATACGAGAATTTGTTGAGAAACAGTCAGGTAGTATGAGATACGTTGCAAGTGAGCAGAATGCAGTTGATATGCTCACAATAGGACTTGCTTCACAAGTGTTGATTACAATGTGGTTTGCAATGTCATGAGCATTTATGTTTTTTGTTGAAATTATTTGGTGTGTTAACACCATGTATTCAGTTGTAGAAGAACTACATGCATGCTATAAACCGCCAGATATTAGTATGAGTGAGAAAGACCAACTTCTACATCAAATTGAAAAGACTACACAACTAAGTCAAGTTTTAATTATGGGGAATTTTAATTATCCAAATATCCAGACATTGATTGGACTACTGAGACCTGTGGTACAGCTAAGGGAAATAGGTTTCTGGGCATGCTTAAAGACCATTACTTGTCCCAATTAGTAGATGAACCAACTAGGAACCAGACAATACTGGACCTAATAATAACAAATAATGTAGACGGAATATCAAATATTCAAGTAAGGGAACACTTGGGAAATAGTGATCATAATATGGTCTCATTTGAAATCAGTTTCCAGAAACAACAGGATAAAGGAGTCTATAAAGTGTATAGACTGGGACATAGATTTTGAAGGAAAAAATACGGAAGAAAAGTGGTCTGCCTTTAAAATGTTGTTGGAAACAAACACATGTAAGTTCATCCCTATGGGAAATAAATGTAAAATAATTAAGTCTAAACCAATGGTAAGGGAAGAAATTCAATGTAAGAAGCGTATATTTAAATTGTTTAAGTCTGCAGGGTCTGAGGAGTCCTTCCGTAGGTACAAGAAATGTAACAAAACATGCAAAAAGGAAATTAGATTGGCTAAATTAGAAAATGAAAAACAAGTTGCAAAAGAAAGTAAGACAAAAAAGATAATATAGGACCCCTAAGAAGTGAGATGGGTGAATTGATAAATGATACTAAGAAAAAAGCAGCAGTATTAAACACTTTCTTATCTTCAGTATTTACTAAAGAGGAACAAATGGTAGGAATAATACATAAAAATGGAAATGAAACCGTGCCATTAATTAATACTTGGTTGACAGAGGAAGAAGTCCAATGTCGACTGAAGAATATTAAGATAAATAAAGCTCCAGGTCCAGATGGCATACACCCAAGGGTTCTTATGGAGCTAAACTCAGAAATAGCTAGAATGCTATTCTTAATTTTCATAGATTCAATCTCATCAGGCTCAGTACCAAGGGATTGACGAATAGCAGATGTGGTGCTGTTGTTTAAAAAGGGGACGAGATCACAACCAGGGAATTACAGACCTGTAAACCTGACATCAATAGTGGGGGAAACTACTGGAAGGTATATTTAGGGATAGTATTCAGGATTACTTGGTGCGCAATAAGATTATTAGAGGGAATCAGCATGGATTTGTCATGGATAGGTCATCTCAAACTAATCTAATTAGTTTCAACAAGGAAGTTAGTGTAAACTTAGACCAGGGCAGCACTGTAAATGTGGTCTACTTAGATTTGCAAAGACCCTTGATACAGTGCCACACAAGAGGTTGGTTTGCAAAATAAGGGAACTGGGACTAGAAAACAACATTTGTACTTGGATCAAAAACTAGTTGGAGAATAGGGAACAGAGAGTTGTGATAAATGGAACATTTTCTAATTGATCAAAAGTTTTAAGTGGAGTACCTCAAGGTTCCGTGCTGGGGCCACTCCTTTTTAATATGTTATTAATAACCTCGGTGACGGTTTAGAGAGTAAAGTTTCTATTATTACAGATGACACTAAACTCTGTAAGGTAATAAAATCAGAGCAAGTGGTAAGTTCTCTACAGAGGCATTTAAATAAACTGGAGGATTGGGCGGCTAAATAAAATATGGCGTTTAGCATAGATAAATATAAGTTTATACATTTAGGGATCAAAAACAAGAACGCATTCTATAAATTAAATGGAATTAATTTAGGAGAATTTATAATGGAAAAGGATTTGGGAGTGCTCGTAGACAGTAGACTTAGCAAAAGTGCTCAATGTCAAGCAGCAGCTGCAAGGGCAAATAAAGTATTGGCATGCATAAAAAGGGTTATAGATGCAAGGGAAAACAGTGTAATTTTGCCACTGTATAAATCGTTGGTAAGACCTCATCTTGAATATGCAGTACAGTTCTGGGCACCACTCTATAAAAAAGATACTTTGGAACTAGAAAGGGTTCAGAGAAGGGCGACAAAATTGATAAAGGGTATGGAGTCATTAAGATATGAGGAAAGGTTAGCCAGTTTAGGCATGTTTACTTTAGAAAAGAGGTCTCTAAGAGGAGATATGATTGCTTATACAAATACATTAAGGGTCAATACAGAGAACTTTCATGGAAACTTTTTACCCCAAGGACTATACACAGGACACGCAGTCACTGCCTAAGGTTAGAGGAGAGGTAATTTCCCAACCAGTAATGGAAGAGGTTTTTTACAGTAAGGGCCTTCATGATATGGAATTCACTGCCAGGGAAGGTTGTGATGGCAGATTCAATAGATATGTTTAAGAAAGTGTTAGACAATTTTTTTGCGGAAAAGTGTATGTTACTATGTTTATTAAGGATAATGCATGTGTTTTTTTTTCTTGCATTTGGAGAAATCACTAGGTGAAGTAAAGTGTCAAACTAAATACTTTAATATTTAAAATAATATCTTTCCAAATTTTTTTTTTTATAATACCTTTTTTTTTTTTAACAAACCATGGGCGGGTGGTTTGTCAACTTTGGCAGGTGGGATGTCATCATATAACCTTAATAAGCATTAACCTTAATAAACATTCATGTAGTTCTTCTGCAAATGAAAACATGATGTTAACACACCTAATAATGTCAGCATAAAACATAATTGGACAAATAAGCACACCTCTACACCACTTTCATATGGACTTGACCTGGGAGGTTTATAATATTAATCACATACTGTTTCAGAAACATCACTTTTACATAGCAGGCTTTGTACTTTATCCAATGAACGTTATCACAAGACATATTGCTTGGCAAAGGGCTAGATATAACATTAATCTTACTTTGAATTTTTTTTTTTTTTTTTTAAATGCTATTTTTTTTTTTAACTGTGAACTTATGCCTATTACTTTCACCCCTTAATTCGGAAAGGAACCCAGGTTGCTTCCTCCATATGTTGCTCCATCAACACTGGAGCTGCACTCTGCTCTGTCTGTGCCTGAACCGTCTCCGCAGACACAGCTTTGCAGCCCTATAGGCAGCATTTTTTTCTTCATTGCTAATATACCGAGCTGTGGGACCAATGCAATCACCAATTGTGCTGGTTAGTATCCGCAGCTCGGCACGCGTAAACAATGCTCCCCTCATGTTTGCAAGTGAATGAGACTTTTCAACATTCTCATCACTGATTGGCTCTCAGGCCATGTGTGGGCATACGCATGTCTGTCACAGACTACTTTTATACCATATCTAAAATTACTGACTATCATCTGTCAATAAATCGCAATGATCATCCGTATCCATGCAATTAGGGGCATGACAATACATACACTTGAGATCCCCTTCCTGTACATAGGGCTAATAACAGATGAATGCTGGATCAATCTTCTATTTGACCACTATTCAGGATCAATGTCCTACAATCCAAACTCACAAAAAATATACATAGTGTAGTACATCACTTTGATTCAAAATTTAAAACAAAGACCACTACAATTCCAAATGACAGTCCTTATATCTCCACCGTGAAAAGATGTATTCCACCATTCCACAGTGCTTCCCATGCATTCCAACCCCAAAGGGTATATGCTTACAAACATTTAAGAGTATAAATGCGTCTCTCAAAGACAAATTCTGTTACATTCTTTTCTCACAACCTCATCCCCCAACTCGTTGACCATACAGTGGATCATGGGAAATGTAAACAAAGACACGGAGGGAAACATCTCGTGCATTAAAATGTAATAAAAAAGTACAAGACACATTAAAACTCTCAATAAAATGAACACATGGTTGGACTCATACCCATTGTTTGTACAATGTACAGCATGTAGGAAGAAAGGGAGAGATCTCACAGTCCTGCTTCAGCAATAATATTCCAACGCAGCACAAAGTTCCAAAACAGCTAGGCACCAGTGATGTGTAGCCAATGGTTTTAGGCTTGATTCGATGTCTTTCTCAAGGCTAATACTATATCTATACTACCAGATATTTATACCCACTCCATATCCAATTCTAATTACCACTTCCGGTTTCATTCTATCCCACAGTTATTTTAGATTCCAAGGGCATTATTGTGCACAATGTGTAGGTACAGCAATGGGAACCAGGTTTCCCCCAAGTTATGCCAACATATCCATGGCTCAGTGGGAAGAGTCGTGGGAGTGGGATGGGCATGACTACGGGGCGAGAATGGTACCCCGTTTCCGCAATATTGATGATGTCTTCTTTGTATGGAGAGGATCAGTAGAGAATTTATTCAAGTTCTTTCAACATTTGAACAATAATAATTCCCATATTGAATTGTCTTTTGAGTTTAGTAAATTGAGTGTCAATTTGTTGGATATAACAGTATCTATTAAGGATGGGGTTATACAGACACAGACTTATAGGAAGCCCACTCATACTGTCAGTTACATCCAGCGGGACAGTAACCACCCACCTTCAGACTTGGTTGGACAACATACCATTGGGACAAATGAAGAGGGTGAAATGTAATTGCTCTGAGGAGGTAATGCTTCTCCACTACCAATGCAATCCACATCACAGGTAAAACAGAGTCAAGGAAAAAGATCGACCATTCAAAATGTTGACCCAGGGGCTACTTACATGTAAAGTATGAGGAAATCACATATTCTTTACAGCTGGAATAGTCTTAGGAATCTGGAGGACAAGGAACAAAGTCATCCACTTTCTGGCCAGCAACCTCAGCCTCTTCCACCCATGGAACTCCACTCCTGATCACAGTGTTATGGAATACCACACAAGAGCAATTATGTTGCATACAATAGTGGGCATATACATAAGAACTCCACCAAACCTGTAAAGGCAGCAGAATCTGGTGGATGTATACACCAAATTCTATGTGACTTCTTGCTCAGTGTGTGGATTTAAAATGGAAGTTAGTAGTCAAAAGCGGAAAGTGTAGGCATTGTGTCCTATAAAGTGTAACAAGAAAGAAATTAAAATAATTATTAGCAATAAGTAACTAAACATACAAACAATGAATTACAGCTTTTAACATGATATGGTGCTATCGTAATGCTACAATATTTGATTGTACAAGTACACTATATTTGATTCAACAAGTACACCATAATGCAAAGTGTGCTAATAATTTTGCAAAGGTCATAGACCTGCCATTTTTGACTTCAGTGTATACCAATGTATTTAGGACAACAAAGGGTAACTTGTAAATACTGATGTGATAGAAAATAGCACCTCCAGCGTCTTGAGTAGTAGAACAGCTCTGCACCCGCATTCAACAGGGCATGGATTTTGTGATCCATGCTTTGATGAATTCAAATGCAAAGAAAAAGAAAGCTTAAATGATATTCAAATTGCAATGTATCTTAAGAAACATTTTGATTTGAATATGGGAGTAGATACGCATAATTTGCATGCTCTTTTTTAAAATGCTTACCGGTTGACATTCTTATCTTACATAACCTCTCATACCCTCTTAACATATACCTTGAATAATGGACACAAGACTTGTGGAAAAATAAAGGAGTTTACTTTTGCAAAAGCTAGAAGTTTATCAAGGCCCAAAACTGGATATCACAGTGCGGGTCAACTTCCCTGTTGGATTTCAAACATCGTGGGAAACAACTTTACCCAGGCACACATATCAACCTTCACAGGGGATCAATTATCCCAGGCAATACCACTATCAGGACCTCCAAAAATATGAATGCTATCCATGCCAGGAACCATTAAATATAGAAAACTGGCACAAAAATAGATCTGCACGATATCTAGTAGAATGTGCAAAGAACCATCTAAACACCAGGTAGGATGTAATGGCAATGTCCTGAATTCTAGAGACTGCTTTCTACTCCCCCCTCACTTTTATTTACTTATCCTTAGCCCTCCTCTAGTGATGTAAATTGGGCATACCCTCATCCTTGCTATCATTTTTAAACCTTAGAGAGATGAACTTAAGCTAATGAACACAACCTCAGCTTTTAATTCCTCTCATGCTTAATTACCCCTCAGTTCTTATAAAAAGCTAAACGGTTTATATTCTTAACTTATATAACCTCTCATACACTCTTAACATATACAGTCACGGGCAAAAGATTTGAGAATGACATAAGTATTGGTTTTCACAAAGTTTGCTGCTTCAGTGTTTTTAGACCTTTTTGTCAGATGTTGCTATATTATACTGAAAAAATATTACAAGCATTTCGTAAGTGTCAAAGGGCTAGATTTACTAAGCTGCGGGTGTGAAAAAGTGGGGATGTTGCCTATAGCAACCAATCAGATTCTAGCTTTCATTTATTGAGTACATTCTACAAAATGAAAGCTAGAATCTGATTGGTTGCTATAGGCAACATCCCCACTTTTTCAAACCCGCCGTTTAGTAAATCTAGCCCAAAGGCTTTTATTGACAACTACATTAAGTTTATGCAATGAGTCAATATTTGAAGTGTTGACCGTTCTTTTTGAAGACCTCTGCAATTTACCCTGGCATGTTGTCAATCAACTTCTAGTCTACATACTGACTAATGGCTGTTCATTCTTGCCTAATCATTGCTTGAAGGTGCTCCATCATGCAGGAAAAGGCATTGTTCATCACCAAACTGTTCTTGAATGGCTAAGAGAAGTTGCACTTGGAGGATGTTTTGGCATCATTCTTTATTCATGGCTGTGTTCTTAGGCAAAATTGTGAGTGAGCCCACTCCCTTGGCTGAGAAGCAACCCCACACATGAATGGTCTCAGGATGCTTTACTGTTGACATGACACAGGACCAATGGTAGCTGTGACAGGATGGACCGCCTATGCCACCCTGTCTGTTGTTGCAGGAAACCGGCTGGGCTTACTTTGCCCCCGTCCCCTTTTGTTATTCCGAATACAACCCTGCTGTTTCAGTAGGAGGAGCCTGCTGCTACCACTGGGCTCTTTTGGCGCCCAGAACCACATTCCTTTTGGGGAACTGTCACTGATGGGTTACCCCCTTGCCAGTGTACCTGGGCTGGTACTCCAGACCTCTTACTATGGATTAGGGATGCTGTGGATGTATCCACCCTGGCCTATCACACTGAACAGAGCTGCAGGGTAGCAGGCAGAGTGGTGGTACTGGAAAAGTTGGGTCCAATCTCAGAAACAGTCAGAGAAGGGATTAGATTTAGGGTCTAATCTGCAGGTCACAGTATTACAACAATATTGAAGATGTTTTCAGGCAGGTCTTTGAAGCAGGTGATGTTTATTTGCTCTGACACTGGTTGAAGGTACCAGGTGATCAGGTCAAATAGAACATCAGAATGATACATTTCAGTTTACAAGACAGTGCTTTTTATACTGATTTGAATACAGGCTAATTTTAGAATCAGGATGCAATGTGTTTACACAAACATGGATTTACATGCATTGCAAAGCAATGCAAACAATATTTACACTTATCTGTGAAATTCTAGAAACGCTGTGATGTCCTGCATCTTGTATTTAGACACAGAAAATCTAGCAAGTCAAAAGGTCTAATTCACATGAATACTTTCTTCAGACAGTCGCAGAATACACATTCCCAAAGAAAGGTACAAACCCCAAACAAGTCATTTCCCCACATCACGACACACAAAGACTTTCTAAACAAAGGTTCATTGTATCAGATATATACAGCAGAAATAAGGCATTTCCTTTAGTAAGGTTAAAACAGAAAAAGCTAATTTTCTACCCTGGTCTCAGAAATAATGATTTCCTATATCAAAATATAAACAATATAAAAAATAATTGCATTGGCAATTATATAAATAAGCACCCTGTGCTATTTGCTTTACATAAATTTATACCATAAGTTATTTATAAGTGATACAGTCACAGTAGCGCTCAAGTTTCCTTCTCCAGGCAAACGTTTTTCCAGAAGCCCCAAATAATCTGAAAGGGATTCATGAGAGAAAATGACTTTAGTCCTAAGCAGAACAATCCCTGTAACTTTTGCAGAATATCAGTCTGTCCCTGATATTTTCTTGGAGAGAAGTAGCTTCTTTGCTGGCCTTCTTGACACCAGGACATCCTCCAAAAGTCTTTGCCTCACTGTGTGTGCAGATGCACTCAGAGCTACCTGCAGCCATTCCTGAGCAAGCTCTGACTGGTGGTGCTCCGATCCCGCAGCTGAATCAACTTTATGAGACTATCCTGGCACTTGCTGGATGTTCTTGGGCTCCCTGAAGCCTTCTTCACAACTATTGAACATGTCTCCTTGAAGTTTTTGATGATCCGATAAATGGCTAATTTAGGTGCAATCTTACTAGCAGCAATATCCTTGCCTGGGAACTGCCTTTTGAGCAAAGCAATGATGACTGCACGTGTTTCCATGCAGATAACCATGATTAACAGAGAAAGAACAATGATTTCAAGCACCACCCTCCTTTAAAGCTTTCAGTCTGTTATTCTAACTCAATCATCATGACAAACTGTTCCCCAGCCTTGCCCTCGTCAACACTCTCACCTGTGTTAACGAGAGAATCACTGACCTGATATCAGTTGGTCCTATTGTAGCAGGGCTGAAATGCAGTGGAAATGGGGTCCTTTGGTAAAATTCATTGTCACGGCAAAGAGGGACTTTGAAATTAATTGCAATTCATCTGATCACTCTTCATGACATTCTGGAGTGTATGCAAACTTTTGGCCATGACTGTACCTAGCAGAATTGACACAAGGGACCTGGAGGAGAAAAAAGACCTGATACTCTGGCAGGGAAATGAAGGCAGAGGCTGCCTTAAATAAGGATGCGAGCCAATGGAAGGGAGAGGTGGTGGTGCTGTCATCGGCCGCTGCCAGGAATGAGAGAGAGACACTGGAAATAAGAGCTGGAGAGTCCTTGGTTCAGCGATAATAGAAATGGGAGCAATGCTGAAATAGAATAGCTGAGATGTAGATGGTAGGTCAGGACACCTGCAGGAGGATGCTGATACAGTGGTAGTAGCATGAGAGCAATAGCGGAGTAGAACTAGCTGATCCGTAGTTGGTAACTCAGAGCAACAGCAGGTGAATTACTGGTACAGCAACGGTTCCAATAGAAGTGATGATGAAGTAGAACTAGCTGATCAGTAGTTGGTAACTCAGAGCAACAGCAGGGGAATTACTGGTACAGCAACGGTTCCAATAGAAGTGATGATGAAGTAGAACTAGCTGATCAGTAGTTGGTAACTCAGAGCAATGGCAGGTGAATTACTGGTACAGCGGCAGTTCCAATAGAAGTGATGATGAAGTAGAACTAGCTGATCCGGAAGTGGTAATTCAGAGCAACAGCAGGTGAATTACTGGTACAGCGGCAGTTCCAGTAGAAGTGATGAGGAAGTAGAACTAGCTGATCCACAAGTGGTAACTCAGAGCAACAGCAGGTGAATTACTGGTACAGCGGCAGTTCAATACAGGCAGTAATGGAGTGGAACTTAACTGATCTGTAGATGGTAACTCAGAGCGGCTGCTGGTGAATTAATGGTACAGCGACAGTTCAACAAAAGCAGTAACAGAGTAGAACTAGCTGATACAAGGATGGTAACTCAGAGCACAGCAGGTGAATCATTGGTACAGCGGCAGTTCAGACAGAGATATTAGTGGAGTGGATCTTAGCTGATCCGTAGATGGTAACTCAGACCATAGCAGGAGAATCACTGACACAGCGGCAGTTCAAACAGAGGCAGTAATGGAATAGAGCTTAGCTGATCTGTAGATGGTGATTCAGGGGGACAGGTGAGTTACTGGTACAGCGGTAGTTCAAATATAGAAGCAGTAGTGGAGTTTAACTTAGCTGATCTGTGGATGGTGTTTCAGAGCAGCAGCAGGTGAGTACAGGTGCAGCAAGCTGATCTATTAGCGGCAGTGGCAGAGAGGAGTTCAGCTGATCCAGGACGTTCGTAGAAACCCACAACAGGTGAGTCAGACCAAGGAAGCCAGATTCTTACTGAGAGTGAGTAACTCGAATAACAGGCATCGGACAGAGGGAAATGGGAGGTTTAAATAGTGCTCCAAAATGCTAGAACCAATGGGAACAGGTAGGAGGTCCTAAGAGAGGGTAATAGGTAGCACATGCGCAGAACAAGATACAGATGGTGGATGATGATCCGATAGTAAAGTTAGTACTCCCTGATCACCGCTTACAGGAGGAAGGTAACAACGTCGGTACCCGACCGCGGAGCTGGCGTGTGATACGGTGGCATAGGTCTCCGGCAGCGATCCGCAAAAGTTTTATATCATTGGGTGGTTTTGAGTAATGCTGTTTTTGTCCTAGACCAAAAAAGAGAACTCCTGGAGGAGAGAGTCCGCAGTGGGAACCGTGGAGGTTGAGGGTACAAAATGATCCGACAACGTGGGATGAGTTCCAAACACGATGAAAAATGGAGAAAATCCTGTGGATTCATGGACATGCTGGTTATGGGTGAATTCGGCTCAAGGGAGAAGTTGAGACTACTTATTCTGATTTTCAGAAGAAAAAGCACCGAAGGAAGGTCTCCAGGGGGTAAATGTATCAAGCTCCAATTTTGACAGCGTCTTAAAATCGCGGCAAATCGAGGGTGATAACTCGCGATTTTAGTAAAAAAAAGCTGAAATGTATCAAGCTGCGATTTTGACCCTGATCTTCAAAATCGCTGGTCATCTCTGGCGATTTGCTGCAATGTAAACACTCCCGTGTTTAGCTAACTCTCCTGTATTGTAGCAGCGAGTTGTAAACACATCACTGTTTCCACTGCCTGCGCTCATGCACAATGAACTACGCACATTGTGTAGCGGAGGTCCTAACTAGTAGTGCGTTAGGTCTATTTACAGTATTAGGTGATTTCCCCACTAGCGTGGGAAAATAACCTAATACTGTAAATAGAATTTGCGCATGAGCAACGCTCATTGCGTAACGGAGCTCCTAGCTTGCTAGGAGCTGTTTGTGGCGGCTCCTGTCATTTTTTATTTTCCTGCAATCAAGAACACAGATTCGTGGATGTACAAATATGGGGCCCTCCTGGCCGAAGAAATAAAGACTACTATCAACAATGGGCCCCTCCTGGGCGAAGCAAAGAAGAGATTACAAGCCAGGACTATGGAAGGTATAAATACTTGGGGACTGGGGCAAGCCGGACTTTTGGAACTGCAAATTTATTTGGGACATTTGTGACCGAAAGAAGACTTCATTGGTGAGTATTAGGGGATATATTATTTTTAATAAAAATATATGGTGTAAATGAGGGTGCTTACTGTGTTTATTGTAGGTTTTTTATTTTTATTAAATGTTAGTGGTTTGTACGAGGGTGTTGTGGTTTTTTAAGCATTTTCTTTTGTGGAAATACAGGTCCCAGCCAGCCATGGATGTCAGGGCATGTTGGCACTTGTGGTTCTCTAAGTGCCAACATGCCCTGGCTGGGTATGATGGTGTTTTTAGTTATACAAGCAGCAGCATGGCCACACTATTTTGGGCAACCTGCCTGGCTGGGACTTGTAGTTCCACAAAACAAAATGGCGTCTGTTTATTTTTTCCATTCTTTATCGATGTTATTACCCTACAGCCATCGCCCAGGGGTGTAGGAAGAGCCCTAGTGCTATCAGCACAGGGCTGGGTGTCTCTAGGGGGGGCCCGCTTGTTTTTTTTCGGTAGACCCCACTCCCTAGGGAATCCAGCCCAGCGCTGAACAGCCTGGAGTTGGTTAGTCATTATGGCAGGGGGACTCCTGCTGCGTGTCCGACTGCTATAGTGCCGCCAACCCCGGCTGGTTTGCCTAGTACTGGTTAAGTAAAAATCGGGGGACCCCACGCAAACTTTTTTACTGATTTTCATGGAACCAGCAGTAGTCAGGCAGCACTAGGGTTAAGCAGGATTAGAGGTGGGACCCGATGCTTTTATTTTATTTTTTTAACTCTCATCTTTTAACTGACAGGCAGTGTAACAGTGATGTGTTTATGCAACACGCTGCTAGCATGCAGCGTGTTGTATCTGGCGTGTTAGAAAGCAAACTCTCCTGAGTTTGCTTACTTGCAGCTTTATACATTTGAGAGTTGTATAGCTGCAGTGGCAAACAGTCAGGAGTTTGATCTCTGGCGATTTTGCAAATAGCGATTTTGCCAAAAGCACAACTCTGGCGATTTTGCATGAAATCTCAGCTTCATACATCTGCGAGTTTCAACTCTCACGAGAAAATCGCTGATTTTGCAAAATCGCACCTTGATACGTTTACCCCCAGGTCATGGTTTATCCGTTCGGTCTGGCCATTGGTTTGTGGGTGGTACCCAGAAGAGAATTTTAGATTTATGCCAACGTTTTTACAGAAGGCTCTCCAAAAGCGAGAAGTAAACTGACCCCTCAGTCCGAGATGATCACATTGGGACAGTCATGAATCCTGAAGATCTCTTTGATGAAGATATCAGCTAGACGACTAGGACAAGGTAACCCACATAGAGGGAAAAAGTGAGCCATTTTGGAACACCTGTCAATGACGACCCAGCACTGGAGGGAAGGTCTGTAAAAAAATCCATGGCAATACTCTCCCAGGGAGAATTGGGAATGGGTAGCGGATGAAGCAAGCTAGCAGGAGCTCTTCTGGTAGTCTTATGTTGGGCACAGACCGTACAAGCAGCAATAAATTTACAAATGTCCGAACGGACTGTGGGCCACCAGAACCGGCGACAAAGGATGCAGTGGTCTTCTTAATCCCAACGTGGCCAGTCTGCCTGAAGAGTGTGCCCAATGTAAGGTCTTGAATCAATGATGAACCTCCACCCAGGATCGGCCATGAGGTCTCAGTTCTGGTGAGAGCTACTATTCTTGAGGAGTCAAAGATGGATTGAAGTTCGAACAAGGTCAAGTGATCAGAATCATCAAAGGATCATGATAACGCATCAGCCCACCCGTTTTTGGCACCTGGACAGAACGTAAGGCTCATATTGAACCATGCAAAGTAGGATGCCCAGCGAGCCTGACGAGGATTGAGATAGCAGGCCTCCCGTATGAATTTCAGAGTTCCATGGTCTGTAAAAACAGTGACTGGATGAAGTGCGGCCTCCAGTAAATGATGCCAAATACTCAAATGACTATCCGATGGCCAGAAGATCCTTATCGCCAATTCCATAGAAACCGTCTGGAGAAGAATCCACAAGGAGTGTGGGTACCTGAAGAGGTTTTTCGAAAGAGAACTGCTCTGATACCAACAGATGATGCATCAGCTTCCAAGAAGAATGTTCGTTCCTGATCAGGTTGAGCAAGAACTGGGGCAGAGAAGAAAGCCTTTTTTAAAGTGGCAAAAGCTACTATGGCCTCCGGAGAACAAATTCTGGGGTTAGCGGATTTCTTGGTTAATGCTGTGATGGGTGCAATAACGGTAGAAAAGTCTTGGATAAATATCCAGTAATAGTTGGAAAAACCAATGAATCTCTGAATAGCTTTAAGACCCTGGGGTTGGGGCCATTCCAGAATAGCAGACACCTTAGCTGGATCCATCTGTAATCCTTTGAACCCCAGAAAGGACACTTGTGTAACCTCAAAGACGCATTTCTTTAGTTCGCAGTAGAGGCAGTGTTTGTGTAGCCTGAATAAGACCTGCTCACGATGGGAGGAAAGATCCTTGGAAAACACCAAAATGTCATCCAGATAGACTACAATGGAAGTATACAATAGGTCCTGGAAGATCTCGTTGACTAACGTTTGAAAGATAAGAGCATTAGAAAGGCCGGAGGGCATTACGAGGTACATCTCCGCTTCTAATATAAATCAGATTGTAGGCACCTCGAGGGTCGAGTTTAGTGAATATCTGGGAGCCACTGATTCTATCAAACAAATTGGATATAAGGGCTACGGGGTAACGGTTCTTAATGGTTATGCAGTTAAGAGAACGGTAATCAATCAATGGACGTAGAGAACTGTCCTTCTTAAAGAAGAACCCTGCTCCGGCTGGAGAAGAAGATGTGCAAATGAACCCACGTTTCAAATTTTCTGCGATGTATTGAGACATGGCTAGCATCTCAGGTCGGGACAACGGATAGATCCGACACTTGGGGATAGGTTGACCGGGCGTTAACTCAATAGGACAATCCCAAGAACAATGAGGAGGAAGACTTCCAGCCTCAGTTTTGCTAAAGACATCTTGGAAAGCAGCATACACTGAAGGAAGAGTAGAGTCAGCAGACATAGAATGGCAGGCCACCTGAGCCAAGGGTAGCGACACCAAGGGCAGACATCTATGACGACACTCCATACCCCAGGCTGTAACCTGAGCACAATCCCAGTCCAACTGAGGTGAATTCATCCGAAGCCATGGCAGACCCAAGATGAGTGAATTAATGGATTTAGGAAGAACCAGAAACTGGATAGTCTCACTGTGTAAGGCTGCTACCATCAGCCGAATGGGTGAAGTAACGAAGGAGATGGAACCATTGCTGACATGATTACCATCAACTGCTGTAAGTGAGAGCGGCTGAGGCAAAGATTGTAGAGGAATTTGGAGCCCAGAAGCGAGAACTGCCGAGATGAAGTTCCCGGAGGAGCCGGAATACACAACATCTTTGGTGGGATAAAGTCCTTTAGGGGTGTCCAGGGTGACAGAAGTTCAGAAGTGTTTTTGGAATAGGGAGCAATACCGGTACAAATAGGGGTGACGCAAGAGAAAAACCGGTGTGATTGGGGGTGGCATGAGAAAAATTTGGTATGCAAGGGATGATATCTGAAAGAAAAGTTGGTGCGCAAGGAGTGATGTGTGATAGAAAATCTGGTGCAGTGGCAGTGGAATGTGTGCATGCAAACCCAAAGCTGGTGGGCAGTGGGGTATGTGTGAAACAATAGAAAAAAGATTTCAGGAAAGATGCAGTAAAATGTTGTAACTGTGGGAGGGAAGAGCATATTGCTAGAAGATGCAGACAGAATATAGATACCCTTTCATCCTGATGCAGATAACAGGAGACAGAGTAATTGGCAAATAATTGATGATAGGCTGGAGAGAGATTAGTATCAGGGATGTACTCATCCAAAGGCAACAAATGTCATGGGTACGCATGCTAATCTCTGAAGTCTGGGCCACACCTGTAATCTATAGATGGTTACATTAACCCGTAATCAAAACAAAGAACCAAAAATAAAATGACTATATCTGGTACTGATCAAACTTTTCTTGTAGATGCTGGGACGGTCACATCTGTATTAACTTCTCCTCTAAATTTGTCAATCAACAGGGAAATCTTTCTAGCTTTAGGTGTGACAGGAGAAATGCCTCATTATGCCTACATTGCACTTGCATAAGTTACTATTGGGCCATTACATACTAAATATTATTTTCTTCTAGCTGCAGCGGCCTCTACTAATTTATTTGGCAAAGATTTATTATGAAAATAATACATTTCTGATAGTGTATTTTTAGATATTTCAGGAAGGCATGCACAGGAGGTACACGATATACTGGACACCCCACAAAGGCTAATGTTGCACTCCTCTGTTATAGAGATTAGTCCATCACAGGCAGAAGAAATCTTATCCCATAATTAAGGCTATACATTACATGACCCTTCCGCAAAACCATCTGCAAATTTGTACTTGTATACTGTACTAAAGCTACTGGATGTGCTGCAGGAGTCTTGACACAAAAACATGGTGACAGTAGCAGACCGGTAGCATACTACAGTGCACAATTGGACGCTGTGGCAATATCGTTCCCTACATGTTTAAGAAGTCTAGCAGCAACTGCTCTTCTGGTAAGTAAGAGCAAGGACGTTGCACTGGGAAATGATTCCACTGTCTATATACCACATGTGGTATCTGTCTTCCCAAACTAGGCATGTCGCCTCAGTAAAGTTTTTGAGATGGGAGTTGCCACTAATGACACCTACCTTGGTGGAAAAAGAGGAAACTCTAGCTGAAGGTGAATTTGACAGGTATAAGGTTGCGAATGGTTGTATGGAGTATTTGGGTCAGACCTTTACTGCAAGAACTAACATACGTGACACCCCTTTAAAAAATGTAGATTTTACATTTTTTATGGATGGGAGTTGTCATACACAGACAGACAGAAGAAAATTATGTACTGGTTATGCTGTTATAGGTGACGAAAGTGTTATATAAGTTGAATCCATTGGCCCACCACACTTAGCCCCAGTAGCCAAACTTGTGGAATTGAGAAGAACATTTGAGTTGACAGAGGGTAAATTAGTTAATATATACACACTGACTCAAGGTATGCCTTTAGGGTAGAGCATGACAATGGGGCTCTATGGTGTCTTAGGCACATTATGACAGAAGCAGGCACACCAGTAGCGCACTCACAACACATAAAAGAACATCTGATAGCAATACACCTACCTAAAGAATTAGCCGTCATCTAGTGTAAAGCACACACATACGATAGGGACCCCATATCACTTGGTAACGATAAAGCAAATGAGACTGCTAAGAGAGCAGCAGACTCACTCATAAAAACAAATTAATGTTTTTTGAAGCTCCCAGTGCACAGAAATTAATAGAAATGCAGGATATGTGTCCCTACAGATGAAATCTGTCTGGAAGTCGAAAGGGATGTGGTCACAAGTCCTCTGGATTCTGGAAAGAGGGACAAGGTAGGCCAGTGGCTATAAGGGCATATCATTCAATCTTAGCAGAGGCAGCACATGGTCTGACTCACCTGAGTAAGGAGAGTATGTGCAAATTGTTAAGAGCATATTGGTGTGCACCAGACCTCTCTTCAAAGGCTAGTAAGAAAGCAATGTCTTGTTTTACTTGTCTGAGAAAAAATACAGGAAGAGCGATACCAAATGAGCCATCCCACATTTCTCCTACAGATGGATCTTTCCAGGTCATACAGATCGACTTCATCCAATTACCACCCTGCAGGAATATCAAATATGTATTAGTGTTTTCTCTAATTGGGTATAGGCTTATCCTGCTGCTTCTAATACTGCTTTTTCACTGCTAAGAAAATCATTCAGAAGTTTGTATGTTTTGTATCCCTGAAGTCATTGCGAGTGATGGGGGTACACATTTTACTTGGGATGTCTTTCAGCTTATCTGTAATATCACAGGTATTGATAGTAAGTTACTCACTCCCTATAGGCCAGAAGCCTGGGAAAGTAGAGAGTAAATAGTAATTTCAAAAATTGAATAGAGTGATGGCTGAAACTGCATTAGTGTGGCCGAAAGCATTGCCACTAATAGTCCACAGCATTAGAACAAATCCTAGACCACCTCTTAACTTGTCACTTTGTGATGTTAGATCCCCAACATGATTTAAAATGTAACAATGAATTGACTGCTCTATATCTTATAAAGAGGTGCAAACAGTTAGGGCAACATTAACTATCATTATGTTGAACCTGGGGACTAAGTTATGACCTGCAATTTTCAATGATCCATTCCACCAACTGCAAATCCACCGGAACCAAATTGCAACACTCCATGCGTTGCCCCCTGGCCACTGGCCGAGGTATAGGGGAGAATCCTGCCCTTCAACCTGCAGTACTACCTGTGCAACTCTGTGGCCAGAGGAGGGCCCTGAAACATAATGTGGAGGGATCATGGGGATGGGGGACCACAATATTCCGTCAGTCATTATTGTGAGATGGAGCCTGCCACTCAGGGAACTGGCAGGGGTAACATGCCCCACTGCCTTATAGTGGTGCTGGGTGGAGTGCTACTCCACCCCATCCATAATTTGGGCACGGGACATAGTGCCCTGAGAATGGGTGGGGGGCTGTAAGTGAGCTAAGGCAGGGTTGAAAAAAATTACTGACATGTTCAAAATAAAACACACAAGGCACAAATGAAAAATGGGGAAGAACGGAGGAAAGAGATGCAGAAAAAGAGAAGACAACTGCAAAGGGAATAATTCACACAAGCAACATGCAATGAAGCTATATACTAGGGACAGGCAGGAGAAGGAAGAGAATACTTATTCCAACAATGTTCTGGATCCTGGAGACTGATTTCCACTTGAACTCTTACTTTTATTTACTAATCCTTAACTCTCCCCTAGTGACATCAAATGGGCCTATCCCCATCGCTTGCTATAATTTTTAACCCTTAGAGAGGTTAACTTAGTCAGAGGGAAACAAATATCAGTATATTCAAAACAACCTCATGTCAGATAATTAATGAAATAAGTCACATAGCTCTCTCAACAATCAAAAAGAGGATAATTGAATTAAGTCACTGCAATTCCGCCTAACTGTGATCTGCTGGAACACATACTAAACAAATTTAGGTTGTAAAAGAGATATATATATATATATTGGCAATTGGGATACTTTGCCACTTTCTACTAGAGGAAAGAGTGGTGGTTTCCCTGGGGAACCACAGCCTACAGGTGCAGAGAGGGTTAAATCTACACACACAGAGCAGGAGACTAGGTGGAGCACAAATTCTAATCAATTAAGGAGTCATCCAGAGCAAAGCCTGATAGTAAGCTTAAAAAGCTGGATTTTATCTGTGTGTGGGAGACCAGTGCTAAAAAGTGGCCAGTGACTAGTTAGGGACCTAACTGTTATAGCCAGAGTTTAGGACTATTGGATTATGTTTATTGCTTTGACAGTTTAATTTTGTTTGCTGAAGACACTGCCAAGACTGTTTATTCATCCTGACAATTAAAATAAATGTCAAAGTGCTTCAGAAAACCTGTGTGAGGAGCCATCCGTTTGCACGATTTTCACAATATATATATATATATATATATATATATATATATATATATATATATATATACACACACACATATATATAGGTATATATATGTATATATATATATATATATATATATATATATATATATATATATATATATATATATTTATTATGTATTTATTTTATTGTTAATTGAGACTATTATTCTCTGTAAAATTTGTCCTTGCCAAAATGGCGTCTCCCACTGGTCTCTGGTTAAATGAAGATATGTTTTTGAGAATATGTATTTTATTTTTTACCTCATTTTTATGTAGCTGTTAATATTGATGTAGGTAATGCATTATATGTGACTGCCGTTTATTTCATCTTGTGAAATTATATGTTATTGATGTATATTCCGTACTCCCGGAAGTGATGTAGCGATGCTGGGCAGAAGTGATGTCAGTGTCTTCGGGCAGACGCACTGTCGGGAATTACATGGGATAGTGTTCACAGCTGTTACCCGTAACCCAGGTTAATTGTCCTATGTGTTTGTGTGGGACTATACAAACTCAACCTTTGAATGGGATGAATTCATTATCCCTGAGCTCTTGATAAAGTCGGACGATGAAACGCGTTGAGGGGGAGAAGGCTCTCTGTTGTTTCTTAGTGGATCATCTGTACTACCCTGGCCAGGTGGGACTGTGGAATCCGTAATTGCTATCTAGGAGATTTACAGATAAGCTTTATTATGTCTATTATCTTGTACGGGCATATTTTTTTATCTTTGTTATTAAACTTTTCTATTGTGGAAATTATGAGTTTATGTGAATAATTGACTCTAGTCCCTGTCTTCCTAGTAGTTTATTATTAGCCTTTTTTGGGCTTACTACACCATAGTAGTTTTTCTTCCGAGTTTCCAGCTTTTGTCTGATGCTATAAAGAATGTATTTAAGAGGATATATACACACACACACACACACACACACACCTACATATAGGTTTCCTTCAAGTCCAAGTGGTAACTTTGTACCTCATGGGAATAATCAATAAAGATCCAAATAGTGCAACAAAAGCCCCTAAAAGGAGATATGTATAGACGGGAAGGATAGATTGAAACAATATGGTATATTCAATCCATCTAACCATACACTTACCGATACAGAAATATGTATTCTTAGCAAAGGGCTTTCCTTAGCACCTACCAGAAAACTGAAAACATTTGAATTATATATCCATTATAAACAAATTTGTTAGAAAGATAACACTAAAGAGGCATTTTGCAAGGAAGGATCAAACTATTGTAAATAATTATGAAAGTGCTTCGAAATCAGGCCTCAAACTACCATCCAAATACTATCCTTTAGAATCAAAGAGCAGTTTTATAGAGATGTTCCAAGCTCTTGTAATTGAAGAATTGTGTAAATCTAGATTTAATAATCTAGCTCCATCTAATCTTAAAACACAAGAAACCAAAGCTTTAAGAGATTTACAGACTAATTATAATTTGGTAGTGAAACAAGCAGATAAAAGGAGGAGAATTGGTGATTATGAACCAGGAAAATTATGTAATGGAAGCTGAACGGCTTTTGAATGATGTAATTACGTATAGAAAATGAAGTAGAGATCCTACTAATAACTTTGTCTCAATATTAAGAGACATACTTACTGTAGCACTCCATGAGGAAGTTATTATAAAGGATGAAATCCAATTTTTAATTATGAATAGCCCGACTATGCCTCTCTTCTATTTCCTACCAAAGATATACAGGAGCCTTATCAATACACCTGGATGGCCTATTGTAGCCGGAATTGATTCAATAACATCACATGCCTCGGAATACGTTGATATATTTTTATAAAAGTATGTAATACAATTGAGGTCATATGTGAAAGATACTACGAGTGTTTCACATATTTTTCAAGATTTTGCATGAAATGTAGAATGCCTATGGATCACCATTGACGTACAGTCATTATATACATCCATCCAACATGAGAAGGGCATAGAAGCCACAAGACAATATTTGAATGCAGATGACATGATCTCTGAACTCCATAAAGAGTTCATTTTTATTCATATTAAATGCACCGTAACCCATATTTATTTTAAGTTCTTGGATCAATTTTATTTACAGATCTGTGGAATAGCAATGGGGACCATTTTTGCCCCCAGCTACACAAATCTTTTTATGGGAAGCTGGGAAGAAAAATATATCTATCAATGTGAAAAATACTATGAAAACATCAAACTTTACAAAAGATATATAGATGATATAATGATGTTCGGAAAAGGGGACATTGAATCTCTTAAGGAGTTCCTAAGCCATATAGAAACAAATGAATGTTATTTAAAATTTACGCAAAGCAAGAATTTTATCAAAACTGTTGATACAAATAGCTATTTGCACTTTAAGAGCTGCCATGTAAAGAAAGGGAAAACTAATATCCCTTTCTCGCAGTTTAATCTCGTAAAAAGGAATTGCAGCGAGGCTGATGTTTGTAAGGAACAACTGGCCATTTATAACATTAGGTTCATTGAAAGAGATTACCCTAAAAATCTTCTTATAGGAGCTTCAAACAAGGTCACAAATATTAATAGGTCTGAATTACTGAAATATACAAAGAAAGAACAGAATATCAATAGAAATTAAGTGTCTTTTATCACCAGATATAACAGTGGGGAAAACAGAATTAGGTCTGTTCTTTCCAAACATTGGGGTATTCTCAGAAGATTTTTGGTGGTATACTGTCTGATAAGCCAAATATTTGAGTATGCTCAAAGAGGAAAGAAAAAAGAATGCCTCTTTTTTAGACTTTAAAAGGCAGTATCAAGTGTAATCATTGCAACATCTGTAAATATACTAATGTAAACAATAAAGTATTTTGTAACTTTGACAATAGTAAAAGCTACTGTATTAAAGGTGAAACACAATTCATCATCTGTGATCTACCTTTTGGAATGTACATGTGGCCTCAAATATGCGGGCAAAATGAAAAGATTGCATAAATTACGTATCCAAGAGCATGTAACAAATATAAAGAATAAGCTAGCAAGTCATTCTGTGTCAAAACATTTTATGGATTTCCATCAATCTGACCCAAGATACCTCAAATTTATGGCCATTGAACATGTTATATTAGGCCCAAGAGGTGGGGATATTCAGAAGAAGTTAGCCTAACGAGAAATGTTCTGGATTTACGAGTTGGGTACGCTTTCTCTACAAGGGCTTAGCAAGGGTTATGAGGTAGCCCCTTTTTTATAGAATTATTGTCATATTTTTATATATATTAAATTTTATGTCTTTTTATATGTTTTTATATGTTGTATTTTATCAATTTTACACATATTAGACTTTTTATACATGTATTAGACTCTGTTTTTATTAGTAATCATTCTAGGCATTGGCACTTTATTTCCAGTGTATATAAACATACCATCATTGGATATATATATACAGGGTGATTCAAAAGTCTCAGTACACCCTTTTATTTCAAAAACTCTACAGGAAATTGGGAAACCTGAATACTCCAGTAAGGTATCGGTGACGTGGTCTATCTTTTATGGAATGTACCAAACATGGGAGGCCATCTTGAAATCAGCCAATCGGCCCAATTCCATTAGAGTTTTTGAAATAAAAGGGTGTACTGCGACTTTTGAATCACCCTGTATATATGTATATATATATATATATATATATATATATATATATATATATATATATAACACTCGTAACTCCTACACACGCCTTCATTTCTTACCAACATCTCAAGATGTGGACAGGGTGAGAGGGCACTGGTTACAGTTCCTTTTGGACTCACAGGGATAGCGGTTACTGGTGTAGCTTCCAGAGCTGCACTAGCTTTCTAAGGCTTTATAAACCTCTTCTGTTAGGTTCGTTCTGACCTTCTTAGGGTGGGACATTTTAACTGCTCTAAGGTAATAACATAATACCTTATTTTATCAAGAGGCATACAGTTAACAGTTTCAACAATATTTCCTACTTCAGTAGGAGGTACAATGCCCTGCGCTCTACTGCTGCCCTTGTAATTTTTTGATTCACGGATCACATTAGAGGAAGGGAACTGTCACACGGCGCTCATTCGGCTTCCACAACCGAAGACTGACACGTTCCCCATTGATGCATACTTCAGCTGTTGGCATCCTGGCTTTGGTTCTGCGCATGTGCAGACTTTAACCTTGTGTCCTCTGCATGTTTTCCATTGGTTTATCAGTTTGGCTCCAAACTTGAAAAGGCACTTCCCCTTTCTCCTCAGTGCCTGTTGATCAAGTTACCTGCCTGATTAGACTTAGTCTTGTCTCCTGTACATTTACCTTGGATCCTCAGCACCTCCTTGTCCTCGTTACTTTGCTGGCTGGACCTGTCTCCGCTGTGCTGCTGTACTACGGGCTATACCGCTCAAGCTGCACCTGCCTCTGTTACCTTGCTGGCTGGACTGTTCACGCTGCACCTGTCTCCGCTGTGCTGCTGTACTACGGGTTCAACCGCCTAAGCCGCACTTGTCTCTGTTACCCTGCTGGCTGTACTGTTCATGCTGCACCTATCCTTCTTGTGTCGCTATACTACAGGCTGTATTGCTCAAGCTGCACTTGTCTCAGTTACCCTGCTGGCTGGACTGTTCATGCTGCACCTATCTTTATTGTGCCGCTACACTACAGGCTGTACTGCTCAAGTCACACTAGCCTCCATTAACCTGCCAGTTGAATTATTCACTCTGCATCTGTCTTCACTCCGCTATTTGACTGAAGAGCTTACACTCCACCTGTATCCATCAGTCTCCTCTGTCCCTCCGGCCAAAGAGCTCACATTCCATCTACTTCCATTGTGTCTCTTCGGAACATCTTATTATCTACTCTCCTAGGGTCTCGCCTGACACTCCTGGTAGGGGCCGCGACCTGTGGGCGGACGCTGCTAAGTCCAAATCACCTTGCGGTGGTCACTGGTGAATACCATCCGCCCGTTAGACTCTGCACCCTGCTGGGAGTAGCACCAAGTTGGGCAGACCCAAGAATTCAGTGTACCAAACCGTGACAGGAACAGTACTGACTTGGGGAACACTTCCTCTACAACCGTATTAGGGACATTCCCAAGCAGGTCTAAGTTATTCATCTTTGCAATCAACTGGGTTTTCCATAGCTTCCAGAAGTGGGAAACATTTCTTCCTAATATTGCATCAAATCTCAAACCAGAAACCAATCCCACCATGACTACCACAAAACACACTGTGTTTTCACATTCACTTTAGTGGCGACATAATGCAGTGTATCCCCATGTATGCATGTTACATCAACAGTTTTCCCTTGACATTTAAACGGGCTCACCAACTTTCACAAGAGAAACTGTACTGCCAGAATCTAGCCGATCCTTTACCATTTTACCTTCTATAGAGACTTCACACATTAATTTGACAGTCTGTTTGTCTGCATTACAGGCTAGCTGGGCATATATAGACACTCTGCGATGTACATAAGAATTATCACCTTGCACAAATTCAAAGTCACATGAACAATTAACCGCAATATGGCCTAAGCCACCACATCTAAAACAGGTAATCACTTTTCTACTATAGTTCTTACAAGGCCGGAACCTTTTTGGCATAACTGGCAAATCTTTAGGTACTCAGTCTATAGTCTCTGTATATTTCACTTTATTCCACCGCCCAGCACTCTTTTCCCCGAAACAGTCTTACCACTGGAGATCACCGTAGTGGAATTTGAGGCTGGCGGGGTGTACTCAACACTTCTTTTGCTGCAACATCCTTGCTCTGCACCACCCACTTTCAGCTGAGCAATAGACGAGGACAAGAACTCAGCTTCCTTATGTGGTTAACTTTTTGGCCCCTTCAACTGCTGCAGAGGCTGGTTGGTAGCCTTCACGGTCTGGGGCACCTTTTGAAGAACATTACTAACTTCACAAGTTCCTGTGACTTGAAGCTCCGGTAAAGTCTTGGATGATTCTAGATCACTTTGTTTCTTTTCTTTTCCTGCAATCCGAGTGGAAGGCAGGGGCAAACTTCATTCTCTTTTCCACTTAACTTTTGTCAGATTTCCAATGCTTATATCTTTTTTCAGCCTGGACAGGTGCATCCCTTAACTCTTGTACTTCTTTTTGAGAGGCACGCTCTTCTGACTATAGTGCCTAGGCTGAGAAGATCTCAGTACCTCACTTATCATGCTGAATCATTAGCTATTCATACTGAGTCTTGTATCTTTTCCCACATTTTCAACCTGGGTTATAGTCTTAATTTTCTCTAGTATATCTGCAACTTTGGCACCAAGATCTTTCTGCAGATTTTCATTTTCAATCCTCAGTTTTGCTGCTCTTCTTTTGCACTCTGACATTGACTTTGATTTGTATTTTGAACTGCATTTACCTTGCAATATCAGTTTTCAACTTTCCAAGCTCTTAAGTGAGCTTCCTACTTTTATCACGGAGTTCAGATTTAGATTCTTGCAATGGCAATAAAGTTGCTTCAAGCTTTTGTATCGTGGCTTGAAATTGTGGTATTTCACAATCCAGTTTCTCTGTATGCTTCAAACACTCTTGCAGCTTATTTTTTTTTCCCCCATGTGCTCTATACACTGCTGGTATCTTAAACAGTCAGCTTGTGCAGCGTCAAATCTTGTTTCAGAAATTTCTTTTTCTTGTCTCACACATATGAGCATTTCTACGATTTGCTTCTGATACCTTTCTTCCTCAGTGAACAAGACATTGAGTGCTCCCTCTTGAAAAGAGCTCTCCATTTTACGGAGGACTTCAAGTTTTTGTTGCTGTTGCCTCCAGGACTCCTCAATATCCAACTGATGTTGCCTTAAGGTCTCCTCAAGGACTAACGGTTGTTGCCTAGGGCCTAGGGCTCTCCTCAAGAGTTAACCGCTGCACCCTAGTAACTTTCTTCATAGCTGCGGCATCTTGCATCAGCTGTTGCCTGACGGCTGTTTGTAGCACGTTTTTAAGCATGTCCCCCTTCTCAGAGCACTGCAACACAGACTTTCCCCTGAGTCCAGACAAATGTATATCTTGTCCTTTATCAGAAACATCATCTCTCATCAATGTAAAGGGTCATAAACCATCAACACATCAGCGTGCTTTAAGTGCTGATTTTTGTCTCTCTCCATATTGACACTTTGAAACACCTATATGCACTCTTTCTGGATTGACACAGTAATCTTCTGCTTTTTCTTGCCCATTGAAGCTTGAGAAGCAGACAATTTATCTTTATACAAGTGAAGCACTTTCTATATTGAAGAACCACTTCACTTGACTTTAGGAGGTGTTGCATTACAACACCCAACATATGTCTCAATACATTTCTTTATAAACTCTCTTGCTCTTGTTTTGCACAGAACCAGGCCACACCCAACTTGTCTATAAAACACTTGATTTCTTTGCAGAACAAAAAAAGTTTTCCTTTAAAATTTAAGCACATTTGCTCACTTCTGTTTCTCCAACACAGAAATATTTAAGTCATCATGAAACATGCAGACATTTAAACACAAGTCCTTCTACACTATGTCTGTCACTTTAAATTTTCCAAGCACACACAGACGTGTTTCTTAAAGCTGTTGTTCTTTAATATGTGAGATCTTTGCAAGCCCATTTTCCACCAAGTGGTGACCGTGTGAGGGGAATAGGTACCATCTCATGGGGAAGATGGCGACAAACAGTGGCAATAAGTTACTTGAATGCAGGGTTTTTGATTTAACTGGCCTCAACCAGTTTTATTAGCATAATCAAAGTAAACAAAACATAAATGAAAACCTTGCCTATCCAGCACTTACTTAAAGATTTGTGAAGACCCTCTCTCCTGCGCAGGACCTTATGTCCCACACACAAATCAAACATGTATTATTGCTCATCACAGCAGAATCTCTCAGGAGGCAACTAACCTCCTCCCCCAGTCTGAGAGCAAGATTGAGGCAGAGCTGCAGTTTTTTACAGCCATCACTCACCTGCAGCTCCTAATTAGTCTGCTGTGAGTCTGCAGACCAGAAGACCCGGACTGGGCATTTTGTACGGAGCCCACCCTGCTCTCTCCATGCAAAACACCAGGGACACCTAACAGCTTTTCCTGAAGCCGAGCACACTCTTTTGGATGCTGCTTCCTATACATAGCAGCCTCCCTGGGTATTAAAAACATGAAAGTCAGGCAGCCTGGGACATGAAAACCTGCCATTCAACCCAGTGACTTTGTCACAGTAAGGTAAATGGTATTCCTGGTGAAGCTGATGGAATGCTGGTTTGTCCTGATGTGGACATTTAACACATACCTCTGGCAGTAAAAAGGTTAAAAGCAAGCTGTGTAGTAACAAAAATGTGTTGAGGCAAACTATGAGGGAATGCTGTATAACAGCTATTAAAAAAACAAAACTTGATTTAAAAATATCTAATTTAAGGAGAATGATCATTTTTGTGTTGATATGAAAAACATAAACTGTCAATGCCCAAAAGACCAATTTACACTGTTGAAACACACAACCTGATGAAGGAGGATATGCCATGTTGCTGTTTATAACACATAATTAAATGTGTCTGGAATCTTTCTTTTCTAAAATAGGTAGAGAAAGTTTGGCAATTGATATCTGTGATTAGTGACCTTAATGAATGCAGTTTGCAATCTAGCCCTGAACTTCCTCTAAATGTTTCTATGTCAAGAAAAGGACTGATAACATTCTATCCCACCAAAAAAAGTTTTAAAGGAACCCAGAACCCTAAATATTAGCTGTTTTTTAAAAATAAAAAGCAACAGAACAGCATTTTAAATAAATGTGTATAAAGTAGTGTGGCAAAATAGGGATAATGTGGCATGTAATAACGGACAAGATCACCTTTTGTTCCTCTTTCCTACTTGTTACCGACGGTTCAATGTACTCAATGACTGTCTCTATTAATGCTTATGTAATATTATGCAGTCATGACATGTACCTGTTCCACCGCATTTGGATGTACACCACAAACAAGGGCTTATATCTACTTCTAACACATTGTTAAACTTATCATGATTGTTAGTGCTCGCGGCGGCCGCGGGTACCGCCCCGACTCTCCGGGGTCTGCTGGTTATGTCCTGGCCGTTTCTATGGCAACCGGGGCGTCACTTCCGGTTTCTGTGTCCCGGTTGCCTGGGCAACAACCAGGACGCTTTGGTCTCTCTAAACACCGCGCCCAGCCAGCTGTTAAACAGCCAGGCGCATGTGCACAGGTTTAGGCCAGCCCTGCACACCTGTTGGAGTCAGCCAATCAAGGCTGATTAAAGCTTTAGTCTCTGCTGGTACTTTGCAGATATGATTGGCTGCAGGCTCTGCTATTATTCTACAGCTGAGGACATATTCTGGACTGTGTGCTGATTGGCCATCTGTACTATTTAAGGCAATGAGGACTGAGCCTCATTGCCGGTTATAGCGTTCTGTCCTCAGTTCTGCTGCCTGCTTGTTCTCTCTGTTGGTTACTATTACCTTTGATTGACTACCCGTGTTTTGACCTTTGCTTGTTCCTGGACCGTTGAACCTTCGCTTCTGACCCTGACCCTTTTGCCTGGATTCCGGATTTTGCTCCTTTTGCCTGTGTGTTTGACCTTTCGCTTGTCCCCGAAATTTTGTACCTGTGCTAGTGACCTTTGACCTTGGATCCCCTCTTCACTACAGCCTGCCAATCACTCCACTCCAGGGTTCTCCTTTAAGTCAGTATACGTTACTCGACCCTCGGTCGGCCCGCAGCCAAGTCTGTCCCCACCACTAGGGGTTCCAGCGAACACCGGGCCTTCAGAGTAGTCCCCGAGTTTCACTGTACTGGTTCGGGAGTTCCTAAAAATGATATTGGATAATATTGTTATACAAACACCCTCTTTTACCTTGAAAAAGTCATTGCATATTTTTTGCTCATGAAGACCATTTCTCTACTATGATCAGGTTATTGGATCTTTTTTTTTATATATAAACTCACATAGTCCAATTAGAATCATTTTGCATGGGAGGATGAACACTTCAAGGTTGGACTAAAAATTTAGTGATGTAGGGATAGAGTTGGTCATGGTTGGGATCAAAGGAACATTGATTTGGTTATCCTGGCAAGCAGGATTAAGAGCTTTCACATTCATCCTTTACCAGCAGCATTGGGTGGCTGTAATAAAGCGCAGAACAGAAAGGTATCTGGAGTGGGCCCACCTAATGCGGACAGATTCTGTGACCTCTTGCCTTCCAGAGTCTGTTAATGGAAGGAGGCCATATCAAAAAGACTGTTTTTGGAGCACCCAAGCTCCTAGTCAGCTGCAGTTGCTAAAACCTACCCAAGACCAGTGAGAACATTTGATTAATACAATTAGTTATGCTTTGTGTGTTATTCCTGAAAGTAGTGTGAATTCCTGTTAAATTTTCATATGGGTCAGTTTCAGCAAGGTCACCATTCACCTAATGCTGAGAGAGATCACAACTATATTTGTACCCTAAGACAGTCTTTTAGTCTTTTTCCTAGATGTCATGTCAAGCAGATAGGAATTATGTCAGAGGTAGTAGCTAGTGAAAATAAATACAACCTACTGTTTTAGGTTGATAAGGTACTGTAAGGTACCTTACAGTACCTTATCATACCAGTGCCAGTACCACTATCATACATTTTACTAGTCCCAATATTTGTGATAATGTCCCAATATTTGTGAGACAGTCATGAATTTGGAGGCCCAAAATGTATGGTCCCATGGGAAATAAGCACATCAGGGGTGTAAATGTATCAAGCTGAAAGTTTTGAGAGGGATTGAAAAGTGGAGATGTTGCTATAGCAAATAACCACATCCTAGTTATCATTTATTCAATACATTGTACAAAATAACAACTAGAATCTGAATGGTTGCTATAGGCATCATCTTCACTTTTCAAACCTGCTGGAAAATCTCAGCTTACATTTACCCCAGGACACAGTTTGGATGGATTGGAGCATGTATTTTAACTTTACTGGCTCTTTAACATTTGTCAGCATAGCCTTTATATTGCAACTTTTATATTTATCTTAAAATTTATAAATAAGAAACACACACAAATGTACAATTACATGTAAATAGTTTAAAGCTTGAAACCAACTTTTTGCTGGTATACTACTCAGTTTTATCTCCATGAATGAATATCTAAATTAATATTGTTAACTGTTAACGGGACAATAATAAAAAAAAGTATGTATCTTAGAAATTGTGTATGTTTGATTAAACTTTCCTTACTATGTAAAATAATGTTAACTTCGTGTCCGCAAGATGCATCATCTAAAAGTTATTGACTGGTAAATCCAAAAACACAATGCAGCCACAAAGCAAAATTTCTAGGAGACTCTATGTAACAATACATCCTCAAATGTTCATTTTCTGTAAAATCTGTGAGTTAAAACCATTGCAGTCATATTATTTGTTTTTATACAGATTGACAATTTACGCTCGCACTCATTCTATCTTGGTCTTTTTAGGCACAGCATAACATAAGCAAACAGATTAAAGGTAACACAGCATTTGCAAATGTGAAAAAGACTCATTGTGTTCCAGTTTATGCAAATAGATCACTTTTTATTTGTTATCTTCTATGCTGGAACACAGAAACTCCTTGAGCAGTGCTAAGATGATTCAACACATTGCTAACAAGCATGAGTCAAAGCAGAGTCAAGAACATTTGTGAACAAATTAACATTATGAAATGGAAACAATAGCAGGGCCATCTTTTCCATTGGGCATGATGGGCAGCTGTCCTGGGGCCCCACGGGCAAGGGGGCCCCATAGGCAGGGCTCTTAATGAGAATAAATAATCCTGCAAAAGAAAAAAACCTGCATAAAAACCTTCAAAGGTCATTGAGCAAGTACATCTATCTATCTCTATCTCTATATATCTATATCTGTATCTGTATACATCTATATATCTATATCTATAGCTAAGGGGCCCCGGTGGTACTGCTTTGCCCGGGGGCCCATAATGTTGTTAAGATGGCCCTGAACAATAGTTAATACATTTTCAAACAGACAACATGTACAGTTTTTGCTTTTAAAATTGCACTCTCCTTCTAAGCATTGATATACACAATTGTTACATATTGTAGAAATTAAAAAAAATTCTGATGATGCACATACATTGATTTCTAGCATGTATAAGAGAGGTGCTAGTTGAGAAAGTGAGAGGGCGAGGCTGTATAGGAAATCCTTGTGCTGTAGTTTTTAAGTCTGCTGCTGAATCTTCTGTCTGATTTTCCCAGATACCTGAACTTTGACATGATCCAGACTGTGTGAACTTCTGGACCCCTTGACCATGGTTTTGTTTTTGAACTATGCTCTCTCTTTTTTTCCCTGGTTTTGTCTGGCTCTTGTCCTGATCCTGACTCCTTGTGCTCAAGTGGTAAGCTTCCTGCCTTTAACCCTCTGATGCCACCTGTTCTTTATAGTCAGCTATACCAGTCACGTCAACCATTTCCAAAATATTCAGCTACTTCAGTCCTGTTACCTGTATAGGTGAATTACTACCATTGGCAGAATAAACAATTTCTTCAACCCTGTTACCTACACAGCTTATTTACAACCATTGGCACAATATCCAGTGATTTCAGTCCTCTTTACCACATAGCTCATTTACATCTATTTCATAATATCTAGCTACTTTTGCTCTGTTAGCTGCACAACAAATTTACAAGCATTGTCAGTTTATCCATCAAGTACAGCCATGTTACCTGTACAGCTTATTTACAAGCTACTTCAGTCATGTTACCTGCACAACTTCAATACAGATTTGTTACTATATCCAGTTACCTGTGACTCCAGTCATGGCTTCTGCTTAGCTAGGTTACCTGTATTTCTACAAATGCAGTCTGATTTCCAGCCATTGAGATCCATCCTCTGAACTTTATGTACTCATTTACATTTCAGTATCTGTTTATCTTGCAATATAGTCTCCCAATCTCATCACAGCTTCTACCTCTGCTCTACAGTTTGCGGCAGATTCCAGTGTTTGTGACACAATGCCAGTAACACACTGAGCGAGGCATTAAAGTAAGATTCACACTTTCAGATCAATGATGGGTGTGAGAGCTGGTGGCCTATGTCGTGTTTTTTGTTAAGCTAACAACTATTAAGCAATAACAGCTGTTAAGCACCAAGGGTCAGTGCAGTAGTTTGCTTTTAAAAGGGGCTATGACTCCTCATTGCCATAAAGAAGAACAAGCCCCAAAAGTATATACACAGAGTGGGAGATGGAGAGTTTGTAGAATTAGTTGTAGTAATTTAAAGCAGACACTGTAGCTGTCAATCATACTGGCTTTGGAGGAAGATTAGGGAAGCTTGTATGCTCCTAAAAGTGGATGCTTAGTGCAATAACCCAGGGGAATGGTTGAGTCCACAATTTAGCTGACACAGTGTGCAAACAATGGTGTACTAATACCACCAACATTGGCTGATCAACTAGAGTTGCAAGGAGAGATCATAGCTGAAATGTTATCTCAGCAACGTAGAAATGGAAAAAAGAGCAACCTGTGTTACTAACCTGGTTGATGGATAAAATCCTGCCATCTATGATGGTACAGTGAAAGTCAAAAAGCTATTTCAGCCCAGCAAAGCAGCCTCTAATGATTGTCCTTAATCAATGAGTTCTGTTGCAAGAACAGGGGCATTAGCAGGAGATCATGTTGAAGACTTAAGTAATAAGAGGAAGCAGTAAAGGCATATATGGCAGAATTGCTAATGCTACAAGCACTGAGATTGTAAAACCTCCTGTACTCCATTTTCAAAACAGGTGTTTAAGAAATATTGGAGAAGATCCTAGGTGAGCATTTGAAGAGGACAACAAATCTTAAAGAATTGGGACCATGTAAGGTTACATAATTATTTGTATTTAGAGTCAGCTACTGGTATTCAAGTGTCATCCCTGAAATTAGCACAAAGCACAGGAGGTATCTTATGGCATGGCCATATTGAAATTTATTTAAAACATGTGTGACAAAACAAAGTGTCACCTTAAACAATCTGCACTTTGTTTCTCAAAATATGGACTATAATAACATATACTTTTATAGACCTTTTAGTGTTCCTCAGATCCACAGAGCACATGTACAGTGTTGGCATTACTTGGAGTTAACATTACTCTTTGTTTATCATGGGATCCTATATGTGGTCTGGTTTGTAATTATGTTTGGTAGTGCCATAGCATTGCTAGGATGTTTAATGTATATATGTTGTTCTTTCAGGGTGGCCAGCTGGGTTATGGGCAAGGATCAGGGGTGGTCTGGTTCTAGGACTCAGGTGAGGAGGCTGTAACTACATTCCTCCTTCCCTCCTTTCTCTACAAGCCCTGATCAGCTGGAAACTAGTTCTGTAAAAAGAAACCTTGTAATGTGTTAATACTTGGAGTGTCACTCAATTATCCTTGCCTAGCCCCTTAAGTAACCTGATTGTTTCCCCATTGTCTCAGGTTGTGGCTAGTTAGACATATTGGAGTCAAATAACAGGGGCCATGGGGTATATTGATATGAGAAGGTACAGCCCTGTAACAGCCCCTTATGACAGCAGCCAAATCCCTGAGGGGTGATATAGCTAAGCCCACTGATGGGCCAGTCCCAGGATTGTGGTAAATATAACTGTTTTGAAGAGAGATCCAGCCCTGGGGCAAGTGGTTCAGAGTGGAGAGAACAAAGTGCAGAGGTTGCAATGTTGGAGAATCAATGTGTGTTTTAGTTTTTGGCTTCAGCTGGATTAGGGCTTACTCACAGTTCCTCAGTGCATTAATCAGTGAGTTTTGATGGCCTGCTGAACTTTGTATCAAATTCCTACCACAATGGTAAAGGGAAAGAAAATTGATCCAAGCCGCTGATACTCTAGGAATCAGGAAAACAGGTGACTGCAGTCCTCTGAACTAGAGAGGGGTATGGGACAGGGCGTGCATTAAACCAGCTACAATTTTCTTTAACATTTATAGCATATTTTTTATACTGGTAAATAATAATTAAAGTACCATACTTGATAACTGCTTTGCCTGAGTGATAGGTGAATCCCTAGTAGGTACTGGGTATATTTCCCTAGTATAGTAATGCACCCTCGGTGGCCAACCAGCATGAAGTAGGTATACTTGGGCTACGTAAACCTGGTATCTTCACAAAATGGTCTCCAAGAAGTCATGGATGAAGAAAGAATTTGAAAGGGTACATGTCACAAACACCCAGCCTGTCCCAGATACAGCAATCTGCAAAGCTGGCCGTGACTGGCATTACCTTAGTAACTTAGCAATGAATATATCTTTTCTACCACCACAAAGGATTTATTATGGTGTCCCTATGTTCACCAGAATCACTTATTAAAGTTTCACACTTAAATCATATACACATGTAGCTTGAGCCTCTCTGGGCTTTGTAAATTCACAGAGAATTACAGAGAATACACTAGATTAAATTTATTTAATCTGAAAAATGTTTCCAAGGCTTATTTACAAAAATTAATAACAAGGCATACAATATATTGCACAAGTTTCAAAAAATAAAATAGGGAATAAAATCAGAATTACTACTTACTAATTAAGACCTGGTGTGTAAGGGAACACAATTAAAAAAATAATGGACATTTCAGTCTTGATAAACTCCCTCATGAAAATGCACAATCTGATGTCTAAAGTATAAGATTTTAAACCTTTTATCCACATAGCCCTCACCCCCCACCTTTGGAGTTTAGCTGTCAATAATGACAGATTGATCTCCCAAATGTTACTGTGCTTTTGAAGTGAGGTAGGGATGTCCTGAGATCGAAATGTTCACAGGGCTTTGAGTTCTCACCTCTGCTCCTTCTGCTTGGCTGGATGGTTTACAACTTTGGGCTTTAAACTCCTTCAAGATCCTTATCTATACTTGGTCTGGCTAATTTCAACAGATATTGACACTTATATAGGTTTCAGACTCATGTCATTTAGCAGAGCACACGTTGAGATTACATTATAAGGTTGTATAAAATACTCACATTGTCATACATGAAGTCAACAGAAAATAACAATCAGTCATTATATATACTACATAATTGTCACAGTACATAAAAAAAAGATGTCAACTAAGGGTATCTGCCAAAATGGTCTGGAGTCTGAGGTAATGCAACAATTGGTAATGTGGCAGCAAGGGACTAAGTAGTTGCAAACAAATTATCACCAGTTAGAGAGATGGTAAATACACATTTCAAATAAATTGAGTGCATATATATTGTGCCATGCTGTATTAAAACCATATCTGCACTGCAGGATCCACACTTATTGGTTGTAAGGAATGATGCAACGAGTCATAATGTAAAGAGATTTGACAAAAAACACAGGTTTGAATTTCTCTAATAATTGACTCCATAAAATGGAAGGACAGAAATTCAGTAACAATCTCTTAGTCACCTTACAGTTTAGTAACATCTTTTTTACATATTTTTGGGTGAACTTTTTCTATCTTTTAAATATTTGAAGTTATTGATAGATATTTAGGAATACAAGGCAACAGGAGTTACCACAGGTAGAAAATGATAAATGCCTCTCCTTTCCTATCAATCACATAGCTATGTCTTTAAGAATTAAATCTGATATGATATATGGGGGAGTAGCTTTGCATGCTAACTATACATCAAACAGATGTTTCTTAAATTTGACCCATGTTATTTCTTATTCTTACTATATCTGTTTGTCAAGAGCATTGGATATGTTCCTCAGTTTTGAAAATAATTATAAAATGTAATGTTTATTGCAGTGAATAGCATTCGATGGCACTTCATTTTAGCAATTAACTCATATATCTCTAGTTTTTCCTAGTTAAAGTGATCATAGTTTCATACGATAGCAAGTATTCTACCCTTTTTCTATAGGTATGATGTACAGTTCACTGCAGTGAATGCTGTTAAATGTCTATATTTGGGAATGCAGATAAGCAGAGGATGATCACTTGCTCACAGAGCTCACATCCTCAGCTCCAAAATTGCCCTCCATCTGACCGCCTGGATCCATATATTTTCCGTTAATTTACATATATTGATTACAAGTACAATTACTCATTTATTTTGGGCCTTCCATCAGCTAAATGCGACATCCAGGCTAGTGAGACTGAGTGAACAGAGACCAGTGGCATGCTACCACACTGCGGTCAGTGGTAGGCCTCTGACTTAAAAACGTACTCCTCTCTGATGCTGGCACCTTACTTCAGACCCTGCTGCCTACCACTACATTGCCTTGGCCCCCCCCCCCCCGCACCTATGTAGACCACAGCACTGTCCTGGAGCTTCCAGTGTCCTGATTTCCCCCATTGTGTAGCTGACTCTGTGTGAACTATGTGATCTATGTGAACTGTGTGAACTGCAAGGGGGTATAAGTGGTGGGGAGGTCTTCAAATACCATCAGAGCTCTCCGCTGAGAAGACTATGAGAAGACCTAACCTGCATTTAATTTTAGATGTAGTTATCTATATCTTACCTTTGTCTTACTCAATGGCTTTACATGTAGCTAACAATGGGGGCTCTTAATGGGACTGATAATTTGAATCTCCTAATAGGTTTATCAATCTAACACTTGGATGGCTAGGACTAGATCACCACAGACTCCACACAAAGGTATTGTACATGCAACTCACAAAGCCATGAAGGAAAGCAACAACTGTGTCAAGCAATTAGTTTGTTAACACCTTAACCAGCCTGTCCCTTGTTTCTCACAAAACGGGGATTATAGAATATACTTTTTATAGCCCTTGCTTTTGTTCCCCAGCTCAATACTGCAGTGTCTAATTACATGTTGATAAGGGGACAAGGTAGCTCATTGTAAATATGCATATGGTTTATTGTATATTGTTGATATTGCAGTGAAGCTGTTATTAATTGTCTGTGCATTGGCGCTTTAATAAGTGTTGCATTTTGAATTGACGTCATTTACATCAGTCGGCAACAGATCCGGTTGTGAAAGGAGTGCATCTGTGTAGTGGTAAGCCGATTTTTGTTTAATGTCGGTTTATGAGTGTTCAGATTTCCCACATCGTTGTTGTCACCGTTGGGGTAGTCAGTATCGTGAAACTGACTGCCACCGATTTTATCACTCACCTATATCTTGTGGGGGCGTGCTTCTTTCTTGCAGCTTGACAATGCGTTGGTTAAAAAAAGACATATTGTCCATTTAACATATTTTACCTGTTTAGGATGTAACACAATGTCAATGGTTGCAAATTAAAACAAAAGCAGCAATACCACACTGTGAAGTTAATAGTCTAAATTATATTGGCAAATGCTGCCTTGGGATACAGGAGTTTTTGAAATCTCACTTACAGCATTTGTGACCTAAACGTAAGTAGAGAATAATGGACCTATGAAAAGCGCATTTACATGCATATGCTCAGTCAGCCACAACTCGAGGCATCCAGTACTCCAATAATGATAAATGCGCTAACATCAGGAGTAAGAAGCGTGTATATTTAATTACCATGATAGTGTAAACAAAGAGGAGGAATAGTGTAGGGATATGGCTTGACAAGAGTAGGTGCGAGTCGCACATCCTATTTGTGAACAATATAATAATTTAATAAAGTGTCACATACACAAGATAGAATAGTAACCAAAAATAGGGACTCCCACTGTTTAGACCTAGGACCACCCTATTAGTAGAAACACCGTGACATGGTGGGTGGCATACTGTACATTTGCAAATGTGTGCAACTGAGATATCTGCATTGCTTTATACAAATAAAAATAGCAGCTCATTTGCAGGTTATAGCTAGAGATGCTCAAGCTCGGTTCCTCATGAGAACTGAACACACCCGAAATTAGCAGATCAGAGTCGGCTCGTGCACCCTCGGAATTGAAAAAAAGAGGCAAAACATCATTCTTACGTCGACATTTAATGAAGTGTCACATACACATGAGAGAATAGTAACCAAAAACAGGGACTCTCACTGTTTAGAGCTAGGACCACCCTATAAGCACAATGACGTGGTGGGTGGCTTACTATACATTTGCAAATGTATGCAACTAAGAAATCTACATTGTTTCATAAAAATAGAAATAGCAGCTCATTTGTGGATTATAGCTAGAGATGTGTTTTGTTCTCGGATCCCCGAGAACCAAACACACCCGAACTTAGCAGATCCAATTACCGAGCAAGCCCTTGGAATTGAAAACGAGGCAAAAAGTCTTTGTTACATCATCGGATCTCGCGAGTTTTGGATTCTATAAGTACCGACCTCCACGGTGATCCAGTGCCAATTCACAGAGGGACACAGAAGGGGTAGCACAGTTCTTGCCAGTCTCTAGTGCAGTTGGGCAGTGTCATAGCTAGAAAAGAAAGAGAAAGAGTAGCAGTGTTCTTCAAAGTCTTACAATGACATTCAGGAGAGCTCCATTGCTAATTATCATTGCTGAAATAGAAATAATAGGTCTGGCAGTCTTGGTCTAGATCTGCAGTCAAATTGTACTGTGTTATATAGGTAAAACACAAAAAGGAGAGCTCCATTGCTAATTGTCATTGCTGAAATAGAAATAATAGGGCTGGCAGTCTTGGTCTTCTAAATCTGCAGTCACATTGTACGGTGTTATATTGATAACACACAAAGAAGAGAGCTTCATTGATCCATTGCTAATTGTCATTGCTGAAACAGAAATAATAGGGCTGTCAGTGTTCTTAAAATCTCCAGTGGTATTCTACTTTGCCATAGCTCATACAGAAACAGGAGGGGTGGCATTGTTCTTGTTACTCTCCAGTCTCAGTCATGATGATTCTAATCCATCTACCTAATGTGCTAAAGCCTATGTTCAAGTGCAGAGTGGTTTTAAGTCATAGAAACAAAAATGTAAATATAAACACTTCTCTAATAAAGGTTAAAGTTTACTGTAGAAAAACATAAAAATTGCCAACATGCCATTCTACCCAAAATATTACCGAGCATACCAGCATCAGCTAGCTCCCTTCTCTTAGCTAGATCTCAGCACCTTCAATCTACACTGTCATCATATTCACCCTCATCAGTGTGAACATCATCCTCAAACAATACTAATTCATCCCCGCTGTAATCCACCATCACAGAAGTCTGTGAACATTTATGTATTTGCCGGTATTGCCCTTTCTCATGGAATTTGTAATTTTGCGGAAGAGCTCTCACGATTTTTGAACAATTCTTTTAGACCAGACCAAATGTCAAAATATTGTGCTGACTCATCTGCATCACCACTGGGTGTCTTGGGAAAGCTAAGTTTTTTCCGAGCAGCAATTTCTAGAGAAACTGAAGAAGAGGAGACATCATTGTGTCATGTACCACTTGAGGTGTCAGCTTGCTGAACAGGAGCTCATTGCATCTCTTGATATCTGGGTCAGTCGGAAAGAAAATGAAGACATAGCTCTTAAACCAAGGATCAAGCACAGTTGCCAAAATGGAATGATCCGATTTCCAAGATGTTGATAACTCTCGGATCCTGGCGAAGTTAATAAAGTGCTTAATCTACAAGTCCAACATAATTAGCATAATTGCTATGTTTCATTTCCTCCTTCAATTTCTCTTGCTGCTTTTCAAAAAGTGTAATTAGGGGAATCTCTTGATTCAAGCTAACAGTGTTTGCACTCTCTTCACAGGTAACTTCAGGTGGTTTCAGCACCTTGCACAACACGGAAAGCATTCTCCACTGTACTTGACTAAAGTTCATTCTCCCTAAGTTCTATTCTTCTTGCAACTGCTGCATTCTCCTGCATGCTGTTGCAGAATCCTGAAAATTACACTAAATATTTTGGGATATAGACAGCAGCTCCCTCATCTCATTGTTATTTTTTAAAAAGTTCTGTACCACCAAATTGTTTGTGTGAGGAAAACACAGAATGTGATGGAATTCCCCCGCTGTAATGCTCTAACAATATTGGTGGCGTTACATATCCTCAGGAGAGTCCAAACAGGATAAGCCATTTTGTAATGATATCCCTTATTTTTTCAAACAGGTTCATCATCATCATCAACATTTATTTATATAGCGCCAGCAAATTCCGTAGCGCTTTACAATTGGGAACAAACACTGATAAGACAATACTGGGTAATACATACAAACAGAGAGGTAAGAGAACCCTGCTCGCAAGCTTACAATCTATAGGACAATGGGAGTTAGAAACACATGAGCATGTGCTACATCATATTGCACAATGGACCAGCTAGAACGCAAAGGTAAAAGTATTGAGTGGGCTGTGTGTGTTGCAATGTTGGTCAGAGGGTTGTTGTCTTGCGTTAGCAGTGTAGAGGATGGTAATAGGGTAATCTAGGGAAATTGAGATGGTGGTTGAGGAATATCATAACCTTGTCTGAAGAGGTGGGTTTTCAGTCAACGCTTAAAGGTTTGGAGACTAGAGGAATGTCTTATTGTGCATGGCAGAGAATTCAAAGTGGGTGCAGCCTGAAAAAAATCCTGTAACCAAGTATGGGAGGATGTGATGAGAGTGGAAGAGAGACATAGATCTTGTGCAGAATGAAGGTGTCGAGTAGGGAGATATTTTGAGATAAGTGAGGAGATGTATGTCGGTGCAATTTTTTTGATGGCCTTGTATGTTAGTAGAAGAATTTTATATTGGATTCGTTGATATACAGGCAGCCAATGTAGAGACTGACAGAGTGGCTCAGCAGAGGAATAACGGTTAGTAAGGAAAATAAATCTAGCCGCTGTGTGCAAAATAGATTGTAGGGGTTCAAGTCTGAACTTGGGAAGACCAGTAATAAGGGAATTGCAATAGTCGATGCGGGAGATGATGAGTGCATGAATGAATGTTTTTGCTGTGTCCTGTGTCAGATATGTGCGTATTCTGGAAATGTTCTTTAGGTGTATGTAACATGATTTAGATATAGAGTTGATGTGGGGAATAAATGACAGTTGTGAATCAAGGATTACACCTAGGCAACGAGCTTGCGGGGTGGGTTTTATGGTCATGTTATCAACAGAAATAGAAAGGTCAGGCAGGAAGCTTCTGTTTTTGGGTGGGAATATTATTAATTCAGTTTTTGAAAGATTGAGTTTGAGTTGGCGAGAAGACATCAAAGATGAAATGGCAGAAAGACAGTCAGTAACGCAAGACAACACAGATGGTGAAAGATCAGGAGGATAGATAAATTTGTGTATCATCCGCATAGAGATGATACTGAAACCTAAAGGAGCTTATTAGTTTTTCAAGAGAAGTGGTGTAGATAGAGAATAGCAGAGGACCTAGGACTGAGCCTTGTGGTACTCCAACTGATAAAGGAAGCAGAGCAGAGGTGGATCCAGAGAAATGAACACTGAAAGATTAGATAGGTAGGATGAGAACAGTGATAGGATAGGACAGTGCCTTCAAGACATAGGGATTGTAGCGTTTGTATGAGGAGAGAGTTGTCAACAGTGTCAAATGCAGCAGAGAGTTCCAGGAGAATTAGAAGAGAGTAATGGTTGTTGTTTTTTGCTGTGATCAAATCATTGACAACCTTGGTCAGCGCAGTCTCTGTGGAGTGTTGAGAGCGAAAGCCTGACTGAAGAGGATCCAATAGGTTGTTTGCTGTAAGAAAGTGTGTGAGGCGAGTGTAGGTAATTCTCTCGAAAAGCTTGGAAGGGCATGGGAGTTGGGAGATGGGGCGGTAATTTACGAGAGAGTTAGGGTCAGAATTCTGTTTTTTTAAAATGGGAGTAATAACTGCATGCTTAAATAGTGATGGAAAAATACCAGTGGAAAGAGATAGATTACAGATTTTAGTTAGAGGGGGAATGAGCACAGGAGACAGGGACATACCAATTTGTGAGGGAATGGGATCAAGAGGACAGGAGGTAGAGTAGGAAGATGAGAAGAGAGTAGAAACTTCCTCTTCATTTGTGGGATCAAATGAAGAGAGAGGGTCAGAGGGTGCTACAAAGGAATTGAGCCGATTGCTTGTCAAGGGAGATGATACCATTTCAAGCCTGATCTTATCAATTTTGTCCTTGAAATAGGAAGCAAAATCCTGTGTACTGATGTTAGTTGGAGGATTTGGGGCAGGAGGATTCATGTGTTAAAGAGGCGTTTGGGGTTAGAAGCCTGAGCATAGATGAGAGATTGGAAGTATGTTTGTTTTGCAGTGTTCAGAGCATTTCTATAGGAGTGGTAGATATCAGTATATGTGGTGAAATCATTAGAGGCACAAGATTTACGCCAGTGACGTTCTGCTTTACGAGAACGTTTTTGTAGAGTTCATGTTACTGTTGTGTGCCACGGTTGGCAACGAATTCTACGCAAAGTATGCAGTGTCGCTGGAGCCACTTGATCCAGGGCAGTTGCTAGGGTTTGATGAAAATGGGGTACTGCCCGATCAGGGGAGGAGAATGTAGAAATTGTGGAGAGAAGGTGTTGGAGAGAAGTGGAAAACTGTTGAAAATCAATAGAGTTGAAATTCCTGTGGTTGTGAGGAGGCTTGGAAGAGTTTGACACTATGGAGAGTAAAGAACTGGGGGTGAGCGAGTAGCTAATAAGGTGATGATCTGAGAGGGGGTAAGGAGTGTTAAGGAAATGAGAAACTGAGCATAGTCTAGAGAAAACAAGATCAAGACAGTGGCCATCCTCATGAGTAGCGGATTTAATCCACTGGGAGAGGTCAAGTGAGGAGGTTAGAGAGAGTAGTTTGGAAGCAGCATTTGAGCGTGGATTAGAAATAGGGATGTTGAAACCACCCATGATGATGGTGGGGATATCAGGAGATAAGAAGTGAGGGAGCCATGCAGAGAAGAGTTCAATAAATTGTTGGTGTGGACCAGGGGGGCGATAGATGACAGCAACACGCATAGAGAATGGGTTAAAAATCCTAACAGCATGTACTTCAAAAGATGTAAACGTGAGTGATGGGACACTTGGTAGAACTGTGAATGTGCACTGTGGGGAGAGAAGTAGTCCAACCCCACCTCCTTGTCTGCCTCCCGGTCTGGGGGTGTGGGTGAAATGGAGACCACCATGTGAAAGGGCTGCAGGTGAGGCAGTGTCTGATTGCGTGAGCCATGTTTCTGTTATTGCTAGAAGGTTGAGGTTGTTTGAGAGGAAGAGATCATGAATGGAGGTAAGTTTGTTACACACAGAACTTGCATTCCAAAGGGCACATTTAAAGGGCTTTGGAAGAGAAGGGAGACAGGTGATGCGTTTAAGGTTTGCTGGATTTCTGTAGTGTTCAGATATATGCGTGTGGGAGAATTGAGGGGGACCTGGATTAGGTGATATATCACCAGCTAATAGAAGCAGGGTTGGAAGAAAGGTAGGAAAGATGTTTGTGAGATGTGTGTTTTTTTAGTTTCTGGTGGCAGGGTGCAGCTGTTAAAGTTATTGAATTTAAATAGGAAAAGAGTTCATGAGTGTTCACTAGAGGTGAGTGAAGTAATGAAGGGGCAATGTGGACAGAGGTGTGTGTTGGAGGATGGGTGAGGGATGATGTAGTCCTAAAGATAATGCCATGAAAAGAAAGAAAGAAAAGTATTTTGGCAAGCATTGGGATTTCTGAGTCAAAAAATGAGGGAATTAAGGAATTACCTAATTACAATGTCCAGTGTAATCAGATAAGTAGTGTAGAGCTATGCTGCAGCAAATGTAGTTTATCCATGGATGTCTGGATAGTATAGAGTAATGATGTGGGAGCCATGTGGGGGAATGGGTGAAAGTGTTGAATGGAGAGTAATAAAGAGCAGGTGATTGAATAGCTGAGTTTTTGCAGAGTCATGAGAGAGAAGAGTGGTTCAAATTCAGTATCAATTCTTCCTACTTGTGATGGCAGACAAAGCATTTAGTAGAACTGAGAGCACAGTGATGAGATAGGGGACTGAAATAGCTGTAGCATGGGTAGGGAGTGGTTGAGCAAGTAGTACAGCAGGTTGATTAAACATAGTGGAAACTGACAGATCAAACAAACTTTCATGAGATGAGAAGAAATTAAGATCTGAGTCCAAAATAGTCCTCATGCTGCATGGAGCTTGTAGCCAGGGTGAGTTGAAGACATCAGAGGTGGAAAATGGAGTTTCAAGTGAATACTGACTGTAGTCCTTGTGTAGCTGAGTTAATAGGCAGAATGTTCTTCTCCTGTTTCCTCCTGTGTAACTCCGGTAAAACTCCGAATTATGCTGTTTAATTTTTTTGTTTCACACTTGTATCTGTACACTTAGAGCTATACACACTAAATATGCAGCCATCACTGGCTTTGCAGCCATTCTACAATGAATATAGGTTGTCAGCGGGATTACCTCTGACCTGCGCCTTGTCTTGTCTCTGATAACCACCTCTCACTCCCGCCTTCAAGACTTCTCCCGTGCTGCTCCCCACTTACAGAAAATTCCCTACCATGCTCAATCAAACTTTCCCACAGCCTTCAAATATTTAGATGTTCTTTTAAAACCCATCCCTTTTTTAGAGGAGACCTTATGTTCAATAACACTATTCACACTAATGCACCCTCACAACTATCCCAATCTCCATTTTGAGCCACACTCGCTCCTCTTGTTTCAGCTTTGCCCTCTTTCCTTTAGAATGTAAGCTCTCTATTGAGCAGGGTCCTCCATAACCTTTGTTTTCATGTCTCCATTCATTTTGTCTGACTTGTCTGTTCTTGTTTTACGTATGTCCTGTTTTATGTATGTCCTTGTCTTCCCTACTGTACGGTGCTGTGGAGCACTGTGGTGCCTTACAAATCTACAATAATAATAATAATAATAATCATAATAATAATAATAATAATATTAATATGCCTCTTCCTGAAGCAGATGATACACAGAGTATCCTGCCTCTGAAAAATGTGACGTTCTTGGTTACATGCTGCTGCTGTCCCTTCTGGTGAAGGCGAATCACCAACCAAGTGGGCTGTCACAATCATATCATCTTTAGTTTGCCTAGTTCCGCTTGTGCACATATCTGTGGTTAACTGTACAGTGGGTAGAATGGCATTTTGTAGCCTAATAATTAAATTTTTGCGAACCTTCTGGTAAAAGTGAGGAATAGCTTTTCTAGTAAAATGGTGTAGTGATGGAATTTGGTAACGGAGACAGAAGACCTCAAGTAACTGCCTAAAACCAGCTGCATTAATAGTGGATATTGGACGCATATCTAATACTAGTAAAGTCGCCATGGCATCTGAGATCCGCTTTGCGACTGGGTGACAGCTTTCATACTTGCATCGTCTGGCAAAAGATTGTTTAACAGTCAATTATTGTAAACTACTAATAGTCTTCCTCTTGGTCTGCTTCTGAGATGAAGATCCACCCTCAGCAGCAGGAGAAGCAGCAGTGGGCCTAGCACTCAAGGATTCTTCTTAGGAGTCCTGGATACGGGAGGAGTCATCTCGCTTAGAAACTTGGATGCAGGACTAACTCCGATCACTTGTGAGGATATTGATGATGAAGGTGTTGGGGGTGTGGATTGCAGATGTTGGGATCTAGCTGAGAGAAGAGAGGTACTGGACTGCATGTTGTTATTTTTTAGCATAAGTTTCTGATTTTCACAAAAGCTTTCTATGAACTTGCTTCAAATGGCGTAACATGGAGGAGGTTCCTAGATGGTTAAGGTCCCTACCTCTACTGTCTGTGGCTTTACAATGCTACAAATGGCTAGACAACTGTTGTCAGGATTTGTGTAAATATAATTCCACACATAAGAGGTAGATTTTTTGGTTTTATGCACAGGCATGACAATGGCCCTCTTCTTATCACGTGCAAGAACTGCTTTCACTGGTGCATGACTCACAGCCACAGTAAAGTTCATTAACAGCACTGTTTGCTTCTGTGCCTTAAGCCCATTGTCAGCTTGTTTTGTGGGTGCCCAAACAAACCAAGCACTTCAGCCACAAAAGTGGCACTGCTTGTCGCTGTAGTGCTTACTTTGTCAAACTGTACGGGCCTGATTCATTAAGGATCTTAACTTGAGAATCTTCTTATTTCAGTCTCCTGGACAAAATCATGTTATAATGCAAGGGGTGCAAATTAGTATTCTGTTTTGCACATAAGTTAAATACTGGCTGTTTTTTTATGTAGCACACAAATATCAACTTTAAATTTCAGTGTTCATATAAGCTATCAAGTATTTGTGTGCTACATGAAAAACAGTCAATATTTAACTTATGTGCAAAACAAAATACTAATTTGCACCCCTTATATTGTATCATGGTTTTGTCCAGGAGACTGAAATAAGAAGTTTCTCAAGCTAAGATCCTTAATGAATCAGGCCCTACATGTCCTTTTCAATATCTTACATAAGAGTGGGTGGGAGTGCCCAAGCAAAATTCCATCTTCCACCACTTTTCTTATCTGCCACTGCTTTGATGCAATGTTTACTAGATGTGCTATGAACTGCAGTGTGTTTGTATCATTGCTCTGTCGCTTAGCATCCAGCCAGGTCGCTGCAGTCTTTGTTTGAAAGTTTATGAAAATAATATAGTGATCTGTGAGGTGGTCAATATTGACTGCAAATCACTTGAAATTAGTGTTATTGAGGTTAATTATAATAATGTAGGGGGAAAAAGAGCAAAAATATGTGATTTTCACACAAAAATAGGGATTTTAGAAAAAAATAGGATCCAAAGCAAAAACCAAAACACGCACGGACGGTTTTGCCAAAACCAAAACACGAAGTTAATCCTGATCCAAAACCAAAACCAGAACATGGGGGTCAGTGAACATCTCTAGTTATAGCAGTATGCTGGGGGATTTTTCTCTGTGTTGTTTTTTGGATAACTCCACCCTTTCAAGCACCTACTTTGAACCTATAAATTGAGTAACTTCCACTTCTGTTTTGTTTACAACCGAGAATAGTGTCTGAACTGTGTTAATAATACATGCAAGAATCACATTTACTATATAAATATAATTTAATATAAACATATTGTTGTTTTTTGCTATTTAAAAATAAAATGGCAATCTTCTATCCTTGGCTGTCTAAATATCAATTAAGTAATTTCAATAGATGGCAACTACTTCATATAACATAGCAGCTCAACGAAAAATGTGACAAGATTGAGGTGTTACACTTACTAGTATGGACTACAATTCAGGGCTCGCCTCCCCCTTCTGGCCAATCGGTGGCCGGATGAGTGAGTCAATCTTGGCTCACCTCCAGCCGTTTGAGTCATTGGCGCCACAGTGAGCCAATGAGCACTTGCGGCGGCGCCAAGTGATGTGTCTCTGCAACTATAGTTGCAGAGACAGAGCAGAGATGTTTGTGCGCATGTGAAATTCTTTGAACTGCACATGCGCAGTTGCTGTAAGAAAAGAAACAAAGAGGTCCAGGAGGAGATTCAGAGACAGCGCATTCCGAAGAGGCGGGGTAAGTATGATTTTTTATCACATAAACAGCAGTTTATTGGAACTGGTGTTTCTGTGTTGTGTTCTTCAGAAATTTGAGAAATAGTTCAATCCTTATCAATGCAATAAGGATTGAAAACTATTTTTCACTTTATGAGAAGATTGATAAATGTGCCCCTAAGTTAGCAGGATTATCTAATTGGCTCTGACTTTAATATCCTGCTTCCAGACAAAAAATACTTAATCAACCAATCAGAAACTGTTAACTAGTGCTGCTAAACATCATCATCATCATCAATGAGTCTTGTTGCACCTGCCTTTCAGCACCTGCAACAGATACACCCCCTGACAGGTGTATATGCATATGCGTTCAGGTGTACCTGCTGCATTTAGGTGATACACCCTTACTGTATTCTACCTGCACTCACCCACCACTCCTGTACCGCCTCTCCAAGCATAAGGAGTCACAAGTGTAAAATGGGACTAAATCTTCATATGGATGGATGGATGAGTAAGCATTTTTACAGAAATGCATATTTTACACAAAAAACAAAAATATGTCCAACTCATGAAGCCCATATGCATTTGTGTGGCCACAAATTAAATTTTATGTCCTTCTGCCATTTACTACCAATTCATAAGTCCTGCACGTAGCACACAGTAGCGAAATCAGCTGGTGATTTACATACTATATTCTACTTCCTTGACTCGTCAGTCACATGAGCAAGGACATCAAAAGAGGTATAGTGTACAATAAATAAAGGGAGGACATATAAAAAATGGATTACTGTATGCTAAATTTAAGCCTATCGTAATTAATTAAGGTGATAGTAGGTATTATTTGGCAGGACTTTGCAGTGGCTGCATCTAGGACATATGTGACATGGATACAGGAGTGTGCACTGGAAGCAATGTAAACATTGTCACACAATTTTAGGCAATGTTAATACATTCACATAAGGTAAGGAAAGTGTATTTTTGTTTTACTTCAAATTTACTGTCTTCAGTGATTTTATAGTATTCTGACATACAAATGTTTAAAATGTAAACTGCATTTCCAATAATGACCTACTTTTAGTTACCTTCTAATCAGTAAAGTGGGCCGTATGGTTGCTTAATGGTCATGAGTTCAATTCCTGACCATGGCCTTATCTGTGTGGAGTTTGTATTTTCTTCCCGTGTTCCAGTTCCCTCCCACACTCTAAAAACATACTAGTAGGATAACTGGCTGCTATTAAATGGATCTTAGTCTCTCTGTCTGTGTTTGTGTATGTTAGGGAATTTAGACTGTAAGCTCCAATGGGGCAGGGACTAATGTGAGTGAATTCTCTAAACAGTGCTACAGAATCAATGGTGTTATATAAATAGCTGATGATGGTGCACGACTTTGTAAACTAGATACACATAAATGGTATTATTCAAAGGGAATAAACTGTGGAAAATTCTGAAAAAAAACATTATTTTTCATATAATATTTTGAGACCATAAGATGTACTCTTTCTGTAAAATAATGTGTGCAATGTATTTGCTTAAATATGTATTCTCTTATTTTAAACATTTTACATTTTACATTTTGGTGCTTTTTGTGCTTTGGTGCATCTTTTGGTCCACAAAATACGGCAGGCATTTCTTATTCTGCGAATGTCGTAGAATATATTATTACAATGCTGCAAAGTTACCAATGTGAAAACATTTCTAAGCGTCCTCAAAGAAATGCAAATATATACAAACTGGGGAAGTTTTCACTTATGCCATATAAAAGTTAAATTCTTAAATATAAAAGTATTATTATATGGTAAAATAGTAAAGTAATGCGTATTGTAATGATTAGTGACCTAATTGGCTTAGAGACACAGGGCTTAGATGATTTGCCTTCAGGGTATGAGCAAACAAATATTCTACAGGTAAACCTGCATAATAGTGTGGAGTTTATAATGAATAATTGTTAGGTTATTAGTGCTTAAAAATTAAGGTTACTTTCATTTATTACAAAGCTCAGAAAATGATGAGTCCAAATTTTTTTCCCTGAGAAGAATCACTGCAATGAGACAGTTTTAAATTTATGTTTGTAATGATTGCTACGTGCCCCATTAAGACCACCTCTAAGTGAACTTAATTTGCAGCAGAAAAATGTACATGTCGACTTATCTTTCAAGATAGTTTATGGTGCATCCTGCACAGCTGTGCCTAACTGATTAAACCCCTGTAAAATTTAAATAGGAAAGCCATTATGTCGACAGAATTATCTCCATTTGTCATTTACACATTTCCCGTGTTTCTCTCAGAGCTTTGTGCTGCAATCTCTACAATGATTCATTAATTATGCACAATTATGTACTTACGCATTTATTGCTTGTTTTCCTTTTTGTAATCGTTTCCTTTGACCTTTGTTATATCAGCTTCAAAATATTTTTATCCCAATGAGATGAAGAAATATGAAACCCTTGCTTACCTATTGCACTTTAATGCAATTTAATAGTATTTATGTTTTTATACTTGAGGACAAGAATGTCAGATATTTTAAAGGAACTGTAGGTTAATTTCCTGGATGCTTTATAAGACTAATACAGAGGCAAAAAGAATGGATAGTGTAAACCCATGTTTACATTTTAAAATGATGGAGAGCGGTGATATATGACATTGTTAGCAAGATTTAAAGATTCGTGTAAGTAAAAGGGTTAAATTATTAACTGTTTGATGCTCAGTATCAACATTTACCTATCAAGTTATTGCAACAACTTTATGTCCATGAGGGTTTGGTACGTAAGTGCGATGATGATTACCATGACAACACTTACCCCGACATCTTGACTTCGAATCTCGGAACACCGACATACTGTGAATATCGATTCTTTAAAAAAAATGACTTTCAATCAGTGTGACTCTTTAAGAAGCCGGGCGCACACAATCACGTGACTTTCAACTCTGGCTCGATTATTTTTACTCTTAAGGGTGAAACGAAAGGAGGCGGCGCCTGTATATTATAGAAGTTTTTAAGTACATTGTACAGGCGCCGCCTCCTTTCATTTCCAGAGTTGAAAGTCACGTGATTGTGTGCGCCAGGCTTCTTTAAGAGTCACTGATTGAAAGTCATTTTTTTAAAGAATCGATATTCACAGCATGTCGGGGTAAGTTTTTGTCGTGATAGTCATGTTCGGGAACATGACTATCACCGGTCCATGAGCCATATAAAGACATTGGTTAACTAATGATTTACAAATAATGGGCATTCTTAGTGTATTTTGCATAATGCAAGTTTAACTGTACAGCAATTTATTTTGTAGTTTAATGGAAGGCACTTGGGAAAGAACCTCAGTCAGGAAGTCAAGTTATAACCATGGGATCTCAACTCAATTATGAGTAGTAGGCTATCCGAGGGCCGTATGGGGCATGCTGAACATTCACCTGTGGCCCTCAGCTCTATTCTGCTTTATGGCCCATCAATCCATTCATTTGGTTTATGCCTTATAGGCCTCACCATGATCATTATTTATTTATAATATGCAACAGATTCCTTAGCGCCGAACAATCATTGTATAGATATGAAATATATGAATACAATAAACATTGTAACAGAAACATGAATACAATTAAGCATCATAACACAAATATGGACAGTCATGACCGTACAGCTAGTATGGAGAAAGTTACAAATTCCAAGCATGGGAGTAAACGAACAGCACAGAATTCAGCCTAAGACATGGCATCAGGACAGTACAAGGTAGACGAATGTGAGCTATAGGGTAGAGAACATATTGGCCTTGAGAACTTATCTTCTAAGAGGGTAAAGAGAGACAGTAGGAACAAAAGGACATGAGAAGAACTGGTGGATGTAGGATGTAGAGGGAGTGGACATGAGGATGAAGGAGGGGTTAGGTTTAGGCTTTTTCTACTTTTTTTCCCAACAAGCTTCATACAGGAATTATTTTTGCAAGAGCAACTAATTTCCACATGATGTGACCTCCTCCTTATCACATGGTATCCCCTACACAATAGAGATCACTTAGTACCAGCAGCACATCTGAAATCAAGGACATTCAATCTGTACCACATAGTCTCCCTCTTTCTTCAGTAGTAAAGAGCTGCATAATTTCTGCACACTTCATCAAAGCAAAGTAAGGATTTTTTAGGCAGGGTTGTGATTATTAGTGGATTATTGGTGTTCAATGGGAGATATAAGTGAGGGATTTAAGGAGAGTTTTGTATGAAGTCTGAGATACATAAAGAATTAGAAGAGTGAGTGGGTGACTGAGTTAAGTGGTTGTTATGAGATGTGTTTTGAGGTGAATGGGCTTCTAAAGGGCATAAAGATAATTTTTGGGTGAGTGGAGGGGTTTCAGTAGCATGTGGGGAAATTTGAAAGGCATTTTGGAGTACATTTATCCTAATGGTATCTTTTTCTTTAATTAAATGTATTGTTTTATTAAGAGTAAGGGTAATGTGTGGTCCTTTTGAAGGTTAGAGGACAGCACATGTAGCCCTTGAAGTGTATCAGGTTGCCCATCACTGCCTTAAATGCATTGAGCAACATATTGGGAGCAGTACCACTATGTCACAAAAAGCATTAAGATTTATTATTCTTATTATCCTTTATATATAAGGCTCCACAAGGGGTCCGCAGCGCGTACAGAAAATGTATTGTAAGACATAACAAGGAAGAACGGGGCAAAACATTACATGCAAAATAGTACAATGACAATAAAGGCACATAACTACAAAATGGACAGAACAAGGTAATAAGCACTGAGGAGGTTGGGGGATAACCTATCCTAAAAGTATAAGACATGGGAAAAGGGGGAAAGAAACATCACTAGCTGAGCCTGTACCTGTATAGTGGGAACATCAAACAGGATCAGAGTTCTTGATAGAGAAGGAGAGGTAAAGCATAGATGGTAATCAAAGTGGTGGAAGTAAAACGTGAGGGAATATGAGAGCGTACAATCTAAAAGTAGGGGCAAACATATGGCGTGGAAACAGAGAGGGTGAGACAATGAGAATAAGGGTGAGTTAAGAGGCTGATTGGCGTTGATGAAAAGGTGGGTTTTAAGAGCCTATTTGAAGTTTTGGAGGGAGGTAGGGAACCTGTTTGGGAGAGGGAGTGAATTCCAAAGGAAGGGAGCAGCACCGAGAAGTCTTGGAGACTGTTATAAGTTAATAAGTGAGGAGGAAAGGCAACAGTCACTGGCAGAAAAAAGAAGGCATGTGAAGTGAGAAAAGGTTGGGGGAAAGGTTTGGGTTAAGGCTTATAGTTGAGAGTAAGAAGTGTGAACTGGACTCTAGTGAAGAGAGAGCCAGTGAAGAGATTGACAGAAAGCAGAGGCAGATGTGGAGTGGCTGGAATAAAAATTGGATTAGCAGCAGCATTGAGAATGGATTAGAGTGCGGAGAGGAGGGATAAGCAGAGACCAGTGAGAAGGAGGTTGCAATTGTCCAGACAAGAGATGACAAACAAGTGGTTAAGAGTCTTAGGGATAAATTTACTAAACTGCGGGTTTGAAAAAGTGGAGATGTTGCCTAGAGCAACCAATCAGATTCTAGGGCCTGATTCATTAAGGATCTTAACTTGAGAAACTTCTTATTTCAGTCTCCTGGACAAATCCATCTTACAATGTATGGGGTGCAAATTAGTATTCTGATTTGCACATAAGTTAAATACTGACTGTTTTTTCATGTAACACACAAATACTTGATAGCTTATTTATACACTGAAATTTAAAGTTGGTATTTGTGTGCTACATGAAAAAACAGTCAGTATTTAACTTATGTGCAAAACAGAATACTAATTTGCTCCCCTTGCATTGTAAGATGGTTTTGTCCAGGAGACTGAAATAAGAAGTTTCTTAAGTTAAGATCCTTAATGAATCAGGCCCCTAGTTATCATTTATTTAGTACATTCTACAAAATGATAACTAGAATCTGATTGGTGGCTATAGGCAACATCTCCACTTTTTTAAACCCGCAGTTTAGGAAATATACCCCTTAATTTCCTCCAGGGTGAGAAAAGGTCTAATTCTAGAAATGTTTTGAAGGTGGAAACAGCAAGATTTTGAGAGGGATTGAATGTGGAATGATTCCTTGCCATTGAACTTGGGGGACAGAGGATAGGGTAATAGTAAGGAAAGAATTATGAGACATCCAAGAAGAGATGGGAGAGAAGAAAGGAGGATAGGTCAGGAAAGGGGATGTAGATTTGAGTATTATCAGCATATGGATAATACTGGAATCTGAATGACTTGATTAGGTAACTAAGGGGAGAAATGTAATGGAAGTAAAGGAGGGACTTAAGAACAGATCTCTGTGGGATGCCAATGAGTCAGGGGTAGAGATGGAGAAAGATAGGGTATGAGATTAGCCAGAAGAGAACAGAGTCACGTAGGCCAAAGGACTGTAGTATTTGCTGGAGTAGATGGTGGTCTACTGTTTCGAAAGAAGAGGAGAGTTCCAAGAGGATGAGTAGGGAATAATGACCCTTGGATTTGGCAGCGTGAAGGTCTTTAGTGACCTTTGTGAGGGTGGAAATAGTGTAATAGAACTAATGAAAACCTGATTGAAGAGGATCAAGGAGGGAATGGGAAGAAAGGAATATGAGAGAGTGGTTTTAGACAATCTGCTCAAGGACCTTTGGGGCAAACGGGAGGATGGAGATGGAGTGATAGTTGGATAGAGAGTCCAGGTTAAAAGTTTTATTTTGGAGGATGGTAGAGACTAGGGCATACTTGAGCGATGATGGGAACATTCCTAAATCAAGGGATAGGTCAACGAGATGGGCAAAATGGAAACAGGCATTAGTGGATAGGGAGTGGAGAAATGAGGAGGCGATAGGGCCAAGGGAGCAGGTGGAGGTGATCGAGGAAAGGAAAATAGACCTGACTTCATCCCCAGTGATGGGCAACAAGGAACACAGGTTGGGGAAGCAAAATAAGAGCAGGGGAAGAGAGGCCGAAGAAGCCAGATGGGAGGCGATATCCACATGGTTGGAGTCCATTTTTAATATGAAATTGATGGCAAAAACAAGAGCAGAGAAAGTGTGAAGAAGGGTGGGAGGAGGGAATTGAAAGTGGCAAAAATATGGGAGGGATTTGAGTACTGAATGGAGATAAGATATTTGATGTAGTATTGTTTGGAAAACGAAAAGCTTGCGCAACTTCCTCCAGGGATGATCAGCAGTAGGAGAGAATTTCTGGAGTTATCTGTTGCATTAGAGTGCCTGGGTTGTGGCGTAGACCTATCAAGTCTAGTATTAACAGCAGGTGCAGCAGAGTTAAGGGTAGTGGAGAAAGAGTTGCTATAGAGGAAGACAGTTAGGTCAAGGCATGAAAGGGAGGAGATGGGGAAAGAAGTGCTTTCAGTGAGGAGGAGCAAATAACAGGGTGGTCAGAGAGGGGGAATGGGGAGTTTGTGACGTCTGCAATTTCATAGTGTTGAGTGAAGATTAGATCGAGGGAATGGCCACTAGAGTGGGGTGGCTAACTGGTCCACTGAGAGTGGCCAAGAGATGATGATAAAACAAGGAGCTTGGCTTAGTAGGGTCAGTGCACAGTCAAAAGGGATGTTGATGTCCCCCAAGATGAGGGAGAGGAGGTCAAAAGAGAGAAAGTGGGGGAAACAGGCTGCATATTTATCTAGGAATTTGGAGGCAGGACCAGGCACCCAGTAAATAAATTCACCATGAAGTTGAACAGGGTAGAAAAAGTGAATGGTGTGGACATCAAATGAGTCAGAGGGAATGAGCTAAAAATTGCAGCAGAGGGGGAAGAAAACATCCACCACCACCAGACCTAGAGTGTAAAAGAAGGAGAAACAACCAGCAGAGAGGGTGACGGGAGAGCTAGTGGCAGATGGGCAAATCCAAGATTCAGAGATGAAAGGAAGAATTAGAGAGTTGGAGATGAAAGTCATGGGTGGAAACTAATTTGTTGCAAACACATCTGACAATCCAGAAGACATAAGAGAAAGGAAGAGAGTGGAGAGGGGAAATGAGGATGAGATTATCCAGGGTGCAGGATCAAGGAGGGAGGAGGAGTGTGGTGCTCAGAGGGAGGTAAGAAGGAAGGTTGTATTCAGGACTGGGGGGATGCAGCAAAGAGAAAGCAGAGGTAGCCGAGGATGTAGGTAAAGATAAGGGGTATAGAACATAGCAGGAGGGGAGCAAGGAAAGTAAGAAAGTCGGTGACAAAAAGGAGTCTGGGGGCAGTGGATAGAGCAAGGACAGGGCATAGTGCAGAGGGAAAATGGGAGCCAAGAGTTATAGGGTCAGAAAGGTGATGAGGGGCATGGCAGGGATGAGAGGAGAGCAGGGCAGAAGTTAAATGAGAAATGGGAGAGTCTGAGAAAAGGTGACATTTGGAATGAGGGTGAGAGAGCAGTGCCATGAAAACAATGGTAAAACACTGAAATGAAGCGGAGGTAATGAAACAATTATAGTAAATGGTAAAGCAGAGAAGCAGTTAGGAAGTGGATAGCAAAAAAGTAGAGGAAAATGTAAATGAAAGTATAGGTAGTATGGTAGTATTGACCGTGGGAGATCAACAAAGTAAATATAATCAAAAGAACATAGAAATAAGAATGGAAATAAAGGCAAAGAAAGTAAGAGGTAGAGAGAGATATGACAATGCAATGGTAATACATGTAATATATAATGAAATATGCAGTTAAAAGGTTGCCCCAAGGAGCAAACAGGGAAATAATGGTATAATGAAATATGATTTTCAGAGGATGTGATCATGAATGGAATGTCCTAATGAAGTAACTTGCAAGTAGGCAGAGAGTAGGCAGCAGGTCTGGACACAGTTCGAAGAAGATCCTGGAAGTCCGGTGAGGAGAAGAGGTAATGGAGGTTCAATGAAAAAGGGAGTTAATCGGAGTAAGATGAAGAGAAGCGGATAACATGGGTCCAGTGAAGAGGAGAGCCTACTGGTTTCAGTTTGCAGTGTTGGGGGTCCAGAGGAGAAGAAATGCAAACAGATTGATAAGTTGGGGGTGAATGTCCAGTGTGGAGATTGGGTGCAGGGAAGGGTGCTGGAAGTGGCAGTCAGAGGAGGAAAGCATCAAAGCAGTTACAAAATAAACTAAAGCAAAAACAGTCCCAGGGATATCCAGTACAACAGCAAAGGCTGGAGCAAAAAAGTCAGCAGGAGAAGGAGGATCGCATGAGGGAGGCAGATACAGAAGCAGATGAAATAGTGAACTCTATCTATAACCACACTCCAAAAATATACTAGTAGGTTAATATGCTGCTATTAAATTTACCTTAGTCTTTCTCAGGCTATCTGTATGTGTGTAAGTTAGGGAATTTAGACTGTAAATTTAGATTTCAATGGGGCAGGGACTGATGTGAGTGAGTTCTCTGTACAGCGCTGAGTTATTAGTGGCGCTATATAAGTAGATGATGATGATGATGATAGGCTACAGTAGGGGGTAGTATCAGGCAGCAGAGCATGTACATGGTTACACAAAAAGAATGTAGGGCCCAGATGATGTTTAAATCTGGACTCCAGCAGAGATCTCACAGGACATGTCTGCTTATTTCAGGAGCCAGAGATATACTTAAGGTTTATGATATAATATACATAACAATAATATTAATATCTATAGAGGTGAAATTTTCCCTAGGGTTAGAAAAAGAAAATATTTTTTATTGCAATATTAGCGTATTAAGACTATGGGCTAGATTTACTATCAGGCGTGTTTGTAAACCCGCCGAATTTCGGCGGGTTTGGCGGCGGTTTAGCCATCGCCGGATTTACTAAGGCTAAACCCGCCGTCCAAACGACCAGAAAAGATGTTTTCAAACCCGCCTCTGTATACATCGCCATGACGGTTTCAACAATGTTCAACATACAAACAGCCGGATTTACTATTAGGGGGTTTATAAAGCCGCCGGAAAACCGCCATTCAATAGACCAAAATGAAAGCGCTGCTTGTGAGCGGCGAGATTGTTCAAACAGTGTGCTGTTTCTGATATTTGGGCAATCAGAACAGAAGGAAAAGGGCCATTTCATGTACAAAGTTTTTTACTTTGGGATTGTATATGTTAAAAGGCCAGTGTCTTGTAATTGCAGTGTTGTTTTGGTTTCTTTTTCTCTTGTGTCTTCCCACCATGCAATTTATTTACTGATTTAGTAGAGGTGTGTTATAGCGTACCTTTGTACTTTGGTAAACTAGATTCAGGTTACTAGAATAATCGGGTTGTGTGGCTATGTATGCACCTGAAAAGGGGTCTGAAATTATCCTGGCTGGATGTTTGATACATAATCTAGCAATACATCAACTTACCCCACCGATTATTGCAGTAGACAGTGAAGAAGAAGGGGTCCGTGTCACATCTGGTGATGTGCAGAGCACAGAGGGCGGAAGGGAGATTAGAGACCGTCTAATTGCAAACTACTTTACTTGTAAGTACATAGTATGAAAAACATTTTTTGCTCAAAAATGTGTTTTATGTGAGTGCAATTTTAGTATTTTATTGTAAATTTTTTGTACATTGGAACCTTTAAAAACAGGATAGTGTGTACTCCTCATGTGGTAAATATGAACATCCCTGGAATGTGACAGTCAGAGGTCAATGTTTACGTGAAATTAGTACATAGTTGTTAAAAAATCAGTATACTCTTGTTTAATGTGCAGAAAAGAAAGACTGACACAATAGAAATTTAACTGCATTTATTGCAGAACACAATAAATAAAAACGTATAATCGTTATAGAAACTTGACAAAACATTAATAAATAACAAACATTGTGCTAGCGATGCCTTTTTGCAGGCATATCGCTATGCTTGGTGCCACTCTCTCCCCTCCCTCGCCCACCCCTGGTGCGAGCACCTCTCCTTGGAGGAGTACTCTGTAGAGATGTGGTAGGCGTACTAGCGGCACTGGTGGAGGCCGATGAAAAAGGGGCCGGCAAGCGGGCAATCAGTTCCTGCTGGAGTTGGCCTGCCAGCCGGATAACGTTGGCATTCCCCTCGCGAATGGAGGAATGCATGGCGTCCACAGACCCAGACATTTGGGCCAGCTGCACATTTGTCTGCTCCAAAGCGCTTGCCAGCCGGTTTATTGCAGCAGGGATTTGGCTCGTGGAGCGGTGTATTCGCCTCAACTGGGCCGCAATTTGTGACATGTGCCCAGTTTGCCTGTCCATGAATAATGTCTGTTGCTGCTGGAATGCGCCAATAGACAGCGCCATTTCTCTGTCTGGGTCCATAGGTGCAGGTGCAGGTTGCTGGTGTGATGGTTCAGCAGGGCCAGGTGAAACTTCCTGGAGGCCAGACACAGGGGCATCCACTGTTACCAGGGTGATGGTTGTTAGATCCTCTGGCTCAGGGGACATTTCCAGGGACTCCGCCTGAGGTGGCTGGTATGAAGAGGGCCCTGTGTATGAAAAATGACGGTAAGTATATAGTATATAATAAGTTTGTATATTGCATTCTGAACACTGGATAGGAAAGAATATTCTTTAGCAACTACAGATTCTTTCACAATGTTTGCATTCCTGATTTCTAGTCCTATGCTACCTGCTTACGGATGCACTTATTATCCTTTTAATACCCATTATCATTAGGACTGTGTAGTACATGCTGGGTTATTTTGACTAAAGTGCATGCTATCAAAAGTGGAGATGTTGCCTATAGCAACCAATCAGATTTTAGCTGTCATTTTGTTGAATGCAATAAATAAAGTAAAGGTATATTCTGATGGGTTTCTATAGGCAACATATCAGTTGAGTAAAATGTAGCCCTAACTTCTCATTGCAAACAATAAAAAGAAAAAAAAAAAACAACATTGACAGCAACATTTGCACAGAAAATCAAGTAACTCCATTATTTCTCTCCTAAACAGAAATCACGCACCTGCTTGCTCGTCTGTGCCCGAATCTCTCGCTGAAGGTGGAGGTGTAGGTCTGGCACTGGGACTGAACTGCGGTCCTGGCGATTCTGGATGTATTAGAAAAAGCATACAATGTATTTCCAGAAAAAAAAAAAATTCCAAATATACTGTTTATTGCACAAATGTGTTTGGAATTTTTTTTTTTTTTTCTATGAGAAAAAAAAAACTTTACAAACTATTAGAGGCAAATATACACTTTGAAAAACAAAGCAAAAAAATAAAAAAAAAACGTTTGCAAAGAGAAAAGCAGTTTTAAAAAGAGAAAAGCAGTTTTAAAAAGAGAAAAGCAGTTTTAAAAAGAGAAAAGCAGTTAAAATACTGTTAGGGTAAAAAAAACAAATAACTCACCAACTACTTGGCCAAAAGAGGGTGAGTCGGTGTCCTGGACATTTATGCCCTCTACAATTTCTGCCGGCATTATCTGGCGCAGCTCCTCCTCGTACGTGGTGTACTCCATACGAAGTGGGGGGCCACCACCCGTGCGCCTTGTCGACCTCCTTTCCTGGGCCATCTTCTCTTTAAGCCTCCTCTTAATATCAGAGAAGCGCTTGCGGCAGTGTGCCACTGTCCGCTTCAGTGGGCCCACCGCGTTCACGGCATCACAGACTCTCCCCCACAGTTGGTGACGCCGCCTTAGAGGAGTCCCGGCTGCCAGGTTCCCTAGGATGACCTCGTAGCAGGGAATGATGTTGTGCACCAACACACAATTCTCATCATGTGAGAAGCGCACATTCCTCCCTGTCTTGGTCTTCCTGCCCTGTCCTGTCTCCTCAACCTCTCCCTCTCCCTCCTCTGACCCCTCAACCTCCATCTCCCTCTCCTCAGCCTGTTCTCCCCTCCTATCTCTGGACATTTTTACCCAGAAGACAGAAAAACACAAAACACTGAAGGACTTACAAACACAAAGAACAAACTACACTACCTACAGACACAGTCACACACAAGTAACACAGACAAAGGACAAATACAAAAAATACAAGACAGAAAATAAATGAGAAAATAAATGTACAAAACAGGAAAAACCACAGGACTACTCACACTTCAATCAGATATCGCTCCACCAATCCACCAAACTCCAACTCTCACCAACTCTCAGCAAACCACTATCCTCCAAACTCCTCTCAAAAAACTCCTCAAACCCCTATCAAAGAAAAAGTGTCAGGCCAGTGGTTTATATAGGCCTTGTGATGTCAAATCTCCTGATTTTTAAAATAGCCAATAGTAACAGGCCAGGAGACAGGTGTAATTTTCAAAAAAAACGCCTTTACACAAAAGCGCCGTTATTTAAAGCAAAAGCGCCATGTTCTATTCAAAGCCGCCGGCGGCTTTGAGCATTACATCCCGCCGTTACATCGCCGGCGGCTTCGAATTGAAGCTGAAATGCGCCCATTAGTAAATCCGGCTGTTTGCAATGCAAACACGCCGGAAAACCGCCGCGATGCATGGCGGTTTGAAGCCGCCATGCATCACGCCTGATAGTAAATCTAGCCCTATGAGTGTGCCGGACAGTCAACAAACAAATAAGAATGCTTTTATTTGTATAACTGCAATAACAAATACATTAAACGTAACAACAAAAACATGAATGCAAATAAGTATTTATTGGCCAACAAGACAAAACAGGTCATGATTTTTGGCATTATATGGCAGAAGACACATAAAACAATATCATAATATAGCAAATAGGAAGAGGGGAAAGGTCACCGCTTAAAAAAAAATACGGAAAAACAGAACCTTGGTAAATGTTAGAACCAATATGTACCAGCCACTAAGAACCTTTGGCGTCAATTACTTCACTATTCTATTTAGTACAGTAATATTTCTAGACTGTCTTGGAGTCATGAAAAAGGGGCAATGTGAGGCACCAAAAGAATTTTGGTGCCTCAAAAACAAATGCAACAAACACATGTATGCACTGCATTCTATTTTGCAGAGTACAGATTTCTTTTTTTCTCTTGTCTAGATAGTGTCTATATGATGGGCCACAGATTCACCCATTTAAATAAACTACACCCCCTAATGATGAAGAAACTGTTTTGCATATAGTTCAAATTCCTACAAATTGTTAAATTCCAATAAACTGAATACATTTGCATGAGATTCGGTACATAAATAATATGTTATTTATTTAATATATACTACAATGAGGTGAGAAAATGACAGTGTAATACACTATATTGGCAGTGCCACATGGGCCTGGGGCTGAAAATGGTAAAGGGCCTATTGTGAGAAGTACCGTTCCACCGGAGGTGTTGCCAATGATGTGTGCGTGTTGCTAGCACCATGGAGGGCATAGTTTGCACTACCCTCCAGCGACCTACATCTTCCTCCCATCCTTCATGTATGTGAAGTGAAGAGTGGAAATACATCCCAGCTATTCCTCAAGCTGGGACAAGCTCTTGGCTAATCAATATAGTCCCCTAAAATCAGGACTATCCTGATGGAATCGGGCAGTTCAGAGGTAAAGGTATGTTGTTTTATTGGCCATTGAAGACAAAAATACAATGGTTGGTTATTGTTATTTATTAAGTGCTTCTTTCATCAATAATTTTTATTGAAGCTTTTGCAAAATATTTGGGGTACAGAAAAAAAAGAAGGGGGATACAGGGGGGAACACCCTTGCAGAGAAGAGGGTTGGTCAATGAGTATTACAACAAATATAAATCCACACATTCTGAAAATGGAAAAGACAAAACAAAACACAAAAGCATTGCAATCCACATCATAGAAACATAGAATGTAAAAAAGATGTCGTGGGGGGAACCACTAATCCTCCTGGGGGGAATCGGGTAAAGCCAGGAGAGAGTGGGTGGGAGAGGAGGAAGATGACCCGCTCCCTCTGTAAAGTATACATTGTATACTTTAGTATAAAGTACCACTTGAACCATTTCATGATAGGAGCCGAACCAGAAGTGGAGTATGGCATGTCTATCCTCTTCACTTCAAAGCTGTACTGTATTTTAGAAATAATTTGAGCCAGCATAAGGGATTTAAAAAGTGCTTTAACAGAAACATACATGAAAAATGCTAATTTTCAGGATTTTAACATTGAGGAAAGTACAGGGTGCTGATAACTTAAGAAAATGAATGTAAAAATTAAACTTGAATCTAAGTATAAATATATATATCAAAACACTGTCTACTGTATGTATCTATATTGATCACATGCTTTTTTCTGCAAACACCCTATTGGATTCTCTTCAGTCAGGCTTTCGCTCTCAACACTCCACAGAGACTGACCTGACCAACATTGTCAATGATTTGATCACAGCTAAAACTAAAGGCCATTACTCTCTTCTAATTCTCCTAGATCTCTCTGCTGCATTTGGCACTGTTGACCACTCTCTCCTCATACAAATGCTACAGTCCCTAGGTCTTCAAGACACTGTCCTATCCTGGTTCTCATCCTACATATCGAATCGCTCTTTCTGTGTTCATTTCTCTAGATCCACCCGCGCTCCATTTCCTTTATCAGTTGGACTACCACAAGGCTCAGTCCTAGGTCCACTCCTATTCTCTATCTACACCACTTCGCTTGGAAAACTAATGCTCTCCTTTGGATTTCAGTATCATCTCTATATAGATGATACACAAATTTATCTATCCTCTTCTGATCTCTCACCATCTGTGTCTCGCGTTACTGACTGTCTTTCTGCCATTTCATCTTGGATGTCCTCTCGCCAACTCAAATTCAATCTTTTAAAAAAAGAATTAATAATATTACCATGCACCAACAAAAGTGGCTTGCCTGACATTTCTATTTCTGTTGATCACACAGTGGCACATGCAGGGGGGGTTTCTGGGTCTGCAGAAACCCCTCCCTTCTGCTAACAAAGTGCTCGTACATACGGCACTGTATTATACAGCAGCCTAGGCGCTGTCAAGGAAGCGTCTGAGACGGTGCTGTATTGTTTACAGAAACAGGATGGGTGGTAGTGTCCTTCTCACTATCCAGTCTTCAGTCACATTGTTCTTGTCACTCTCCAGTCTCAGTCATGATGATACTAATCCCTCTACGCCATGTGCTAAAGCCTATGTTCAAGTGCACAGTGGTTTTAAGTCAGGGAAACAAAAATGTAATCAAAAAGCTTGCACCGTGTTAAAGAAAAAAACACCTCTCTAATAAAGCTGATAGTTTACTGTAGAAAAACATAAAATTGCCAAAATGCCATCCTACCCAAAATATTACCAAGCATACCAGCATCAGCTATCTCTCTTCTCTCAGCTAGATCTCAGCACCTGCAATCTACACTGTCATCATATTCACCCTCATCAGTGTGTATATCATCCTCAAACAATACTAATTCATCCCCGCTGGAATCCACATTCACAGAAGTCTGTGTACTTTGATGTAATTGCTGGTAATGACCCTTCTCATGAAATTTGTAGTTCATTTTACGACACAGCTGTCACGATTTTTGGGCAATTCTTTTAGACCTGATCAAATGTCAAAATGTTCTGCTGACTCATCTGCATCACCACTGGGTGTCTTGGGAAAGCTAAGTTTTTTCCTAAAAGCAGTTTCCAGAGAAACTGAAGGAGGAGACGCCAGTGTGTCATGTACCACATAAGCTATTAATTAGCTTGCTGACCAGGAGCTCATTGCATCTCTTGAGATCTGGGTCAGTTGGAAAGAGAGAGAAGATATATCTCTTAAATCTAGGATAATGCACAGTCGCCAAAATGTAGTGATCCGATTTCAAAATGTTGATAACTCTCGTATCTCGAAGTGAATAAAGATCTTGATCTACAAATCCTACATAGTTAGCGAAATTGCTTAGTTTCATATCCTTCTTCAATTTCTCTATCTGCTTTTCCAAACGTCTAATTAGGGGAATAACTTGACTCAAGCTAACAGTGTCTGAACTCACGTCACAGGTGGCTACTTTGAGTTGAATCAGCACCTTGCACAACATGGAAAGTATTCTCCACTGCGCTGGGCTAAAGTACTTTCCTCTCAAATTCTATTCTTCTTGCAGCAGCTGCAATCTCCTACATGCTGTTTCAGAATGCCGAATATTACCAGAATTATTTTGGGACACCGACAGCATCTCCTACGTATCATTGTCATTTTTAAAAAGCTTGGTACCACCATGTTGATTGTGTGAGCAAAACAGGAAATGTGATGGAATTCTCCCTATTGTAATGCTCTCACAATATTGGTGGCGTTATCAGAAATCACATATCCTCGGGAGAGTCCAAACAGGATAAGCCATGTTGCAATGACATCCCTTAGTTTTGCACCTCTTCTCGTCTCTGATAACCACCTCTCACTCCCACCTTCAAATCTTCTCCAATGCTGTTCCCCACTTATGGAATTCCCTACCACACTCAATCCGACATTCCCACAGCCTTCAAATCTTTAGATGCTCTTTGAAAACCCATCTCTTTTTTAGAGGAGAGCTTATCCTCGATAACACTATTCACACCCATGCACCTTCACAACTATCCCAATCTCCACTCTGAGCCACACTCGCTCCTCTTGTTTCAGCTGTGTCCTCTTCTCTTTAGAATGTAAGCTCTCTAATGAGCAGGGTCCTCCATACACTTTGTTTTCATGTCTCCATTAATTTTGTCTGACTTGTCTGTTCTTGTTTCACGTATGTCCTGTTTTATGTATGTCCTAGTCTTCCCTCAGGAGAGTCCAAGCAGGACAAGATATGTGGCAATTACATCCCTTATTTTTTCAAACATGTTGTCAGCAGTATGCCTCTTAGTGTAGCTGTTTATACACAAATGTAGAATATCACATTCTATTTGCAACAGGATGAGAGGGATATTTGTGTAGCAGATGACAGCGCAAATGAGTATGTTGATGAGGATGATGATGATGATGAGGATGATGTTATTTGTGTAAGTCCTGCACCAGTGGGAGCAGTTTTTGCCACTGATAAGAAGAAGGAAATTGTCATGCCAGGGCATAAGACCAAAAAATCAACCTCTTAAGTGTGCATTTATAATTACCCATTCCGGACAACAGTTGTCTATCCATTTGTAATGCCACACCGACAACACCTTCCTCATCAATATCCTTACTAGTGATCGGAGTTAGTCCTGCAACCAAGTTGCTAAGGCTAGGTGACTTCTCCCCTATCCAGGTTTATTCTTAAGAAATCTTGAGCGTTAGTCCTGCTGCTGCTTCTGCTGGGGGTGCATCTTCAACATAGAAATAGACCAAGTAGTTTACAACAATTGACTGTTAAACAATCCTTTGCAAGAGGAAGCAAGTATGAAAGCTGTCAGCCAGTTGCAGAGCAGATCACAGACGCCATGGCGACTATGCTAGTATTAGATCTGCATCCAATATCCACAATGCAGCTGGTTTTAGACAGTTAATTGAGGTCTTGTGTCCCCGTTACCAAATTCTATTACAACACCATTTTAGTAGAAAAGCAATTCCTCACCTCTACCAGAAGGTTCCATAAAATGTAACTATTGGGCTACAAAATGCCATTCTACACACAGATATGTGGACAAGCGGAACTGGGCAAACTAGAGATTATATGACTGTGACAGCCCACTGGGTTGGTAAATTGCCTTCAGCAGCAGGAACAGCAGCAGAATTTACCCAACGACGCAAGATTATTTTGTGACAGGCTACTCTGTGTATTTGCGGCTTTACTAAGAGGCATACCAATGACAACCTATTTGAAAAACTAAGGGATGTCATTGCAACATGGTAACTCTACCAATATTATGAGAGCATAACAGCTGGGTGAAATCCATCACATTCCTTGTTTTGTTCACACATTCTACTTGGTGGTACAGAGTTTTTGAAACATGACAGGGGCATGCAGGAGATACTGTCTGTGTCCTGAAAAATTTTGGGACATTTTTGGCATCCTGCAACAGCATGTAGGAAATTGCAGCAGTTGCAAGAACAATGTATTTTGCCCTACCACCAACTGAAGCAAGAGATGGTAACAAGGTGGAATTCCACATGTTTTATGCTTTTGAGGATGGAGGAACAGTGAAAAGCCTTCCACGCTTACTCCACAAGGCATAACATTGGGAAAGGAGGGAGAATGTATATTTAGTCCAGCGCAGTGGAGAATAATAACTGTGTTGTGCAAGGTGCTGAAATGAAACGAAGTAGTCACCTGTGAACTGAGTTCAGATATTGGTTTAAATCTCTGTTCAATGCAACATATTACAAGATGATGGATTCCATGCTGCCCACATGTTCTGTGTCACAGTCTGTCTGAAGCATATTCGCTGCAGCCTTTGTCCGAAAGTGGATTGAAATAATATTGTGATCTATGAGGTGGTCAAAATTGACTGATAATGACTGGAAATTAGTGTTAATGAGATTAATAATAATGTAAGAACAAAAAAAAAGAGCAAAATTATGTGATTTTAGCATATTTTATCTATTTTTCAAAAAAATCTGTAATATAAACTGACAATAATTAATACGTGTATTGCAAGTGTGACAACTAAGTGGAAACTTTAAAAAATTCCCTGATGACCGCTGTAAAAAAAACGAAAAAAAAAAAAAACATGTGGAGAAATAAACCAGTAACTGAAAATCATACTGCAATAAACCAAAACATTATGGCTTCCAGTTCTTTATCAATTATCTACTTTCAAAGAAGCAACATGAATGCTCCTAATACATGTTTTGTATGGAGGTCAGCTTCCAGGGCAATGAGAAAATCATCAATATAGAATTTTTTTAAAACTGAAATGGACATTAGGGCTTTTTCCCTAACAATGCATTTGAGTGGAAAATTTGTGCCATAACATAGCTAACAAGCAGACACTTGGGGGTATATTTACTAAACTGTGGGTTTGAAAAAGGGGAGATGTTACCTATAGCAGCCAATTAGATTCTAGTTATCATTTATTTAGTACATTCTACAAAATGACAGCTACAATTTGATTGGTTGTTATAGGCAACATTTCCACTTTTTCAAACCTGCAGTTTAGTAAATATACCCCTTGCTCTCATTGTCTAAGTTGCACTAGATATATAAAAGCTCATTGCTTATCGGTTGCTGTAGTTTACTGAAAAGGATTCTTTCAAATACAATGTTGGTAAATAAATCCTATAGCAATATATCAATGGCCAAGTGAATAGTGTGTGCACAGTCAGGGAACAAACCTGGGGAAGTCAGCTCTGTATTGTTCAAGCATGTATTCAGTGCTGCTGGCAGAATTGTAACTGAGAAACAAAACCAGTTATCACCCTAAAATGTCAATGTACTGACATTTTATAAGAGTGAACCAACACTAGATAACCTGAAACCTCAAGGGTATTTGCAATTGCAGCGACTAATATTCAGTGTTTAAGCTGTATATTTAAACAAAAATAATCAAATCTGTTTTAGGAATAATAAACCATGTATTACTTCTGTTTAATGGCTAGTACATGTTGTTTATATATAAATTGTATTTTTTAAGTTTTTGTTTTTTTAAAGAAAACGCCATTGGCTCAACAATCATCTGAACAATATATGTTGAGTACGTATTGTGTGTTTATTGGTGCAGTATGTGCTTTATAATTTAGATTAGAGATAAGCAGTTCGGATTATGTGATTATGTGAAATCCGACAACATCTGATGAAATCTGACGTTGGGGATCTGAGTGAAACCAAGTCATGATTCAGTTTCTCCCTCCAAATTCAGATCTCAAGACGAGACAAAACGTTATTTCCAGGAATTTCCATCTTTTTTTATATAGTCCTCCCTCATTTGAGAACAGACAGCATGTAGGGAGGAGGTTAGCTGCGGTGCTCTGCTCAAAAAATAGCATTCAGGGTCAAAGGAAACCAATATAATCCTGTCATTATTGTAAAGCAGTTCTGTAGAGAATAGACAGCTATTGCTGATCAATTGCTTTTAATTTCAATCTTAAATACATATTACACAGACTAGTGGCTACTGGTTGTTGTTAGAGATGTTCACTAACCCCTGTGTTTTGGTTTTGGATCTGATTTAACTTCGTGTTTTGGTTTTGGCAAAACCGTCCTTCCGTGTTTTGGTTTTAGTTTTGGATCTGTATTTTTTTTAGAAAAAAAAGCTAAAATATGCTAAAATCACATAATTTTGCTCTTTTTTGTTGCTACATTATTATTAACTTCAATAACACTAATTTCCATTAATTTCAAATTTGACCACCTCACAGTTCACAATATTATTTTCATACACTCTCGGACAAAGACTGCAGCAAGATGCGTGGATGCTAAGCGAAAGAGCAATGACACAAACACACAGCAGTTCATATCACAGGAAATATTGCCACACAGCAGTGGCAGAAAAGAAAAGTGGTGCAAGATGGAATTATCCTTGGGCCCTCCCACCCACCCTTATTTAAGCTATTGAAAAGGACATGTACAGTTTAACAAAGCAAGAAATCCAGCGACAAGGAGTGCAACTTTTGTGGCTGAAGTGCATGGTTTGCTAGGGTCCCACAAAACATGCTAACGATGAGCTTAAGGCACCTAAGCAAACAGTGCTGTTAATGAACTCTACTGTGGAAAGTCATGCACCAGTGGAAGCAATTCTTGCCAGCTCGGTACTCGGATTTGCTAAGTTTGGGTGGGTTCAGTTCTCGGACATCTCTAGTTTTTGTTAATGCATTGCATTGCATATATCTAATAGTACCAGACAGGATATGCAGACTGAGTTAGATATCATTTTGAACTAATATATTCTGTGCTTTTGCTGTCAGACTATGTTCAGCGGAATCCAAAAAACAAACAGATTTCTTTCATTTAAATTTTAAAGTTTTTCATGTTAAAATAATTTGTGTGGGGCAATGACAACTGAAATAATTTTAACCAAAACTGGGTGTTTGAGTGTGAGATTCAGCAGAAGCGGCACACCTCAAGAAAGGCTATATATTCTATTGTTTTCTATTTTTTAATACTTGTCTATTAAGTGAAACCTATATTTATAAAAGGCTGCTTGTGAGGGTCAGCACTCAGGTGCACTCCCCAAAATAACACCATATATTCTAATCTTTTATATTTTTCAGTACTTGTCCATTTTGGAATGGACATGCAGTGAAATCTATATTTAAAAAAGAGTTTGTGTGTGAGAGTTTTTTCTGGGCATTTTCGACATTCATTGACTGCATGTTGATCATTGCAGCGACTGCAAAAAAATGTCGTCTGCCATGCCACCAACTGAACTAAGCCCAATGGATAGATTAAACAACAGTAAAACTTTAGTGTAAGATGCAAGAGGTAAAAATGTTGAAACACTATGCACACACTAAATTTGAAACTTTATACAGCAGACATTATGGAGAGTGAAGAGGCAGTAACAATTCAATTTTATTAGATGGACAAGAGGTATCAGTAAATATTTAGACAACTAAATGACCAATTGTAGAGAGCTACCTAATTTGCTGTTGCTATATAAATAAATGATGATGTTGAGAGATGAAGATGGCATGCACGCATACTACAAAAATGCAAAGATTAGGCACACAATACATTTCCAGAGTGTCAATCAGTTACCAAGAGAATGGTTTTCATTACCTTGTTTTATTTATATGCTCTGTGCCATAATGCTGCCCTTTTCAATCGTATCGGGGACTCGTATACATTTATTGGGAGGGATGGCTCAGAAATCATTATTCCCGATGGAAACTTCATCCAATCCCAAGGAAAGGTGGACTGTCCGGGACTTGTAGTGGAGGTGGTCCTCAAGTCCCTTGAATATAAATTTGGAATGTATATAAATCATTTTTATATGTTTTACTAGTGTAAGAAATATGTAAAAGAGATAGTTCAGATAGACCTAAAGTTGCCCTTCCCACACATGTAAATATGTATAATACTTTAATTGATGCAGATTTGGTTGCCCAAAACATGTCTTGACAACGCAATTGAAAATCCACATTTTGAGAAATTAGCAGGACAGATTTTGGACCTGGCAAAGATAACATGTATAGATAGAGATATGATGGATGATTTATGCTATGTGATTCAGTTAGAAAACAGTAAATTTGGTTAATTATTTTTTTTATTTCAATTGGAAGTAATGCTCCGGTGGAAGATTTACAAAATCCTTCATTAAGACAACAGTGGATAACTACAGACAGCAGCATTAGTATACATTTAATAGATGATGAGAGGGCACAATGTTAAATGGTGGCACTCAAGATTATATTATTCTTTAAGTGAGGTAGATCTGTGCCATAATGCTGTCATTCTGAATCAAACCAGGGGATTAGTAAGTATTTATGTGGATGGGAGGGCTGAAAAAGCATTGCCCCGGGGTAAGCTTCGTCAAACCCCTGGGGTATAGGGACTGCCCCAGACTTGCAACAGAGGTGGTCCCTAAGAAAGTGTTTACTCACTCGGATACAGGGCCCTAACTAGGGCTGTGCGACAGGGGCGTAACGCTGAAGGGGGGCGCAATTTAGAAATATTTTAGGTTAATTTGGTTAAAATTGAGGCCTAGGGGGGCGGCATTTGTCTTTCTCGCCCAGGGCACTAGAATTTTAAGTTACGGCTCTGCTCGGATGCCAGAGGAACCGGGACGCCTCACACTGTGGCTGCATCCCAGCTAGTGACAGGCAGCCGGCGCGTGGCTGTAATTAAATTAACAGGAAAAGGTTACTGGAGGGACAGTGGTATGACTGAATAGAGTTAGGCATTTTGGAAAGTAAATAGACCAAGGTGGTCTGAACCCATGCTAGGAAAATTCAAAAATTAGGCACACAATACATGTTGAATGTAACAGGGCATCCATCATAGAGAGTGAAGCTACAGTAACAGGCAGAGGTAATTGGATGGACAGTGGTATGAATAAATAGAGTTAGACATTTTGGAAAGTAAATAGATAAAGGTGGCCTATACCCATGCTACAAATATTTAAAGATTAGGCACACAATATTTACCAGAGCATTAATTGGTAGTCAGGAGCAGGGCTTTCTGTAAGAACGTACCTGCTTCTCGCTTCCGATTGCAGCACCCATTTGTTTACTTCCTGCATAGTGCTGCAATCATGTGACTCTGGGCAGGGAGTTGAAATTTCCTGCACTATATAAGATCCACTCTGACAAACTATCTGTGTCAGAGCAACAGGTTGCAAACCCCTGCTTCTGGATTTCCATGCGCTTTACTGGTACCTGGCTCCTAATGAATTTCTTCTGACTTGCTTGACTTTGTTTCCTGAATTAACCCTTGTGCTGCTGACTTCTGTGTGTATACAACTCGGCTTGTTTATTGACTATGGTTTCTGCCTACTTAAATAAAAACTGTGACATTTTGCCAAATTTATTTTGTTGTCCGTGTGGTTATTTATTTATTCAGTTACATTAAAAGTCAGTTTGAACATGCAAAAGAGGTTTGGGTTCAATGAAAGGGAGATATAAACACTACACAGTTTATTATTTTTTTTATTAAATCAGAGAAAGCAAATGCAATGATAGCAAGTTATAAATTCCCTCATTAAAACAGCTCGCTGCAGACTTTGGCCAACATTTGTTAAAATTGGAACCGTTGTGAAGGGATCATTCGAAAATAGACTGCAAATGAATGTTGATACTATAAATCGTAATATAGGAGCAAAAAAAAAGCTCAAAATTACATTATTTTACCTATTTTTCACAATTTTTAATTAAATCCAGATCCAAAATAAAAACCTTTTGTGTTTTTGTGCCAAAATCGGTAGCAAAGCCGAAACACTAACGTGGTTTAGAACCGACACAGGTTTTGAAACTGAAACAAAAAGGTCAGCGCACATCTCTAATTTAGATACCAACAGCTCCTTGAAAGGACCTGTCTTCTAAACAGCATTTTTCATTTAAATAAATACAATAAGAGCTGTAGTTCAAATTATTTTTGCTACAGCTTTTTGCAACACTAAATTGTCTTTTAAAATATTTTTTTTATTTAAAAAGAACTACAGTTGTATCAATTATCTGAAGATAGTTTATTTTGATCGTGACAGTAAATCATTTATCTTATAAGCACCTCTATTCGATCACAAAACATTTTTTGTCACTATTTTTAACTATAATACATAAAGGGTAAACACAAAAGTCATAAATGTGCAAATTTTAACAAGAAAAGCTGAAAAACGATGTCGATTAACACTAGCTGATATTAGTGATATCAATGGAAGAGAAAGATGCACCTGAAGATGCAGAAAACTAGCTGAGAAAGCACTTGTTATAGACAAAGACATTTTAACTTGCAAATAGACAAACTGATTTGTTAATTTCCACATTTTGTGATCAAATTAGGAAATTGGACACATATCAAATGTTGAATGATTTACTCATCTCCACCCATTACTTAGGGAATAATGTATATATATATATATATATATATATATATATATATATATATATATATTACTAGAACAAAGCACAGGCAGGGTGCCTCATAGTGTAATACCAGGACAACAAAGGACAAGATGTGTATATATATGCGTACCGTCAGGTAAAGATGTATGATCTAGACTCGAGTGGATCCTCTTTGAGAACTGTAACACTGGATCTCAACTCGGGAACAATCCAGGAGTGTGGAAAAAGGCAAACATAGCATAATATTGTAATGCAAAAGATAATGCACCACGTGAAACACCACAGGGTATTCAAAGGGTGTAGAGTTCAAAATTCACCAGGGTGTATATATGAAAAAAATGTAGCCTAGGAAAAAACACACACCACTTATTGTGTAAGCAATAATTCATATGCGTACCAGAAATATGAGCATAATAGCCAGAAGATGTTTTCCTTGTAGGCAGCTGTATCTAGTACATGGACACCCTTTTCCAACGGCGGTATAATAAATGGAAGAGGATACAATGTAAAAAGCAATACAAATTTAATAAACAGAGTAACACTGAACTCACATATGGTTCACCGGGTACAGCTGATCAACAGTGAGGCTCGACGCGTTTCGTCTTGATGATAACAAGACTTCCTCAGGAAGAACTACAGTTGTATCAATTATCTGAAGATAGTTTATTTTGATCGTGACAGTAAATCATTTATCTTATAAGCACCTCTATTCGATCACAAAAAAAAATGTTGTCACTATTTTTAAATATAATACATAAAGGGTAAACACAAAAGTCATAAATGTGCAAATTTTAACAAGAAAAGCAGAAAAATGATGTCGATTAACACTAGTTGATATTAGTGATATCAATGGAAGAGAAAGATGCACCTGAAGATGCAGAAAACTAGCTGAGAAAGCACTTGTTATAGACAAAGACATTTTAACTTGCAAATAGACAAACTGATTTGTTAATTTCCACATTTTGTGATCAAATTAGGAAATTGGACACATATCAAATGTTGAATGATTTACTCATCTCCACCCATTACTTAGGGAATAACGTATATATATATATATATATATATATATATATATATATATATCTCCTTGGGCAGTACAATGGTACAGTGGTTAGCAATGCTGCCTCACAGTGCAGGGGTTATGGGTTTGATTCTGAGCAGGGCCCTATCTGTGTGGAGTGTGTATGTTCTCTCTGTGTTTGAAGCACTCAGGTGCTCAAGGTTCAGTCAAAATTAACCCTAGTGTACACGTGTATCCATGTGATAAAGAATATAAGACCTGATTCATTGCTGATCTTATCTTGTGCATAAGTTGCTATGAGTATTTTAAGAACAAACAGGGAGATAAGAAATTCGCAATTCAACAAGGAACGGAAGTTCAAAGACACGCCCATCTTAAATCTTTTAAGCAATGGAAAATAAGATGCAATGAATCTTAAGCAGTTAGTCCATCTTAAGATCTGCTTCTTAAGAACCGTTTCTTATTTAAAGATAAGACGGTATTACGTAAAATTGGAAAATGTGGGAGGTGCGAAGAGTTTGTTTACAAACGTTAAAACACAATCAATCGAGTGTATATTGTATAGAATTCTTGTTACCTTATTATTCGCGTTGGTATTATATAATTAGATTACCATTGACAAATGATTTTAAAGTGTTACTCAGGTAAAATCAACACAGCTTTCTAATCACCGACATGAAATATTGTATAATGTGTTTGAGTTGAACTGAGCGCATTTGGAAGCAAATGCATCCAATTTTTCTAGTATAAATAAACATGCATATATATTTTAAAATTAATATATGCTAAAAATTTGTGTCCTGACCATTACAAAATGAGTCAGGACTCGAACTCATGACTCCATTGTGGGAAGGTGGATTGGATAACCACAAAGGCAATAGACTATAGACTAGAGCAGTGGTTCCCAAACTTTTTCAGTTCGCGGCACCCTTAGAGTCTCCAAATTTTTTCAAGGCACCCCTCCAAAATAATTACTGAGCAGTCCTGTTTTAGAAGTAGTTGGGTCAAAAAATTGTAATAAGTCTTTAGGTCACGACAGAAATACTTATTTAGTTGTATGCAAAAATGCCCCTTTGCATCCAGGCACACTCCCCCTCTGCATCCAGGCACACTGCCCCCTCTGCATCCAGGCACACTGCCCTCTCTCACGTTGCCCTCTCTGCCCTCTCTCACGCTGTCCCCCTCCTATGCCCTCTCTCACGCTGTCCCCCTCCTCTGCCCTCTGTCCCCCTCCTCTGCCCTCCTCCTCTGCCCTCTGTTCCCCTCCTCTGCCCTCTGTCCCCCTCCTCTGCCATCATTCTGTCCCCCTCCTCTGCCGTCATTCTGTCCCCCTCCTCTGCCATCATTCTGTCCCCCTCCTCTGCCATCATTCTGTCCCCCTCCTCTGCCATCATTCTGTCCCCCTCCTCTGCCCTCTGTCCCCCTCCTATGCCATCATTCTGTCCCCCTCCTCTGCTATCATTCTGTCCCCCTCCTCTGCCATCATTCTGTCCCCCTCCTCTGCCATCATTCTGTCCCCCTCGTCTGCCATCATTCTGTTCCCCCTCCTCTGCCATCATTGTGTCCCCCTCCTTTGCCATCATTCTGTCCCCTTCCTCCTCTGCCATCATTCTGTCCCCCTCCTCTGCCATCTGTCCCCCTCCTCTGCCATCTGTCCCCCTCCTCTGCCATCATTCTGTCCCCCTCCTCCTCTGCCATCATTCTGTCCCCCTCCTCTTCTGCCATCATTCTGTCCCCCTCCTCTGCCATCTGTCCCCCTCCTCCTCTGCCATCATTCTGTCGCCCTCCTCCTCTGCCATCATTCTGTCCCCCTCCTATGCCATCATTCTGTCCCCCTCCTCCTTTGCCATCATTCTTTCCCCCTCCTCCTCTGCCATCATTCTGTCCTTCTCCTCTGCTACGATCCCTCTCACACTCTTACCCGGGCCAGGCGCCAGCCACAGAAAACAGAAAGAAAACAGGAACTTACCAATTATTTTGTCTTGAAACCTTGTTTTTTTTCATCTATGGCTTGTTTGTTAAGTTATGTACTCAACTGTACAAACAAACTATGCAGACCACAATCCAGCAGCATCGTAGCTTAGTGGCTAGCACTTCAGCCTTACAGCACTGGGGTCATGAGTTCAATTCCCAGTCATTCACTTCTCTGTCTCAACTTTGTTGGCCTGAATAAGGGAAAAAAGTTAACCACACAGGAACTTTGAAGCTTTCCCAAACCAGGTCGCTCCAGCAGCACAATGCTGCGTCGGCAGTTAAAACGCTGCCATATAAAGCTGTGCATCTTAGTGCATGCCCACAGCTGCATCTCATTTGAGATATAACGGTCTGTGGGCATACTGTCCAGAACTCACAGCTCACGCCTTGCAAAAATGCTGGCTCACATTTTGGAAATGCTATACTTTCCAATAATCTGCTCTATGATTGGTTCTCAGAGCACATGTCATTCACAGATCTTTTCCATACTTGTCTGCAAAACCTTGGCTTGTCATTCATTCCTTTGGATTCTAGCAAGGGGGCGTGATGGAGCTATGCAAAGTATATACCACTATTCGGAATTACAGGCACTTGATAACAGTATTATGGCCTTCTAAGTTCCAGCATGGCCATGCAGACATTGACTATTCTTGCCCTTGTAATTCTAGTGCTACTTTGGCTAAACCTGCCCATCCTAGGACCTAGAGTGGTCCAGTTAACTTTTACTTACATGGAATATTGTTATTCCGCACACACACACACACACACACACACTGTTTAGTTAAGGGATCTATTATTTTCACATCTTGGATGGATCCCTTTATGTAGGGGGGTGAGCTAGTGGCACATCACCCTAGGGAATGCAGGCCAGTGCAGACTAATCAGGACTTGCTTTCCATTATGGCAGAGGGACACTATGCTGTTGTAGGCAAATTGCTGATTGTTAGTGAAATTGGCTGCTCAAATTTAGTACACTGTTTGGAATACTCTTTTGGATAGTTGTTTATGCTCTAGGGGGTATAATATGTAATCTTTGTGCGACCTTTGTCTGTACAAATGTTGTTTTTTTTATGTTAGGCTTTATTAATGGATTCCTGCTATCCTCATCACAAACTTATTGAGGATTTAAATTTTAAGTAACACAGAGGGTATAGTGGTGTTATTGGCAGTGAATGAGATTGGAGGCCAGTTGGTGACTCTGGCATGAGGGACAACCTAAAGCTTGGTTTATAACATGTTGAGCTTTAGGTACCGTTGTGACATCCATGGGAGAATGTAGAAAGACAGTGGTTTACAACAGACAAGTTGGGGAAAGCAATATACATTTGGGTGTCCCCAGCATAGAGGTGGTATTGGAGGCCAAATGGCCAAATCAGAACCCCAAAACAAGAGATGTACAATATTAAAGTACAACATTTAAAAGGAAAAAAAAGGAGCCTTGTGAGACCTCAATAGAGAGTGAGAGTGGAAGGGAGAATGTGCCAGACCTGGGTACACTACAGGAGCGGTTAGAGAGGTAGGAAGTGACCCAGGAGAGAACTGCGTCTAGATGGACAATGGAGTTAAGGATGTGTAGGAGAAGAGGGTGTTCAACAGTGTCCAAAGCAGCAAAGAGTTACAGGAGAATGAGTATTGCAAAAATAAATAAAAATTTTTTATTTATAAACACAATTGCAGTAATCAAATGAAACACATAATAAAAGCAAAGTGTAAATACAAACTCCTTTTGTAAGCAAAGCAAAAAAAACACATGCATGTTGGTTTTATCCCATTGGCTAGAGGTGTTGCAAGGCAGGTCATGCTGGAACCCATAATAGCTGTTTTCTTTATCTGTTTAAAATATTAGAGAAAAAGAGAAAACCTTAGACCACTTGGAAAAAAAAATTGCTTGACTGTGTGTACTTTGTACACACCTGTACTTTCAAGCTGTAAAATCTACAATTTATGATGGCTTAACTGCAACGCAGGTCCCCCAATAACCTAAAAGGAATAACATTGTTAACTTTAGATACTTACATGCTTACAAAGGCAACTCCTTCATGTCTTGATCTTCCTTCATGAAATGATACTGGCCTTGCCCTTTGTGCTCCAGCTAACAGCTGAGTCATAAGGACTATTGGAATAAATTACAAACATTTAGCTATTTGCTAAAATGGTGTCTGTTTCTCACCTATCCTCAAAATGAAAGAGAATGCAAGGTATCTCCATTAGAATAATAAAACAAACACAACCGGGCGCTAATACGACCTAAGGAGTGAATACCAGCAGCTCTAAATAGGCTCCTGACCCATAAAGGTAGATAGACAAAAAGAAAAAATGATAAAGCTCTAGGTAGAACACTCAGTATAGATTTAATAACAAAAATATGCGCAATTACATACACAGTGATTATGGCCATAAACACCCCCACAGGGCATATATATAAAAAAGCATTCAATGCATGTAAGTAAAACAACAGATAATCCTTATTCAGGATATCAGTTAAAATGTAAGCGCTGATGGAAAGAGACAGTCCTAAGACATTTGTATCACCTCTATATTCTTAACGTAATATATAAAAAAGGTAATGTGTTACTATAGGTATGCTTAATCGTATTAATGTAGAGATAGCAACCACCTCACGGTAGGGACGAGACCCTTATATATTGTATCAGCTGCAAATGAAGCCAATTAAGATGTATCGTTGAATTCAATCAAAATGTGCAGCTGAAAGTTGTCAAAGTTTTCTACAAGCAAGATTCCTCTGATTATATATTGTATTGATGTGATCAGCTGTTGGTAAATATGTACAAGCACAACTATGCGTGCATTTGATAGCTGTATTATAGGAACCAGTCCGCATGAATTCAAATCACATCCAATATATACCACAGCTATATATGCTGTGCAGTTCGAAAATATCAGTCTAACATCCCATGGATGCCGCATGAAATGGACACAGTACCTTGCAACGATGTTTCTCCATAGGAAGAGGTACCTTGCAGTTAATACTGGATACGGTATATTTCCAGCCCTCGTAGTCAGCGTATAACTGATAGTCCTCGTACTCGCGGATAGGTCTGCTAGATCTTTCTCCACGCGCTAAGAATAGCAGAACCCCGGTGTTATCCTGTGCCAAAATTAAAAAGCATGAAATCACCAAAACATGGAATACGAACTGCTTGACGCGTTTCTCGGCAGATGCCGTTTCATCAGAAGCATTGACAAATCAGTGCCTTAAAAACAATAAAAAGACAACACTTACTTTATGTACTTTACCTGGGCAGAAAAGAACATTCACACAGAGAGTCAGATATATGATTAACACAGACTATGTATAATTACTGAATATATTTCAGGGGAGGCAGACATGTCCAAGATAAGGCCTGGTAGTACATCAATGAAAGCCTATAGTTTGGTCTATTTTAACTTAAACTCTAAAAATCAAGCTTCATCATTATTTTTCTAAGTGCTATGGCTAGAAAAGTAACATCTGATAATGTCAGCAGGGGCAAAGGCAGCCCTTACAGCCCGATTACAAAATTGCAGCTTTCAAAGGTAAACTTTTTGTAAGTTCAAATGGTCTGGTGCGTGCATTTGTATATGTTTTAAAAAATGAAACCTACCTTTACTTTCATCACCAAACAACAATTGTATTTTTAGGATGCTAGATAATTTTAAAAGTGTGATATAAACCATATTAGAAAAAGATTTAACCTTGCAAATCAGTGTACAACCTGAAGTGGCCCGCCTCCACAGTTTCAGGAGGGCTGTGAATCTGTTGGATAAACATGTAACATGGGGAAGTGCAAAAGCACCTAAGAATCATCTTAATAGATATTAGATTGAAAAGCTTCAAATCACCCCCCCCCCCCCATAAAAAAAAAAATTGGGTTAAAAATTATAACACAAACAACACACACATTAAAATGCACATTACATATGAAAATATAGATGCACTGTTATTGTGGAACATAAAATATCTTACAAACACAAACTTTTAAAGTGTCTATAAAAGAGTAAACTAAAATATAACTCTCAATTCAAATAGAAGTCCACTATACAAAGCCACACCAGTAAACTCCACACTCCACTATTGAGTCCTAACCAACTTCAAGTGTGCATGGAGCAGTCTTTTATAGTGGATTGTAATGAGACAAGTATATGCAGGTGTATGGCCCACTGTGGTATCAGATGACGACATCTAATGTTGGGTGTCACTCACCGGACTGTGAGTGCCATTTCTCCTGTGTTCAGGAACCGAGGCCGTCCGCCATCCTGAGGGTCTGCGCATGTGCAGCCCTTATTAAACCTTCAGTACCTGTTGCTTTTAATTGATTGGATGATCAGGCTACCTCCCTATTTAAACCACCTGTGATCATTACCTGGTTGCCTGATCTTGGAGTCTCATTCCCCATGAGCCTCTGAAGGTGTTCCTGTGTTTCCTCGTGTATTCAGCTCCAGCTGATTCCTGTTTACTGCTATTGTGGTTTCCAGACCACTTCAACTCTCCTGTGTTCATCGTGCCTGCACTCAGCTGATTCCTATCTGCTACTACTACCGGACTCCAGTTCGTCTCAACTCTCCTGTGTTCAGCGTGTCTGCTCTCCGCTGCCTCCGTTACTACTGCAGGGTTCCAGACCGTCTCACCTCTCCTGTATTCATCGTGTCAGCTCTCCACTGATTCCTATCTGCTACTGCTGCCAGATTCCAGACCGTCTCTACTCTCCTGTGTTCAGCGTGTCTCCTCTCCGCTGCCTTCGCTACTACTACCGGATTCCTGACCGCCTCTACTCTCCCGTATTCAGCGTGTCTTCTCTCCGCTGCCTCCACCACTACTACTGGATACCAGACAGCCTCAACTCTCCCGTGTTCATCATGTTTCCAGTTTTACTTACTACTGCTTCCTGAGTATTGCTTCGTTGATACTGGATTACCTACCGTGCGCTGCACCAACCTGATTACCGCTTCCATCCTCCAGTGGTCTCTCCTCCTGCCGGCCTTCAGCCGTTCAGGTATCCCTGCACGTCTCTCTGACAGCCTGCTCTCCTGAACCGCGGTATGCATACTTTCCATTGACTTTGCTTTTGTATCGCATATCTGTCTGGACTGTGTTGTGTTCATCTCCGGAGCCTACTATCCACTAAAGCTATTGTTACCATTGACTTTGTTTCCTATTACCTGGATTGCTATAGTGACTTTGTATACTTCAAGCAGCGATTGTCAGTTATTATTGTACTGTGGATATCATCGTGGGATCAAGTTCTGTGTGCCCCGTGTATTCTCTGCATTACATTCATCGCCTCATGCCCCTCCTCACATATATATAGCAGTGGTACAACTTGCTGACGCAGACCACTGACTCCTGTTTCCCTATGACACCAGTTTCAAGTATCCTCTCACATAAGCAGTGGTACAACTTGCTATACGCAGACCACTGACTTCCCTGTTACCTACTTGCACCTGGAATCCATTCCTTCACTATAGACAGCTGTACAACTTGCTATACGCAGACCACTGACTTCCCCGTTACCTACTTGCACCTGGAATCCATTCCTTCACTATAGACAGCTGTACAACTTGCTATACGCAGACCACTGACTCTCCTCACGTTTACTTGTCCATCTGGTTCCTCGTGTACATACATCTACTCATTACCAGTTGCTGCTAGTCATAGACTTTCCTTGAGCATTCTCTCACCATCTGCTGATTCTCTTGTTCCGTTGTCACCCTGCTACCAGAGAACCATAGTACCAGCTATATTACTCTGGTAAGTCCATCATCTGGTGATATCCTGGGCAAAGACTCCTAGTGCCCGTGACACTGGGTCTATGCAATGCTGGTTACGGATATTTGTTTTTTAGTTTAAAACTGATTAAAATGTTTGCGTTTATTTCTGATTGCAAATTATTCTAAAATTCTTTTGCATAGACTTTCTTATTTAACTTTTTATAAAACAAAACATGATCCTACATGTCTCTTACTAAGAAGGTGTGTGCAATTGTTCATTTAAATATGCTCATTAGCACTTTAGGTTGCCACTAGTACTTGTGTTGTATGTTTGTTATAATATGAAGTATAACTTAATGATTAGACTAACCAGCTGCCAACAATAGGGTCATGAGTTTGAATACACAGTCATGCCTGTATCTGTATGGATTTTCTATATCCCCAAGTTACTGTAGGTTTACTCCAACATGTCACTTATAGAAGAGTACGCTAGTATATGTGTTGGTGTTTCCTCAGTCTATAAAGTATTGTATCGTGTATGTATATTTATGATTGCAAATTATTAGCTGTTAAATTTGCATACACAGTTATATCTTCAAATGAAAATTACACATGACACATTTTTCATGTCGAACATCAAGAGAATGTGTGTGTGTAATTCTTTATTGTTTAAACTGAAACCTCCATGTTGGTAGTAGTGCCTGTGTTGTGTTGTATGTTTATTTGGAGCACTATAATCTTGGTTTATGGTTTATGTACTCACATTTATTTTTACCTAAAGGACTTTCAAACATGGTTCTTGGATTTAGGGCTATAATATTTCTTTGTATACTTATTGATATTAATAAAAATTAAAAAAGAAAAACATTTATGAGACAAGTTCATGCTCAGTTTTTCGTTCTAGTCTATATCATGCACATAATGTTTCCACCTGCATGTTGGCTTAGTGGTTAGACAATCCACCATTCAACAGTGGGGTCCTGAATTCAATTCCTCACTCAAGGCCTTATCTCTGGAGTTTATATATCCCCGCAGGTTTGTATGGCTTTCCTATGTATCCCTTATGGGTTGGTAATCGTTTATACGATTACCACAATTCTGACAGGGACATTTCCTAAAAAAAAAAAGCGTAATAATTAAAATCCGAATGTAAAATAAAGAGACTTACATTTAACCCGACGCTGGAGATCACTGATGGAAGCACAATGCTGAATGCAAGCCATTCCAATTGAAGAAGTGTTTGGCAGTGTGGGGTGACGTCATCGTGTCGGCTGTCAATACAAATTTAAAGCTGCAATGTGGGCTTAAGTGTTTAAGCACTTAACCTTAGGGCTCCCAACATTGCTGCTTTAAATTTGTATTGACAGCCGTTGTGATGACGTTACCCAGCACTGCCGAACACTTCAATCGGAATGGCTTGCTTTCAGCATTGTGCTTCCATTGGTGATTTCCAGCATTGGGTTCAAGGTAAGTCTCTTTATTTTACATTCGATTTTAATTATTTCGATGTTTTTTTGTAGGAATTTCTCCTGTTGGAATTATCACCATAGAATAATCATACCCAACCCCCCTTATGGAATGACATGGTTCATGTTTGCACACTCTATCCATAGAATTTTAACAAAGTAAGCTGGTATGTCTTTCATATATACTAGCGTATTAGCCATTTTTTTTAAATATCAAAAAAGGTATAGGCTAACGATTAGAAATTACACATCCACCAATTTACATTGCAATTTAGTACAACTGTGCATACACCATAGTTGTTTTTAAAAAAAATGGTACATTGTTTAATATTTGGATAAATTGTGCGAAGTTAAACCAAGAGTACTCTTGCATAAGGGTATTAAAGTAATTCTATCGTTTTCAAATAAGCATTGCATAGGCGATTGTATTGTTTTTCTAACGCACAAAGTGATTTATTTTAGCAGATGTAAATAGTCAACAATTCAATACACTATTATATTATGATACAGAACAGTACAGCCAATACCAAAAGATACATACATACCGCGCTCTTATCGCATGCGCTCGCTGCGCTAACCACGGGACCCAGGGGACAGTATATCTGTTAGAATACTGTGATCAGTGGAGACTGAGGGCCGTGGGGTTGCAGCTATGATTATATACAGTACAGTGTTACACAGTGAACAATAGAGATGACGTAGCTTGCTTCTATAGGTCCAGACAAGGGTGGTTCCAGGGTAAACAGGTCATAGGCTGATTCAATCTAAGGAATACAAAGGTGGTGGTCGTCTCTCCAGGGGATGAGCTCCTTTCTTCCAGCCAATGCTCCAGTTACAATTAGCATTTCATAGCCAGCATGTCACTCACCGGACTGTGAGTGCCGCTTCTCGTGTGTTTAGGAACCGTAGCCGTCCACCATCCTGAGGGTCTACGCATGTGCAGCCCTTTCAAACCTTCAGTACCTGTTGCTTTTAGTTAATTGGCTGATCAGGCAACACTCCCTATTTAAAGCACCTGTGGTCAATACCTCGTGGCCTGATCTTGGAGTCTCATTCCCCATGAGCCTCTGAAGGTGTTCCTGTGTTTCCTCGTGTATTCAGCTCCTGCTGATTCCTGTTGTTCGTTTGTGGTTTCCAGACCACTTCAACTCTCCTGTGTTCATCGTGACTGCACCAGCTGATTCCTATCCGCTGCCTCCGTGCTTCTACAGTATCCTGCTCACTTCAACTCTCCTGTGTTCATCGTGACTGCACCAGCTGATTCCTATCCGCTGCCTCCGTGCTTCTACAGTATCCTGCTCACTTCAACTCTCCAGTGTTCATCGTGTCTGCAGCCAGCTGATTCCTATCCGCTGTCTCCGTGCTTCTACAGTGTTCCTGCTCATTTCAACTCGCCTGTCTTCATCGGGTCAGCGCTCCGCTGCTTTCATCTCAGCTACTGGTTATCAGACCGCCTCAACTCTCCCGTGTTCTCCAGGTGTCCAGTTCCATATACTACTGCTTCCTGAGTATTGCCTTGTTCTTGCTGGTCTACCTACCGTGCGCTGCACCAACTTGGTTACCGCTTCCATGTTCCAGTGGTCTCTCCTCCTGCCGGCCTTCAGCCGCTCAGGTATCCCTGCACGTCTCTCTGACAGCCTGCTCTCCTGAACCGCGGTATGCATACTTCTCATTGACTGTGCTTGTCTATTGCATATCTAGCTGGACTGAGTTTGTTCTCCTCCGGAGTTCCTATCCACTGAGACTATTGCTATCATTTGACTGTGTTTCCTATTTGCCTGGATAGTTATTGTGACTCTGTATATTTGTGCAGTGCTGCTCAGTTATTATTATATTGTGCATATCATCGTGGGATCAAGTTCTGTGTGCCCGTGTATACTCTGCATTGCATTCATCTCCTCGTGCTCCTCCTCACATATATATTGCAGTGGTACAACTTGCTAGATGCAGACCACTGTCTCCTGTTCCCTGTGACACCAGTTTCAAGTATCCTCTCACATAGCAGTGGTACAACTTGCTAACGCAGACCACTGACTCCCCTGATACCTTCACCTGGATTCCATTCCTTCACCTAGACAGCGGTACAACTTGCTATATGCAGACCGCTGACTCTCACCACCTCCTCGTTACTCCTGGACATTCCACCTCACTATAGCAGTGGTACAACTTGCTATCCGCAGACCACTGACTACCCTCACGTTTCCTTGTCCTTCTAGTTCCTCGTGTACAGTTATCTACCTATTACCAGTGCTGCTAGTCATAGACTTTTCTCGAGCATTCTCTTACCATCTGCTGTCTCCTGTTCCGTGGTCACCCCGCTACCAGAGTACCAAATTACCAACTATACTGCTCTGGTAAGTCCATCATCTGGTGATACCTGGGTAAAGACTCCTAGTGCCCGTGACACAGCATCATACAAAGGTTTATTCCCTAACATCAATAACTAGAGTATGCAATATGGGATCTCTTCGGCGATGGAACCGGACAGCTGCTGATGAATAGGGTTTTAATATGATACTAGGCATGATACCTTTCCTATAACCTGAACCTTGAATATCACTGAAGTGTACATATAATCATATTATATAAACTAATAATAAACCAAATACTATCTGCTCATAAATTACAGTGTAACGGAACCAATATGAATATGAATTATATAGATAACTAAATGTTGTAATGCGAGTGTGTGCATGCGTATTTTACCGTGCGATTGCACCATGCCACGTGTTACGTGGCGTACGGATCTATGTTACGTGGCATACGGATCGCAATCGCACGGCAAATCAATATTAACCAATATACTTTCGTTCATCCGTTTATACGACTTCGACAAGGGACACATAGGAAATCCACACAAACATGGGGAGGAGATGAAAACTCCAGAGAGATAAGAGTTGGTGAGGATTCATACTCAGGTTTCCACTGTTGAAAGGTGGATTGTCTAACCACTAACCCATCATGCAAGTGGAAACAGTATGTGAATGATATAGAGTAGAATGAAATGCTGAGTATGAACATCTCTCATAACAAACTTTTTTACTTTTATATTTTTTATGAATGTCAATAATTATACAATGAAATATTATAGCCCTAAATTCGTGATACATGCCCAGTTTAAATAATTTACTAGGGAAAATTAATCAATATTTTTTTGACTAATTTTAATTAATCTTGGCCGTTTATTCATTTTATTTTTGTTTTTTGTAAACAATTTTTACTTGTCAAGCTTCTTGCACTGTGTCTTGTCACTTTGACTTACGTCTGAGTATTTACTCAAGGTTTGTTCAAGTTAAATTTTCCCCTTTTTCTTTTCTATCTTTCTCACCCCAAACAGATTAGCTGTTTTGGTTTTTGGCTCTATCCCAGTGTGGATTTTTTTTTTTTTTTTATATTTTGAAGGTCCCCTTTTGTCCTTCATGTGTGGTAAGTATTCAATCCCACCTACTATTCTCTCTGTTGTGTATCTCTTTCTGTATCTTGATGCTTGATGGTGATGTTTTTTTCTGACGTGGTGTTTGGTCACTTTGACTTCGGTCTGAGTATTTACTCAAGGTTTGTTTGTTTTTCCCCTCTTATTCCTGACTGTACTTTAAAAAATTAAGCCTCAGTATGATGCACAATTTTGTTGTAAGTATGAATTGCATGTTTGGAGTCTACATAGGAAATACCAAGCTGTAAAACCCTCAGCTAATTAGTTTGTTTGTTTTTAAAATCAACCTTTTGTCACACATACAGGAGATTCTGGAGTTGGATGACAATCTGGCTCTCGAGGAGCATGAGCCTCCACACCGTCCAAACCAACAACTGGTACAACATCGCCGTCCTAGGGAGCATGTCTTCAGGCCATGTGTCAGCCTCTTTGGGATGTCAGATGAGGCTTACTCCTCATGTCTTCTTGGACAACCTGCGCATTGTGCAGAGTGACCTTGAGCCAATGCGCAACATCCCGACAGCAGTACCGCCTTTGATCAAACTGTTGGCAGTACTGCACTTCTGTGTGACTGGGTCGCTCCAGACCACAGTGGGGGTCGCTGCAGGTATGTCCCAGGCCGCCTTCTTTTGTGTTCTGAAGGTTGTACTCAGGGCATTCCTGTTGCGCATCTCAAAGTTTATATATCTGTCACTTGATGAGGAGTCCCTTGTGCGGATTAAGCGCAATTTGCCACCAAAGCCGGCTTTCAGCACATCATAGGAGCAGTAGATGGGACGCATGTGGTCATGGACCCGTTGAGTGGGGATGCTTCTCTGTTTTTGAACAGGAAGCCTTTCCACTTGATTAATCCAGGCTATATGTGACCAGTCTCTTCAGATTCGAGACTTGGTTGCCAAATTGGGTGGGAGTACCCATGACTCCTTTGCAGTTAGGTAATCAGGGATGTGGCACAGATTGCAAGAGAGGCAAAGGGGTGCAAGGCCATATGGAGACATGTGGCTACTTGGTAATTTGAGTAATGTATTTACTTAATTTTTTGCTAACTTTTTTTCACAATCATTAAGTAAAAAAGGGACTGCTCTCTGAATGTGATCTTTGTCCTCGAATGTTATGTTTCAACATTGGTTCATATAATGCATGTGCCAATAGTTTTTTTTTGGTTTTTTTTCAAAAGATTCTTGTTTTGTTGGAACACATTTGTAAAATCTCCAGTCAATGTAGCATGATTTAGTAATCAGATAAATCACAACTAAGTTTACATGTTTGTTTGTAATTGTCAATTTGGAACCTCAATGTAAATTTCTGAAACTATAGAAGGCAATATGCCTAAGTCCAATTTTGGATAAATTAGTGTATTTGCATTTTTTGTGGATAATTTGTTTGTAGGTTACATTGTTAAAGTTGTTGTGTTTTTTAAAGTATTCTCCACATGTAAGTTACATATTGCCCATGACATCCCCCAATATAATGTAGAAAGCACCTTGCAAAAAGCCTTTGTCCACCTATAGTTTGTGGGTTTGCCAATGTGTTTGTTTAAAAATAATGAATTGTTTCTTGTAGAAAATATTCCAGACTTACTTGCCAATGTGGCTTTACTATAATGTACTTGTTACATATTTCTATGTTAGTCTTTGTAGGATGGTCATTTGTTAGTCTACAAGTGTATTAACAGGTGGTTCTTCTGTCTTTCTTCTCACCCTACATAAGAGATAACGCTTATTCCTTATGCCCTTGGCTCCTCACCGATCTTAAGCCCACACACAGAGCGTGAGGTTGCATACAACTCGGCTCATACAGCTACCAGATTGGTCATTGAATGGGCTTTTGGTCTACTAAAGGCCCGTTTCAGATGTCTGGACCAGTCTGGTGGTGCACTGATATATGGGCCGAGTAAAGTGTGCGACATCATGGCTCTGTATTTGGCGTTTCACAATATTGCTATCCGGAGTGGGGCTCAAGGGGTGGAGGACGAGGTTTGTGGGATGGACGAGGTGGTGGTGCCTGAACACCGACCTCGGGAGACAGATGAGGGTGCCAACTTCAGGCAGTATGTGATTGACACCTATTTTTAAAGTAAGTAAAATATCACATATATATTTCCTTTCAAATTTATAATACACAAATGCTTTTCGAGTTTAAAATGGACAAAGTAACATTTTACATAAGCAGATTTTGTACACAAAAATATGGCAAATCATACATGTGTTATTAGCAGAATGTAAGATAATCCATAATAAATGCAATCAAAATAGAGTGTAAGGCGAGACAAGCTTTACTATCCAACTAAAACATGTTTGGCAATCTCTCCTTAGTTTAGTTCAGTTATTTATTAAAAGCACTTTGGCCCCAAAACAAAACAAATAAATTACAGATATTTTTTAAGCTATGATCTAACTAATGTTGAATGGTATACCAAAAAATGGCTGGATGTTTAAAAGCTCACGCTTAGCTTGTAAATCTTCTTTCATGACCCATATGCTGGGTTAATAATCTCAGTTTATTAAATCTCAGATTTTTTTTGCCTTGCAATGGCAATGACATGTTTGACAAATTAATTGCTAACACTTTTTACCAAACACAATGATGGTAGTGTTAGAAATGCCAAAAAGAAAAACTATTGTGCGTGTTTTGATGTAAATGAGAAGCATGCAACATTAGTCCAAGAACTAATGTGTGTCCATTTTAACAGTATACACATACAGACAGAGAAAACGAGACAAAGAGACTAGGGTCAATTTTGTTAGCAGCCAAATAACCTACCAGTATGTTTTTGGAGTGTGGGAGGAAACCGGATTACCCAGAGGTAACCCACTCAAACGCAGTGAGAACATACAAACTCCACATAGATAAGGCCATGGTCGGGAATTGAACTCATGACCCCAGTGCTGTGAGGCAGAAGTGCTAACCACTAAGCCACCGTACATGATGGCACAAATTTTAATTATTTAGAAAATCCACCACAGTCATCCCTTCAAAAAAAATGGAAGCCACCAGCCACTATTCTGAATACTACTGTGTAGAGCATAACCCAAGACTTGACATGTTATTTTACACTGGGCACCTTCTTCTGTACCAATGGGTAGAGAAAGTACATGTGTTAAAGTAATATCTGATCTCACTTTTTGTTTTTTGTTGTTTCTTCCCAAAAACAAAATATGTAAAACAGATTAGAAACCTGGATTATAACACGTTGAACAAGCCATTATTGTTTGATCGTCACAGAAGGACCAAAAGAACAAATAGGACTGTCTTAGTTTTGAAGTATTGTGATTTAATTGTATACTAATGTATCATACACATTAAAAATGTGAAGCAGTAGTCCCAGCAAACATTCCTAATTATCTCTCTGCTGCTTAGTACACAGCTGTACATCCTCTTCTCATACACACCATTTACTACATTGTCCTTTGGCATACATTTAGACTTACTATCTATTTTACACATCCTTTATTGAATTGCCCTGATCAACATATACCTCTTAACTCACACTATATTTAGTGGTCCCAAATGAGCTGGTATTAGGCATATTTTTGATGTTAGTATTTAACCCCTCTTTTCTTGGGCCACGTGTTAGGTGAATTTGTCTCTACTCCAACATGTCAGCTGATATTAGTCAAAACTATAAATCTTCACCTGACCTGTGTAAATGTGGACAAAGTAGGGTCATTAAATGTTATAATTGTATGTGGCAATGCTTCCTAGGGCAGGAAATGTTCAAACCACATTTAAATATTGAAAGTCCTGTTACAATCAGCACTTTGCTAACAAACTTGTGCACGGGCCAGCCCAAAGCACAAACTACACATAGTCAAGTTCCAAACCTTGGTGTCATTCACAAGACCACCCTCTGCTTTATTCCTCACACCAAGATTTTCTTCCAGTCCAGTTGAGTCCACCAGTAAAGCACTGACACTATCCTTAATATTTGAATTCCACCTGCTTCATAAAAGTTTTGGCTAATTCTCTACATCTGCAATTATGTACGCTCAGACAATTTCCATTCATACCACACATATATATACAGAATTCAAAACATACTAGATGGTGGTGGGAGACACATCTTTATCTGTCACCACTTGCACACACCAGTCATATGTTTCATTGTATTTTGCTGTAAAAATATCTGTGTAACAGGCAACCTTAGCATTTTGGGAATATTGTCAAGGTAAACTACATGAAAGCACAACCAAACTGCACTTTGTCTGTTACACATAGTATTTTTTAGTTATATATAATTAAGCATTTAGTTAACGCCCATTATTGTTTGGTCTGCTTGTATTGGGTGTACCTTGTATGTCTTAGTTTAATTTGTATTTAAGAGATGAAAGGAATTTTTCAGCCAGAATATACAGTGTAAATGTTTAAACTGGATTACAAAACCAGTTTATTAGGACATGCTCTATGTAAATAAACACAGTTCTTATATAGGATATTTTTAATACTAGTGGAAATGGATCTGATTACAAATTAACATAGAGATTGACCAGTGAAATATCACTGCATTACACTCAATGCAGAATCTGGATGGCAATATCTGCAAGCGGCAGCTGAAACTTTGTAAACAATAGTTTGGGCATGTTAGCATTGCAATTCCAAACCCAGCTTCAACATGTGTGCGAAATTTAAGTTTGTAAGCAACTTGCAAACTTAATTACACTATTACACTATCATCCAACAAATGAAGTGTCCTCACACAGCATAGTGTCCACCCTCCAGAAGAGCAAACAAGCCCTGAGGTTTTACCTAAGTAGCACTAGTACTATTAGGTCAGGAATATGCCCTGCCTGCATGGCCTTGCTGTGACTTAGAGGGACCAAATACAAACTATGATAGGTTCAGTTATACTAGGACAAGCCCTAACCCTACTCTAAATCTTCCATGGATTTACATTTTTTTTTAATTAAATATAAAACTACTACAAGTGAATTCAAATATCAAACCTTGCTACACTGTAATTTGTTTATAAATTACAGTATGTCTTTTTTGCACAATGCATGTAATGTTTAAAGCATTTGCACATCACATAGTAAATGTAAAGTGCACTACAATGCCACATCCTTTGCCTAAACTGCATCATCAATCATTTCTTCCCTTAATTAGCCACATAAGGACACCCAAAAAACCTGTACATACAATACAGACCCCGGGTCACTTAAACATTTGCTTGTTCTACATTAAGAGCTACACACATATTTATGGACCCTGCTATCAAGCACATACAGCTCAAAATTTATCTTTATTTGTAAGAAATGCCACAATTATGCATCCATGCTTATCAATTTACTCAAGTGTACCCTGACATTACACACTTGTCCCTGTGCCTCAAACAATCTTAGCCTATAAAACTAGACTCTTAATTTTTGAATGTACCTAGGTTTTTGCTGGATTTTATATTTTGGGAGAGGGGGGTGCTTGTGTACGTGTTTGTTTACACTCACCAGCAACTTGTAAACAATCATCAGTTGAATGCAACTTTGGAAACACATTGCTAGCCCATTTGTATAGTAAACAGTAATGTTGTGTTTTGGATATTTTAGTGTTTAAAGTTATGTTGAGCCAGTGTACTAATTGTACAGTGTACTCACAACCAACAAGATGTTACCTTTTCCCATGTCTGCATAATTTAACCCAAAAAGACAATCAAACATTTTCTAAAAAAATTCTAATTTAATTCTCAACAAATTTGAATTTACAACGAAAACAAAAAAAACAAAGCAAAACATTAAATCAGTATTTTGCGCTTTTTGCCTCGATTTGAGGTGGAAACATGGGCTTGACTTCTTGTCACCCGTGATGTTGTGGTCTCGGTTGAAGCATCAGAACTCTCTTGGTCAGCAGGGTGTGACTGACGGTGTGATGAACAGGCAGGGGCCTGGGCAGAGGGGTAGGCATGGGGGTAGGCAAGGGCATGGCCGGGGGGGTAGGCAGATGGGTAGACAGACTGCTGCCCAGGGGGGAAGGTGGGGAGGGGGGTGCCAAGAGTGGTAGGCAGGGGGCTGGGAAGGGGGTAGGCGGGGGGTTCTAAAGGATGAGAAGGGCCAGGAGGATGAGAAGGGGAAGGCCCAGAAGAATGAGAAGGACCAGGAGAATGAGAAGGGGAAGGCCCAGGAGGATGAGAAGGTCCCGGAGGATGAGAAGGGGAAGGAGGCAGAGAAATAGAAAGTGGTGAATTATTTAGATCTGTGAGCTGAGGGTCTGGAGTAGATGAAGGAGTGACATTAAGTGGAGGGTGTTGTGAAGTTTGCATAACATGGACAATTTGGGTTCAAATATTTGTGAGGGTGTTCATGTGTTGGTTAAAATTGTGCTCTACATCGGTGAGAGTATTGGTCATATTACGAAAGTTGATGTTAAGGGACTCAGTGACAGATTCAAAGTGTTGGCTTATGTGCGAAAGTGTCTGCTGTCTCTAGAGTTCTGCAGGCTCCTGCTGAGGGGCCTCAACATCACGGGAAGCCAACTCCACCTGTTCTACATTTTGAGCTTCAACTTCACTTTTTGCCTCCTGCCCCCGCTCTGTAAAATAAAAAATAAAAAACAAAATTAGGTTTACATTGAAAATCAAAACAATTACATTAATAAAATAGTGATGTCTAAGATTTTAGGTTTAGGGTTAGCTTGCAACCAAAGATTAACACATTTGAGAATCTGAAAAGAAATTAGTGTCAGTATGAGGTGCATACTGATAGAGGTGCAACATGGTCATAAACAAAACACAAATATTAACAGCCAACAAAGGTATATAGTCTAAATGTACCTAGGGGAGATAACAGCAGTGTTAGGGGTGGGTCGCTGCTGGTATCAATTCGGTCCACCCCAAGAGACTCCTCTGATATTGCCGCACTGGCTCTCTCCTTGAGGGGTGTTAATATAAGGTGCTGTGGTGGGCCACCACCAGTTCCTTGAGCATGCCTTCTTGCCTCTATAAGTTTATTCTTTAAATTTTGTTTATAGTCAGCCCAGCTGTACCAAAGAGAGAAATATGTTATTTTGACAATTTTTTTAAAGTACAAACCAAGGAACATCACATTGTTCTGTTATGATTTACATGTCAAAAAACATATACACACATACTGCTAAATGTGTGTTCCTTGGCCTGGATGGATGATTGACTGAAAGTAGCATGTAAATTAGTACAACTACTCTTTGACACTACAATGCACATTCCTAGGTACAAATATAGCCTACAAATACAAATTATTTACACTGGTAAAATATGTGCCAAGGTAACAGTCGTGAGTCTGGAACTATGTTTAGAATAATTTAGAACTATATATGCTTTTTGACAACCTATTAATTTTACTGTTTCTTCATTTCATTGTGCGTACGCCGACATGAAGCAATGGCGTTTACTTGTTGGGTTATTTATTCCCAATGGCGTGATTTCTCAATGGCTGACAGACATCTATTGTGGGTGTGAAATTTGTCTATTGTAATTTCAACAAAATTTTTCAATTTCTTGACATGTGAAGTTATGTTGGCGCCTAGTTCGGGGGCCCTGGCCAGCATCTAACATTTGTTACTATAATAAAAAAAAGAGTTGTACAAATTAAAAACAAACTACAAATGAACTACATTTACATTGTTTAATCTGCCTCCCCACCCCCACTAAATCTAATTGATTGAATGCTTAAGAGAAACAATGCATTACTCAGGCTTCTACATAGTTTGCAACTACATGAACATTAAAATATAAATGCTTCTGCATTTCAAATATAGACCTGTAACGTGTCCAAAAGTGGTGTTGGTTCAAAACAAGAAAACATTTTGACACTACTTTACATTGTAATCCCCCCTTAAATATTTAAAAGATAAAAACCTTACATATTGGCAAATAAAATATCATCAAATAATAAATGCAAAACTAAACTATACAGCATCAGTACAAAACTCAAAATAACAAAGTATTCAAACATTATCAATACAGGTGTATATAATTGCAAATAAACCAATTAAATTCTCATCCATCAGTAATGGGCCTCACCCCCCTTTTGAGGACCTGAAAAATGAAAGAAAAGCGGACAGATTCCATTCCTATAGCTACTTCATCAGCATTGTTTATGACACAGAGTACTCACCAATATCCAAATGGTGTGCCGGAGCTCCAAAAATCCCAATCTAATTTTTGGACTAAAAGGGCCAAGAATTTCAGAGGCCAAAAGAGAGACATAAGGATTATTTATATTGATGTGGATTTTTAGCATATTTTTGGGGGTCGAAAAATATTCATTAAAGACATTTCAATGATTCAGGCCAATAATGCTATAGTCTGCTTACTCCTGGGTTTTGTGTGGGAAACCCATTAGCAGAGTGTAGCTCTAAATGTGACACTTTTCACCAGCATATACAGGAATACATGACTCATGTAAAGTGACAAATTATAATTCCATTGCTTGATTTATAAACAATTAAATTACACATCCATTGCTTGATTTATAAACAGTTAAGTTCCTATTACTAACCAGCTAAGTAATATCTCTTAAGACATATCAAATAGTACTCACTGCAATAATGTCTTCCAAGTGTCCCACAAACAAATGTGTCTGCCTGAAATCATTGAAAAAGAGCAGGGCTGAAGGAAGAGGACAGCTACTTCTAAATACCCATTGAATTGCGAGTCCAGGTGTACATGTCTCGTCCTAATTGCTAAGCGCAGTGTACACATCTCAATGTTAAATGTTAACACCCCCCCCCCCCGCTACAGCTACCAATAATCTTCTACATTATACGAGTTCACATTTCCCTCCTGTTCTTAAAGGTCTACCTAAAGGTGAACTTCTTAGGACCAAACGTAACTGCTCAGATGAACAAATTTTCCACATAAGATCTCAGGAATTACAAATGAGACTGAAACGACATGGTTACAGTAATAAAATAATACAAAAAGCAGTACATTTGGTCCATGAAAGAAATAGAGATTCTTTAATCTATCCATCCCCAGTAGTAAAAGTTCAGGACTCTGGGGTAAAAATGATAGGTTCATTCTGTACCGAATGGAAAGAAATCTCTGAGATTTTTCAGAGACACTGGAATATTCTGTTACTGGATGATGATCTGAAACAGATATTAGACAACAGAGTCTCTATGACCTGGAAAACATCTAAAAATTTTAAGGACTAACAGTCCATAGTCATTTTTTTTTCCAACAACAAGATCTCTCAGAAAATTATAGGATTCTACAAATGTGGAACATGTAAGGCTTGAGAGTATACTATGCAAACTAAGCAATATACTGATCGGTATTTCAAAACTCTGCGAATAACGGAATATCTGAACTGTAATTCTAGTGGAGTGATCTATTGTTTAACTTGTCCATGTGGATTAAAATACATTGGAATGACAAGTAGTCAGTTTAAGAGGCGCCTTTTGGAACAGGTAAGCAATATCAAAAAGGCCTCTCGTGATAGAGAAAAATTCAGACCCTTAACAACAGTTGCAAAGCATTTTCTATTATATCACGATGCTAACCCCAAATTATTACAGGCTTTTGCTATAAAAAGGTCTCTTTGAGCATTCATAGGGGAGACTTCCATCAAGAACTCTTCAAACGGGAAGCCAGACAAATCTTTATGATGAATCGGTTTAAATGACTCTTATAATCTTATGGTTTACTTATGAACAAGAACTAAGGTTATCCTATATTTAGAATAATTCAATATTGATAATATTTATAATATGGAATCATATCTATAATTAAACACTCAATACAACTGTTACATCTCTTAGTGGTATTATATACTGTATATAAGTTCACTTATCCACTTTCAAAAGAGATATAGGTTTGAATATAACTTATATTATTCACCTTAATTCATAGATTGTTATTCACTAATTTATATTATTGATCACCGTTTTGATGTAATTAATAATTCATTTATTTTCCCTTTTTATTTCCTTATGTTCTTCACAAAAGTGCCCTCTTTATCCTTGTTTATATGGGCATCATAATTCTTGCACTTCACTTTATATTATAGTTATGTAAAATTATATGTATGGTTTTATTATATATAATAAGCTGATAAGCTTTATAAGTTACAGTTAATTTGTCACATTTTTTATGTTCACAATTAGATTGCTCTTATTATGATTCATTTTATTATTAGAAATCCTTACCTTTCCATATATTATCATATGTTTGTACTCAATCTTTAGAATTGGGACTTAATTAGTGTTGGTATATATATAGGATTACATGAAGACTGTAAATTAGATCAAAACTACAACCATATGTTCCGTTTATTCCTTTGTTTACATGCTATAGCCTGGAAGAGTGATCTACCAATGATAAACTCCAAGGGGCGGGTTAATTCCAATCTCATTGAAAGGATAGGTGGAAGATGCCATCAATCATACTAGATAACATGACACTTTGTTCCACCTATCAGAGTATGACACGTCAGGTAATTAGGCGTGGTTTTCTGCATAAATATTTTCTTTTTGTCTCGTTTCTGGTTGCCTTGAAAAAGCGAGTAGCGAAACGTGCGTTTGCCTCGCTACTGAATTTATTCACTCCACCAAGAATTACTAACTCAAATAATAATAATTTTTGTTAGCACTAATCCTTGCAAAGATCTGTATGTTAGTCTCAGTCACACAGGCTCCCCAACCATACATACGCTAAGTGGCAGTTATTTTAGTTATATAGGATATCCTATTCAGGGCATACTGAGTACTGACATTGGACTATTAGGAAGGAAACTGTTATAACAAAAAAATCTGGAGAATCTGTCACGATTATTACAATATGGAGACCAAGCATGCTAAAAATAGAATTGAATAAAATCTATTATATCCATCAAGTTAGCTTGTATTGGAGTGATTCATGTTATTATATATGAGTAAACAATAGTAATTGATACAATTTCAGAAACAATTGAATCATACAAAGTAGCGAGGCATAGCAAATTTTTGCTATTTTAATTCACCTTTACACTTTAATTATCACTTATTGGTTTTAAATATTTCGCTATCGTATCAGTAGGGAATAATTTTTATTTTAAATTAAACTAATAAAGAATTTAATATTTTCTTATAAAGAGATCGCTGAGTGCCTCAATTAGCACATTTTCTTTCCTGTTCCCTTTCTTGACACAAGTATCTTCATGTGTGAGTGCACCATCCGAAAGTAACATTATGGGAAAAATTAACCCTTATAAATAATTAAGAGATTGGAATAGCGATTACCCGGTGCAGTGGTACTTATTGTTGAATTCTAGTACAGTTTACTCTATATTCCTACTGGTTTGTGGCTGATCAAAAGTATGTAACTTACTAACACTGCTCATACATTATACCCATTCTATAAAAGCTATCACCAATAAGAATGAATACACCTATCACCTTCTATATAACTCTAGGGCTACCATATCTACTAAAAAAATCTTGAAAATGACACAGCAATATTAGAAACATTTCAATAAACTTTTACCCAGATATATTTCATCAGTACAGCAGTAAATACTTGAGAATTGTGCAAGGTTGCAATTGGATGAAGTCGATTTGTTTTACCTGGAGAAAGTCCATCTGTAGGAGGGGTATGGGATGGCTCTATTTATATTGTCTTCCTGACATTTTCTCTCACTGAAGTAAGACAGGACACTGCCTTCCTACTAGCCTGAGAAGAAACGTTTGATGCATACCAGTATGCTCTTACCAGCTTGCACATACCTTCTTTACCCAGATGAGTCAGACCATGCTGCTTCAGCTAGTCCTGCAAGATACACTCTGGGAGCCACAGGCCTGCCATGTCCATCTCTCCAGAGTCCAGAGGACTCCTGACCACATCCCTTCACCTCCCAGACTGCTTTTTCTTCAGGTGACACAAATCTCATATATTAACTAATCCATGTGTGTGTTTTATTTAAAAACAAAACAACAAAAAAACAAAACATTGATTTGTCGGTTGTCATGTTTAAATCTGCTTTCCACTTGACAGCTATGTCCGCCCTGTTATTAAAGTCATGTACAGTCATGTGTGTAAGCTTTAACTTAAATAACTGCTACTTCAGTTGGTAACTGTGTCACTATCACAAGTCCTTCATGTAATGTGACTGTTCTACTCATGTACTGCTATTGTCATAAAAAGTCCCTCAGTCACCTCAACGTTGCCCCCCTATCCTAGAAAAATACTGAAAACCAATGTATATCAATTGATTTACCCTCTGCCAATTCACATGCCATTGTCAATCCCACAAGTTCAGCTACTAGAATAAGTTAGGAGGGCAAAGGGGTCAATTTTTCTAGCACCTTCGTCAATTATAACAATATCCAGTACATGTCTGTCTGACATTTTCTAAAGGGTTTCACTTACGTCAGGTCTTGTGGCAACAATCTTAATCAAATGTTCCCCACATTCATGCATATCTGTATGTCTGCCTAATTCACCTTTAACTAGTCTCCTTCCTTCCACCCTTTGTGCATCTAAAGGCACACCTTGTACACTTTGTTCAGGAGACATATGTAATTTAGGCAGAACTTAGGAGGGCAGATACCACATGCAATCTAGAAAACAAATCATATTTCCACACCAAAACTCCAGCTTAAAATCAGCAGCTTCTATGAATATGAAAACAAAACTTTTAACTACCATCATGACTATGTCAGTGTAGTGTGTGTACCCCTAATTCTGTCCATTGTCAAAAACATCTTAGTCCCATGGGTGAGACAATACAAATCTCAAGTATTGGACCTTTGTCTGGCATGGCTGTGAACCATCCCCTTGCAACCTCATGTCCTGTTACCGAGAAATTAATGCACAAATCTTTAGTTTCAAGCACTGATGATATAAACAAATCAGGACACAGCAACACTATTTTTCATAATGCACCCCTTATTTGGTTGAAAAAAATTGATAATAGTCATGTGAGACCTGTGTCCAAAAATATTGAGGTTGCCTACAACCCTTTTTTTGACAGTGTCTACATATTTTGTATCTCTTTATAAGAAAATAATGAGATACTGGCAGGCATATGTAAAGAATTGGAAAAAGGACAGCAAAGAATAATAATAACTAAAGGATTTGCAGACAAACAGAAAAGCAGAAGATGAGAAAAGGAGATTTACAGCAAAATGACAGCTGAATTGGGCACTATGGGGAAATGGCTCTACTATTTCACTAATCCCCTTAGCTATTAACTAGTATATGACCCCTTCCCCATTGTTATTAAGTTTAACAGGGAGTTACAACACCCATCCAATCCAGTGTCGTCCATCAGCTCGTAAGGAGCCCAGTAAATATCATAATAACTATATAAACTTGTGATGGACTTGTGACTATAATAGAGAAGTGCAAAATTAACCCTTTGTGATGCATACTCTGTATCTCCCATGTGTGTTCCTGAAACACATAAAACAACATTAGAAGCAGAGTGTATACACACTTCATTTCAAAAAATAAATCTTAACCATATAAGTTACCATAGGCCACTGCAGTTAGAAGAAATAGTGTTACAATGACCCATTGCTAACTTGTCATAATTACTAAATATATATATATATATATATATATATATATATATATATATATATATATATATATATATATATATATACACATATATATTTCTTTGACTGTCCTTATCTACAAAAGAGAGGAAGAAATCAAAGTTAGTATCAAATAACAAAGAAAAACAAACATTTTCATTTCTTTACTTTCAATTCTTATCATCGACCAGTGACAGGAAAATAAACACAAGAAAATAGAAAACAAGCAAGAAAACAAAAAAAAAACTCAGTCTGCTTTCATTCCATGGTGACCAGGAAAATAACCAAGCAATGGTTATCTACAACCCTTCTATTGTTCTTAGGCTATATAACTTCATTGCAGCCAGGGTCAATTAACTAAGAACATTTGTCTATCTCTCACCTACTGAATAGCATATACATGTGACCTTATTTTTCCTTCTAGGATTTCTGAATCTAAGCCATTACATAGACACAGCAAATTTATTTTGTACACTTCTTTTCCCTGGCTGCACTTTATGAATGGAATAAAAACAAAAGTTTCTTCAGACTGTTTGAAAAATCGGTAATTTTTTTCTATTGGAGGGTCTTTTTTTCTAAATTCAATCACACACCATACACAAACACACAAAAAAATATATACATTTTAGTTACTCAGCTTTAAACCTGAATAGTTACACACTTAATACAGATTATCAGTTACATTTGCTATTTTTATGTTTTTTTTAAATTTCATTTGGTTTTATACTTTCCTGCTTTGCGCACGCTTCTCTGCGTTCAGCAACGCCATTTTCCGCTACACAAGCTATTATGCTACATGCTCCCTTTACTATTGCCACAGTTTTAAACAGTCATCTTAATTCTCAGTTTTCACATATATTTTCATCACTAACCTTATTCAGTACCTCTTGATATATTACAAACCATGGGAAAAGGTATCACACATTCATAGGTCATTTTGACCCATTTATTGCAGTACGGCGTTGCGTACGTACTATATTTCCTACACATAATATATCTTGCCGAACAAATCGGCCCTTCCTTAAGCAGCACCTCATCGACCATCTCTATTATTTGCTTAGCACCCATTTGGAAACGGACTTTTCCAACGCTTTGCAGCACACAACTACCACTATAGATTTGTATTGGCCATGGGCGAATTACACAAGATGCGTCCACTCACCTCTTCTCAACTGTGTACAACTGAACAACAATACGCAATTGCCAGCGTACCCAGCGAGGACTCCTAACACAGAAACTGGGAGAACAAAAGTACCAACTTCGCAATACCCTGCCTTTCCAGCACACCTGCTGAGTATTTTATAACTGGTAGCACTAAGTATTTACAAATACCAGCCTTGCCAGCGTATCTCCTCCAACACCTTTCACAATCATGGTCTTATGCTGTACCATGCGGTCTGAATGCACCGCTTAGATATACTAACTACCAATAAACTTTGCGATTACTATTGGACCTGCCACGAAACACGAAAACCTCTTGTTTTCGTCACCAGTATACCTGCCAGGTATACCGGTCCTCTGCTGTCCTACCTGTCTCGTCAAACAGCAACCGATACTCCTTGTCTCATTTCAACAGTAAATCAACTTTTCTCTTTATAATCACACAATATACAACTTTGTTTTCTGCGCAGAAATATACTTTCCCAAGTGATTGTAATAACTTTTCAGAGGCTTAAACAATTGCTCATACTATAAATATAACAGGACTCTTTATCAAAGCGACTGAATAAACATGTGGCAAAATGGGAACACATATGCGTATGCTAAGCAAACAAACTACGTTTAAATCGCAAAAATGACATGAAAAAAAAAAACGTTTTTATTTTTTATCCCTAAGTTCTCACTAGCACCCCATAGATTGTGCAAAGCAGATATTTGGTTTAGCAACACTAGATGATATAAAGGCATAGAAATATTTGCATTCTCACCCGTATATGATGCCCCACCCTTTCCGAAATCCGTAGGTTTTGCAAATCTTTGAGCAATGTAGTGCCTTTGCATGCCCCCAAATTATTATAATTTAATAATAATTAAAGTCATTTTATCGCTTACCAAAAAAATATTGTCCAGTGCGATTGTTGTGGTTCCAAAGCACAAAGATATTTAATTGTAAAATATAGCAGGATTTACTGTAAGCCATTATTACGCATTAAAGATGTTGCAAAAAAGCAGAAAAGTATAAAAACAATGAATACATTACATTTTCCTTATAGTGCTTCACTCAGGCCCAGGGATACAGTCATGGTCACATGTAGTCAGGTTCAGAGAGACCGAACAATGGGCCCGCATGCTTATATGTAGCTTCAGCATAGAAAATACACTGATGATATCACTATGTATACAGATAACACTTAGTGAGGTCTTCATTGGTCCAGGGTTAATGATATTCCAGTTCCCTGCTGGTCATAGGTCAGTTTATTTGATCCTTTCAAAGGGTAAGGGGCAACTTCCCCAAACTGTTGTATACATTTTCCATCTGAATAACCAATTCAAACTGACCCACACACAAAGTACTTTTGAGTATTAATTTCATATTGCTTATATCTTGCGATCGCTAGATGCAATCACTGCTCTATCCAAATCGGGTTAATGCTGGTGAAATAAGCTTTAATATGAGACCAAACTCTTTACCTTTTACAAGACCTCAACCATAAATACCTTTACTATAATATTATATATGCATAAATAAACAATCTAATACATTATACTAATAAATAAATGTGGATTGGAACCTTAATAAATGTGTATCATTTACAAGTGTAAGTGCGAATGTAAATGTGTGTGTTATGAACCTGTGCGATTGAATCATAACACGTGACGTATTAATCGCAACCGCATGGTAAAACAATATTAATCAATTTGGTTTACTTCATCCAATTATTTGACTTCAACAATATATATGTATATATTAAGCTAAAAGAAACAACTTGTATTTGTTTTTAGCAGATACATGAACTTTAAGGCATGGTTTCTAAAATTTTTTCTGTGCAGTATTGAAATATAAAGCTAAACTGAACTGCATAATGCCATAAGAACTCCTGAATAAAGGTCAGATTTACATCAATGGATGTGACTAGAAAAAATACAGTTGTTTCTGAAATTTTCAATTTTAAAATGCCACTCTTTGATGCGCAGGACACAGAAACACACTTTTGGATTTGATGAGATGTCAGTTTTGCTTAGAACACATCAAATAAGAGAAATGAGAGTTGAAGGAGAAAGCAAATGTTTGACTTGTGTCATTTCATTTTACGGTGACCCGGAAAGTGGTCTGGCCACAAAGATTTCACCTGCATATTGAAATGACTTTCACCTGCTGATCTCACAGCTGGGTTATGTTTTGTAGAAAGGGCACATGTCTTACACCATAGATCACACATGCAAATACAGTAACTATAGGCATGTTGAATTCTGCAAGGAAAAAAAAACATATAGACTGTCGCTAAGCTTCCCAGATTAGCCCTGTAAGTCCTGACAGAAAAGATGTTCACCAGTTACATGGCTTCATTTTAATTAGCTCACATGTATGCTTTCATTGTAAAGTTACACACAAGCAAGTGGTGATGAACGAACGTAAAAGAAACCATGGAGGATGTGTATTTCATATAGGCCAATATTTCCTCACTGATCTAGTAACCACAGGAATAGGAATAGTAAATTGGTGGGGAAATCAAGCAGAACATATTGTGCCTAAGTCATTAGAGCACACAATCTGAGCGCAATGTGCGTTTAATTTAAGGATGAGCGGGCTCGGATTCCGCTAATCCGAGCCCACCCGAACAGTGCGGATCCAACGGGATCCGAGCACTGTTCGGGTGTTTCCGGCCCCCAAAAAAAATGAAACTGAGGCTCTGACGTCCAAGTCTCACATCGGATCTCGGGAGACTCGGATTGCATAAATTCCCCGCTAGCGGCCGCCATTTTCATTTGGGCTGTGATCAGGGTAGAGGGAGGTTGTAGGGTAGTGGTACTCCTGCGTGATCAGTCCAGTTGTGCTTTATGCTTGTGTCCAGTGCTCTGTCTTTGCTGAGTCCAGTGGTGCTTTATGCTTGTGTCCTGTGCTCTGTTCTTGCTGAGTCCAGTGGTCCTTTTGTCCTGTGCTCTGTCCTCTGAGTCCAGTGGTGCTTTGGCCAGTGTCTGTCCTGCTGAGTCCAGTGGTGCTTTAGTCCTGTGCATTTTTGTACTAAGTCCATAGTAATTGTCTAATTATTAAAAACTCAAAAAAAAAATAAAAAAAAAATATACAAAAAAAAGTAAAAAAAAATATTAAAAAATAATTGAAAAAGTATAAAAAAATTCTAGAGCAATATATTATTGCAGTCCTGAAATATTAGTACTGCAATACCTACATTCACTGTTTCTGCAGTCCAAAAAATAGGAACTGCAATCTATATTACTACTTTCACTGTTTCAGCAGTCCAAAAAATAGGAACTGCAATCTATATTACTACGTTCACTGTTTCAGCAGTCCAAAAAATAGGAACTGCAATCTATATTACATTTACTACGTTCATTCTTTAAGCAGTGCAAGAGAATAGGTACTGCAATCTATATTACATTTAATACGTTCATTCTTTAAGCAGTTCCAGAGAATAGGTACTGCAATCTAAATTACATTTACTACGTTCAATTTTTAAGCAGTGCAAGAGAATAGGTACTGCAATCTAAATTACATTTACTACGTTCAATTTTTAAGCAGTGCAAGAGAATAGGTACTGCAATCTATATTACATTTACTACGTTCATTCTTTAAGCAGTTCCAGAGAATAGGTACTGCAATCTATATTACATTTACTACGTTCAATTTTTAAGCATTTCCAAAGTGTGTGTGGTTTAGGGGTACACTCATTAGTGCTGTATATAATGGAGTACAAAAATTTGGAGGATAAAGTAGGGAAAGAGCAAGACCTAATTCCTCCTAATGCTGAAGCTGCTGCCACTAGTCATGACAGATGATGAAATGCCATCAATGTCATCTGCCAAGGCCGATGCCTAATCTCCTAGTACAGGGCATGTAAAATCCAAAAACCCAATCCAAAAACCCAATCCAAAAAATGGTGGAGGATTATTTTTCTGACACCATCCAAATAGACATGTCAGACAGTCCGTATTGTTACTGGCAGGAAAAAAAGGCAGTTTGGAAGCCCCTGTACAAACTGGCTCTATTTTACCTGAGTTGTCCCCCCTCCAGTGTGTATTTGGAAAGAGTTTTTAGTGCAGCGGGGAACCTTGTCAGTGAGCGGCGAAGGAGGTTGCTTCCGCAGAACGTTGAATAAATGATGTTCATAAAAATTAATTATCAATTCCTCAATCAAGTACAGCACTGGCCTCCAGATACTACAGAGGGACCTGTGGTTGTGGAGTCCAGCGGGGACGAATTGATAATGTGTGAGGATGAGGAAGTACACACTGAAGGGGGAGAGAAATCAGAGGATGAGGATGAGGACAACATCTTGCCTCAATAGAGCCTGTTTAGTTTGTACAGGGAGAGATGAATAGCTTTTTTGGTGTGGGGGCCCAAACAAACCAATCATTTCAGCCACAGTTGTTTGGTAGGCCCTGTCGCTGAAATGATTGGTTTGTTAAAGTGCACATGTCCTATTTCAACAACATCAGGGTGGGTGGGAGGGCCCAAGGACAATTCCATCTTGCAACTCTTTTTTTGGCATTATGTGACTGTTCAACAGTCGTTTGCCATGAGCACAAAGTAAAACAAAATTAAAACAAATTAAACAAATTAAACCAAAAGTATAATATAACTTATAAACACTACACTTGAAAGCTTGAGCCTTTAAATAAAAAAGTCACTCTTCATTGCACGAAGATTTGCAACAGGGACAGTTTTTTTGTTCACAAAGTCAACAAATAACACTTTGACCCTGTCTGTCTTTTACATACTAGATGGGATCTCAATGATGAATGCTCTGTACCATGTTTGGAGGAGGTATTGTGGCCCCAGTACCAAATTGGGTACCGGGCCCACTCCACTACGCAGTCCAGAAAGCTACCTCGGTGCAACGTTTTGGACTAAAAACAATATTGTGAGGTGTAAGGTTTTTAGAATAGACTGGAAATTAGTGGAAATGATTGTTATTGAATGTTATTGAGGTTAATAATAGCGTAGGAGTGGAAAAAAAACAAAACAAAACGGATTTTAGTGCTTTTTATGCTTTTTTAAATATAAATCAGAACCCAAAACCCGAAATCAGAACCAAAACCTTTCGTCAGGTGTTTTGGCAAAACAAATCAGAACCTAAAACCTCAAGCTAATCAGAACCCAAAACCCAAAACACTAAAAGTGCCCGGTGCACACCCTTAGTTTAATTTAGAAAGCACGTACCTCGTCTCAGCGTTCTCCCGAAATCAACAAGGGACCGATCGATGCATACGTTGCCTCCTGACTTTGGTAGTACATTCATTTACGTAACATTAACCCTGGTATATCGTGCCACTCCATCTGTCTTTGTTAATCTTTGCACCACTAGGTACTTCACGGACACACAAACATTAGAGTAGGCTTGACATTTGTATTGCCAACCATTGTCACTTAAGAGTTTACTTTGCAGTGGAGCTCTCAGGAGCCAGTTTATCACTGTCTACCCTTTTTTTTCTTTTTTTGCAAAGAATCCAGAGATGTCAGATGAAATACCCTTGTTGTAGGTGTGCAATAAACACAGAAAATGGGTTGTGTAGTGGTGTTTTTAATGTAAATAAAAATCTTTGTATTCTTGTGACAGTATTTTATTTACTATAAGCACGCATGCCTTGGGTACCAGGGCATGCTGGTACTTATGAGCGGTGACATCTACCAGCGCTATTGTGGTTACCTCATGTGAGTTACTACTGTGCTATTCAATTTTAATAAATTGACTATATTTTTACATTGCATTCTTTTTTGTTCAATCTTCTTCATTACCGCCATTGGATGAGGTTGTGACAGAGGAACTGCCTGATCTTATATATATGGTCTAAGAAAGTTCATGGTCTTCTGACTATTTGGTATGCAGTTTTTATATACTTAGGGATGCACTTTGCACCTGTGTGCCACATTATTCACCTTTGGGTTTACTACCTGTTCTAGCACTCTGTCTCCTTGTGGAGGACTATTTCCAGATTTGGTGCAGTTTAATATATAACAATACTGCACTATGTTATTTTCTGTTCTGTTTTTTCTGCATTGTCGCTACATCTGATGGAGTTTGAACCTCCATATGATCATTTACTTCCTGAATACATCTTTACGGTATGCAGTTATTACATCTTCCCAAACACCATATTTGATAATACACATTGGGGCGCCCTACTTGTTTTTCTGTTGCAGTATATATATATATATATATATATATATATATATATACCCCTGCCATATCTGCCATCTCTACCCCCTTCCATCTCTGACAGCTTTGCCCCCTGCCCACCCTGCCATCCTTTCCCTCCTTCCATCTCCCCCCCCCCTCACCACTCATTCATCATCTGATGCACCTGACAAGAGTCTCTGACACACATTGCTGGCCAACTTCACCCTGATTATCCTCACCAATTTTACACGACTAGCCCAATACTGTCCCTCTCCAGCCCAAGTAGCTCATTTAGTAGCAATAGGAATTTTGAGAATCTGCGCTCCCTGTAAGTGAATATGTGATGATGCTGCCTTGAGGGGCACAGGGGTATACGGAGAGGATTTCCAATCTTCCACATGTGCATTGTTATTATAAATTGTACAGAAGGTCCATGTCTGTAAGTCATATGGTTATAAGACATAGGTACACCTCTAGTTTCAAGTAGATTATTTGTCATGGTTTCCATTTTTCAACCAACACCAACACCATTTAACCCAACCCACCTCTATTGTTAATTATTCCTTTTTTCTACACTGCTGAACATTGACATAATCTAACTCTGCCATCTCTGTCCGCCCTGCCACGCTTCCATTTCTGTCATCTCTGCCCCCCTGCCCCTTCCATATCTGCCATGTCTGCCCCCCCTGACCCCCTGACATTTCTGCCATCTCTGCCCCTATGCCCCCCTGCCATTTTTACCACCTACCATCTCTGCCCCCTCTGCTCCCATTCCATCTCTGCCCCCTCTGCCAAGGTGCCATCTCTGACTCCTGACCCTGTTTCCATTTCTGCCCACTGCACCCCTGCCATCTCTGTCCCCCCTTCCATCCCTGTTCCCTCTGTCATTTAATTGTCATCTGCTGCACCTCCACACTCTGCTGCACCTCCACTCGCTGCTGTTCCACTGGCCTCTGCTTCTTACTCACTGTAGCCTTCCACACCATGAGTAACCAGAAGCCAGGTGCATCCAAAACCACAAACAATAGTAACATGGGGAAATTTGCATTTTTGTTTTCTAAAATTATGAAACTGCCGCCTTATGGGCACAAGGGACTTCTCACCGAATGTTAGATAGATAAATTGCATGAGTCATGACAGGAAGGCCTGCAGAATAGCCTTCAGCACCTGGCTGAAAGACATCTGGGACATCCCTGCCGCAGTTCCCACTGTGGTCTGGAAAGACCCAGTAGCGCAAAAGTGCAAAACCACCAACAGTTTGGTCAATGGTGCTATTGCTGTCGGGATGCTGCGCATTGGCTCTAGGTCACTCTGCACAATGCCCAGGGTATAGGTGAAGGTGTCTAAAAAAACATTACCTTATGGCTTGCAACCTTTTTTTGTCTGTTTGTACATTAAAGATTGCAAATATACTTACACTCAAAAAGTGGCATTGCCAGGCTCATTATATAACTGAAAAAAGAAAAAAATATATAAATATTTTAAAAATTCCTAAAAAATAAAAAATAGTAAAAAAAAACACCAGTGGTAGAATGTATAGGCAATACCTTGACAAACTTAATAAAAAAACCCACTAAAAAATAAATAAAGCAACCGTTGCCAAACAGGTGTAAAACTAGTGAACAGCCACTTAACATTTTAAAGCAAACATTGGTAATGTGGCACAATACTATGATGTAAATGTATAGTCACATATGTAAAAAAAAATATTAGTAAAACATTTGCATGCATATGCAGTGTTTTAAAAAAATACCTATTTAGAAGAATAAAGATTGTGATCAAGTTTCCCTTTCAAATCCAAAAACAGTAAAGGAGGCAGACAAAATTGCACTATAGTAATGTTCCTCCTGGGTACTATAGTGGTGTATAATGAGAGTGTATGGCAGTGTATAAAACAAACTTCTGAATTCCATTAGATGATGGGGGGGTGGGTGCAGCTGTATTTGCTAATGACTGTCAGCAGTGATTTAAGGTAGTCCCCAAGCAAGAGCAGATTTCAAACTGCTGCACATTGCCTGCATGCATCCTCACCCCATTCACTCCCTGAAGTCGTAGGGTGTAGTAAACTTCCCTTTGTGCTCGTAGACGACTTGGACACAGCTGTGTTTCTCGGCGCATAGTCCAGTTCTGAGCATGTGCAGAATAGATTAGCATACAATATGCAAAAAATATTCAGATACGTTCCTTCATGCCCATTGTATCAAGTGGCAGGGGTCAGAATTGAGGGTGTTTAACCCTGATAGCAAAGTACAGTTTAGGCATATAAAAATGTCTAACCAAACAAATTCAGCCTTTATATTGTGACACCAACTTTGTTTGCTTTATAAGCAAGAACATTAATAAACCCATATGAATGCAATTAACATAAGAATTACCAGGGGAAAACAATATGGCAATATGACTTAATTCAAGTGCATTTGAAGAAACAAAATCAAATCACAAGTAGGTGAAAAGATGTAAAAAGTAACACGAGTCTCTGGTTTTCTTTGAAATGTTGTTAAATGTGTAATTGAACTCCATGAATAGGAGCTAATGTGCATATCTGTAGCTGCATCTAAGGTCACGTTATTCTAAATATAAAACTAAATGTGTCTGTATATTATTATTATTTTTTATAAAAACTTGCTGAAGGATTACAGTGATTATCAACAATTCCAGACTCGGGTTTGAAGGACAATAGGATAGGATAATCTTTTAACATAGAACAATTTCCAAAAGGAAAATAAGGTGTAAAAATGTTTCTCCACAATAGCATTTGTTATTACTGATTTTATTCTGTGCCTCTCTCTTTCTTTCTACTTAAATTTAAGGTACCAACAAATTCTAGTGTAAACTGTCAAAATATCGTAATAACACCATCTACGTCTCTCTTCCACTCTCATCACATCCTCCCATTCTCGGTTACAGGATTTTTTCTGGGCTGCACCCACTTCGTTAAATTCCCTCCCACGCACAGTAAGACTTTCCTCTAGTCTTCAATCCTTCAAGTGTTCACTGAAAACCCACCTCTTCAGACTAGGTTATGATATTCCTCAACCACCATCTTAATTTCCCTAGATTACCCTATTACCATCATCTACACTGCTAAGGCAAGACAACAACCCTCTGACCAACATTGCAACACACACAGCACGCTCAATAGTTTTACCTTTGCATTCTAGCTGGTCCATTGTGCAATATGATGTAGCACGTGCCCTTGTGTGTCAAACTCCCATTGTCCTATAGATTGTAAGCTTGCGAGCAGGGTTCTCTTACCTCTCTGTCTGTATGTATTACCCAGTATTGTCTTATTAATTTTTGTTCCCTATTGTAAAGCGCTACGGAATTTGCTGGCGCTATATAAATAAATGTTGATGATGATGATAATCCAAACATACAGTATGTAATTTTTGGCAAGACCGAACCAGTGTAAAATTATTTAATCAACTTTAAAAATAATGGAGATCTGGTGATACTGCACAATTGTCCAATTTTGTAACAGTACAAAACTTTATCTAATCAATATTTACCCCCCCCCCATCTCTCTATCTCTATCTCTCTCTCTCTGGGATTGCTTTGGTTGAATGTTTTAAAAAACTATTCAACATTGTTATGTTGGCAGGTTAAGTGCCAACATTTACAGTGTCACAATAATGACAGCCACCGGTTTAGTATACCTAATAACAATGTTACTTGGATAGGGTTATTAAGTGAAATTGTAAGTTATTTAAGTGGTTTGGTTTAAAGAATATTGCTGAGATTAGGGTATTTGTACTAAAACAGTGCTGTATTTTAATGGATTGTGGCTTGTGCAATAATGGAAGTTTGTAATGTGAAAATTTTGAAATGCTGTTTAGTGCTGCTGATTGGACAAAATAACTCATGTGTGCGATGCATAATATCTGGGCTGTAATGGTAAAAGTTTCTGTGTAAGATCAATGGAGTTTATAATGTGTGTGTGAGAATATGCTTTTGGGTATATGTTTGAATGCTTATAGCCAGTGAGCATCTCCCCCACAGCAACCCCATCCCCACAAACACACATAATGCCAGAGAACATCACACACCCTTCACAATGGGGACTGATTTATATAACAACCTCCCAACACATGACACAAGCCTATTCACACCCCCTTACCACAATAGTTGACACACAATAGCTTATAGGAATAGTTTGTAGGTGATTGAATGCTTATAAATTTAAGGATTAGAAAATCGTTGTTCAGAAGTGTTGTTTTGTAAGTGGTTGGTTAGTAAGAGCTATTGTTAGATATTGTTAGAGTTTTAGTATTAATATTGGTAATACCGGCTGTATAGTTTAATACGAACTGTATTATGTGATCTGCTTGTTACATAGTTGTGTGTGTATAGGATTAGTGATATATTGTACTTGTTTTATAGATTATTACTGCAAAAGTAAATAATTGCGTACTAAATCCATATAGCTTAAGTGGTATAACAGACATGAGGATTGAACAATATAAATACTGAGCTTTGTTAAAGATGGCCACATTCGGGTCATATGTTAGCTGGATAAGAGCTGAAATAATCTACATAACAAAGGATGTGTGATACACATACACACGCACATACACTGAAATCTGAGATACATACATGTATACAAAGATAGGAAAGGCACATATAATACATTGATAACAGTTGAAGTAGGCACTGCATTGTAATTCATGTAATATATGCATATAGAGATGCATCAGGCACTGCATATGGGTTACTTTAACATGTGCTTTTTTAAAACATAAATCACATTCTTTTACAGTCAACGTTGTATTAGTCCCATAGTCTCAGATGATTCAAACTTCATCTATGGCACACTAAACAGACTCGCTACCTGCAAAAGTACACTTTTACCACTAAACACCACTGGAGAAAATCTCTCTCCTATGATGACTTCCTCCACTGTAAAGTCATCCTTTCATCTTCCAGCACCGCCCTTTCACTTACCAAGCAGACATAGTTCACTTCTCCAATATCAATCCTTCTTCTAACCCCAGCACCCCTTTGCCACCTTTAACTCACTGCTTTAACCAACTGCACCTCCTCCCCTTCCTCCCTCACAGCTCATGACTTTGCCACCTACTACACCATTCTACAAGATATTTCCTCATGCCAAATACCACAAACCCACATTCTCCTACATTCACCAATCCATCCTTAGGTCATTCTCTTCCGTAACCAAAGAAAGTATTTGCACTCATCTTATCTAATCTTCAAATCTGTGACTTGACCGCATTTCTTCCCAACTAAGACAGTCTTGCCTAAAACTGATGTGGCAAGGGCTAATAATGTAGTAACTCTGCCTACTTTTATATTGGCCTCACCTACATGAGGCCACTTTCAGAGTTTTTTTCAGAGCCACTTTAAGTTTATAATCTGCCCCTGCTAAGAGGATTCATCCCGCACTGAACAGGCTGTGGCTGGTGCACATTATTACAGGGGACCTCCATGTTGCCAGTCTTCCTGTTATCTTCATTTATTTGAAAGATACCACAAAACACAGCACATAAAGAAAGTACAGACAAAGTTAACAAAGAAGGTGCAGAGGTGAGAGAAAGGGTAGAGAGGACCCTGCAAGCACCTCTATAATGCAATTATGTGCCTCCTTCAGACTGATGATCAAGATGGGTTATAACCACAGATTGGCTCTGGACATTCTGAAAAAAACATTCAATGCCATTTTTCATTCTTTCTCTAGTCATCAGAAATTGGGACTGTCTGTCCAAGACAATTTATTCCTGTAAAATGGCTGGCAGAATCTGATTAAATCTACAACCATTGTAGTTCACTTAATGAGTCCAGGTCATGTCTAAATAAAATGCTACAAGGTCTTGGAACAGTAGCTGTGCAAACCATAGTGGTTCATTAAGGGCAGTTTTTTGATAATGAAAGTTTGCAAAGTCCAGGATACCATGTATTATGCTATGCATTGGTGCCTCAATGGCAAGGTGGTCTTCTGATGCCAGTGTGAGCCAGTATGTTGTCCTGAAAGTTAAGAGTGCTGGGACATATGTCATCCTCCGGCAGGCGGGCACTGCACCCTTGTGCCAATGGTGTACACAACAATGCAGGTTTTTTCTGTAGGAGAGTGGCCTAGCGTTTTTCACCTGCTAGCAACGCCCCAATGATGCATAGCCACGGTCCCATGAAGTTGTTGTACCAGGGCCCTAAATTCCTCTGGCAGCCCTGCGTGTGGGATCCTTGCAAAGTGCATCATGAAATTTTGGTTCTTGGGTCACCATTTTTTAACAAGACAATGACCCTAAGCACAGCGCCACTGCAACTTTCTTTGCTGGAGAATGTCATTAATTGGTTCTGAATACATCCTAAGTAAACTTACTTTTTTAAGTTATCTATATAATGTCAACAAACTGCATGTAGAGGAAGCTGGATGAAACACATGCAAACACAGGAACAACATATAAACTCCACACACATAGGGCCCTAGTCACAATTGAACCAATGTATTTGGCACAATATTACAGGAGAGCACTCTAATGTTCTGACTTGATATGCTTATGTCTTTATCACAAATAACTGTTTATAAGGTGACTGAGCCCAAGAGAAAGAAATGCTGGTGGCTGAGAATAAATAATTTTGGATAACCTCTTAACAAAAGAAACATATATAATAATTTGATAAATTAGCTGTTTATAGTTTTGCCTATTGCAATTGAATGTAATAATGAACTGTTACGTTGACAAACGCCAATATTTTCACCAAGGCACAACACCGGGTACATGACTTGTAATTACAGCAAAGTGTGATAACTTTAGAGACCTGTATATACCAACCCTACCAACATCCACCACATTAATAACAGGAGTACTATCACGATTCGGGCCTATCGACCACTGGGTCGGGTGCTCAATCCACTTACCCAAGCAGTCCCCTGTCGGTGTTACTATGGTCCAGCGCCATCTTTGATTTTTGGCTGCTCATGTGCAGTCCATCCTTTTGTCAGTTCCCATTCACTCCTATATGCTAGTGCCCTCTATTGATTGCATAATTTAAGACACTTGTTTCTTTCACTCAGTGTCAGTTCTTTGAGTCACTCCTTGCGTGTGGATGTGTTCTGACTTCCCTGCACTATCTCACTACACCTGCCATAGTGTCCTGAACAGTATTGGACCACTGCTGCCTACCATTGTATTCCAACTGATCCAGTTCCAGTGCTCCCTAGTGTGACGAAACGAGTGTGATACGCTAACCATTCTGTGTCTTGTTTCTCACATAATGTGGATTGGATTATAGTACTTTTAATAGCCCTTGCTTTTGTTCACCAGCTCACCAGACTACAACTACATTGTCCAATTACATGTGGTTAAGGGGACATTGCAGTTCAATGTTAATATGTATATTGTGTATTATATATTGATGACTTGCAGTAATGTTATTCATTGTCATTAAACTGAAGCCAGGAGGGTTATGGGTAAAGATCAGGTGGTGTTCACAATACAGGTGAGAGGGCTGGAGCTGCATTCATTCTCCCCCCTCCTTCCTCTACAGGAAGCATGGAACAGCTGGGGACCCTGTGACATCACAAAGTAGTGTAAGGGGTTAATTTTAGGAGGGGCTCACTGCTACCTTATCCTTGGAAGTAGGGGAAGCCAATTAGCATCAATTGTTCTCCTTAGGACTAGTCCAGACGTTCTGTCTGCTTCCCAGCAGGGGGCTTCTGTGAAAGGACAGCTCATCTTCACTGCCCTGTCCAAACCCCCTAGTCCTGCACTGACCAATGGTTAAGGAGAATAGACCCAGGGTTTTGCCCAGGGAGGGGAAAGACTGGAAATTAGACCTGAGATATAAGGAATGACTCCAGGAGGGAAAGGGTGTTCATTCTAAAATTTCATTCATGAAGAGTGCAAGATCTAGTTTTGAGTTGTCGTTCTCTAACTTGGCGCCTTTGGAGAAATCCTTAGTTCTCTAACTAGAGTCTATATATGCAGCTGAGAGAGATCCATAGGTCGTGAAGTCTGGACAGCCAGGTCACTATAACTCCTTAAGCTAGTGGGGTAAGGGACAGATGATGTGGTAAAACTGTCTGGCATTTATTTACTGTGTGTACATAATATTCTAGTGTGGTTTGTATGACAATAAATATACTGTTGTATTTTTATACCTGCATTTGCTTGAGTGACTATACGAATCCTAAAAGGTACTGGGTAGACTTCCCTGGCATAGGAAAGCACCCATGGGTGGCCAGCCAGCGTGAAGTGGGTAGCATTGGGCCAGATAAACCCGGTATCTTCACATTTTTGGTGGCAAGCAGTGGGGTCACTCAGTCCCAGGTCCTCTTTGGGTAGAGCTGCAGGGGAACTGTATCATGGTACATTCCAGGGCTTTGCAAAGCAGTTAGCACTAGAAACCAGTTACCACATTATGCTGATTTTACTCCTAAAGGCTTTAAGGTAGAAAGTGTCACGAAAAGCATTGTGGTCTTTAGGTGAGGGAAGATGCCGCCTTAGTGTCAATTTGATAAGGGGAAGCGCACCGCGCCAGAGGAGAGTGGAAGATGGAACCGTGTCTCAAAGAGGGGAAATCAAAACGAGGTGATCCCTGGAAGTAAAATGGGTGTGAGCTCTAGGAACAAGAGAGCAGATCACAGCCCAGTGTTGAAAAAGTTCCCAAAGGAAGAGATGAAGCAGTCCAGTACAACCAAGAGAAAGGTGTACTGGGATGAAGGACTGTGGCAGCGTCTGCAGGATGGGGATATGGATGTGTTGCACCACCCCACCACAATGCAGCACATTTTGGATTATTGGGATGAGGAGTGCCCAAACATTATTATGTGGGAAGGAGCCAGTCTACAGGAGAAATTGGAGAACCTGTTGGATGTGTTCCTAATGTTGAAAGAGGAAGCAAGTGCCTCTAATATTCAGGATGAACCAGAATGGGATAATTTTACACATGAAGTTATTTGTGCTATGCAGAATCTGGGCAAGGGAAAATCCAGTTACAACAATATTCAGCAGTACAAACAAGATTGAAATGGACTATTACAGCACAGGGACATGCCTGATGAATCCACTGCAAATGTACGAATAGAATCTGTCCCATTAGCAGATTCTACAGATCCACTAGAGACAATGAGTATGGAGGAGCTGATAGTGGAATGCCAGATCCGGGGTGTACCTTACCTGTACTGCACACACATGGATATCCTCAAACGTCTTTTAAAAGATCAGGAGAATCCCATCAATGCCTTCAGTGTCTATAGGAAATGGATGCTCACTTTAGGTCCCCACATACCTCTCTGGGAACAAATGCAATGTGTGCAACAGAGTTTTGAAGAAGCAGAGGATGAGGTATGGCGACAAGGACTTACGGACACTGAAATGTGGCAGGATCAGTGTTATTCATTGAATATTGAAAAATGCTAATTGCAATATCTTTTGTCACACGCTAAGAAAATGGCTGCTCAGTCTGTTAATCAGGGGGAGGTCCATGCCAGTGGATTATACACAGTTGCCCAAGCTACTATCTTGGGGAGACTGGAGAAGAACTGCTTGGTGAGGATGTTGTACCTCTGACTACTCAGAAAGGATTAGGAGAAAACCTCCCATTTGGTGACTTGGATGGAAAAGAGCTACCAAGTAAGTACCATGTAGTAGCATCTTCTTATAATTTGCCAGTGTTATTGGCACCTGAGACTGTGTCTGAGTTAGAACAGAATTACAGAAAAGACCAGTTATCCACTCCTGTTGTGCCTCAAAATGTTTTGTTTAATGAAGTAACGCAGGATACCGCATGTGTGCTCTCCGGTGCAAGTGATGTACAGCTGTATCCAATTGTGGCAGAAGAGAATCATAAACTTGCTCAACATATGATCGCAGCAGAAATCATGATTACAGACTGTATGACATAATTAATGGGAGAGGATAAAGAAATTGTCATGTCAGAGGCCACTACCATGGGGCCCTGGGAAAACTACACTTATGCCTTTCCCTATGCAGAATTCGCAGATGAGGAGATGTTGACTGAGTGGGTGTCTGAGAGGGCACCAACACAGCAAGATTCATCAGCCCCACAAGCTTTGAAGCATTGCACTCCAGCTCCAAATCTGGGAATCCAGGACCCAATGCCAGAGGCCTGCACTGGACCATCCACTCTGTTTTGCTGCCAGGAGGACAAGTCTGTGTCCAAGGAGGATTCACACTACCCCGATGCGCCAGAGGCGAGGGAAGTAGTGCAACAGTTGGATGTGGTAGCGGGGGAGGAGAGATGCACACCAACATACATACAGGGGCACCCACAAGTGGTTTGGGAGGGGGACAGAGGATTACCCATCAGCAAAGAATTAATGGAGCCCCCACGTTTGCCTGCCACTGGGCAGTTGTCCCTTGAGTGTTTGGGGGAGGAGTGATTGGATCTTGTCTGCCACTTGGCAGTTTTCACTCGAATATGTGAGGGAGGGGAGCATGGTCTCCAGAAACAGAGAACAGGCCAAGGGACTATTTGCAGTTGGGCAATTAAGGGTGGATAAGGCACCCAAGGGATGTTTGACTACAACTCTCCTACCATGGATGTCTGCACCGGAGTGGCCCAGTTTTATTATTGTCTCATCTTATGATAGATGCATATGGCATATGCCTGCAGCCATGGGACCCGGGTGGGAGATTGAGGAACTGTGTACTGCTGTCTACCTTGCCATCAGACCCAGGAGAAACCACAGCAGGCCAGAGACTTTGGACTTGGGAGAAAGGTTTACTTGGGGCAAGGGAGCCACTGGGGAACAAGGGCTAAAAAAGTGGGGGAGGTATATGTGACAAAACGAGTGTGATACGCTAACCATTCTGTGTCTCGTTTCTCACATAATGTGGATTGGATTATAGTACTTTTTATAGCCCTTGCTTTTGTTCCCCAGCTCAACAAACTACAACTGCATTGTCCAATTACATGTAGTTAAGGGGACATTGTAGTTCAATGTAAATATGTATATTGTGTATTATATATTGATGACTTGCAGTAATGTTTTTCATTGTCCTTAAACTGAAGCCAGGAGGGTTATGGGTAAAGATCAGGTTGTGTCCATAATACACGTGAGAGGGCTGGAGCTGCATTCATTCTCCCCCCTCCTTCCTCTACAGGAAGCATGGAACAGCTGGGGACCCTGTGACAACACAAAGTAGTGTAAGGGGTTAATTTTAGGAGCGGCTCACTGCTACCTTATCCTTGGAAGTAGGGGAAGCCAATTAGCATCAATTGTTCTCCTTAGGACTAGTCCAGACGTTCTGTCTGCATCCCAGCAGGGGGCTTCTGTGAAAGGACAACTCATGTTCACTGCCCTGTCCAAACCTCCTAGTCCTGCACTGACCAATGGTTAAGAAGAATAGACCCAGGGTTTTGCCCAGGGAGGGGAAAGACTGTGGAAATTAGACGTGAGATATAAGGAACGACTCCAGGGGGAAGGGTGTTCATTCTGGGATTTCATTCATGAAGAGTGCAAGATCTAGTTTTGAGTTGTCGTTCTCTAACTAGAGTCTATATATGCAGCTGAGAGAGATCCATGGGTCGTGAAGTCTGGACAGCCAGGTGACTATAACTCCTTAAGCTAGCGGGGTAAGAGACAGATGATGTGGTAAAACTGCCTGGCATTTATTTACTGTGTGTACATAATATTCTAGTGTTGTTTCTATGACAATAAATATACTGTAGTATTTTTATACCTGCATTTGCCTGAGTGACTATACGAATCCTAGAAGGTACTGGGTAGACTTCCCTGGCATAGGAAGGCACCCGTGGGTGGCCAGCCAGCATGAAGTGGGTAGAATTGGGCCAGATAAACCCAGTATCTTCCCACCTATATATCTGGACCTAAGTATACACCTGGCCACAGATCCATTTATTCTTTTATACCCACTATAGTGTTCTGAACATTTTCTTTACCTCTGTTGCCTACTGTTGTATTCCACCTATTTCAGTTCTTGTGCTCCCTAGCATATCTGGCTCAAGTATATACCTGTCCGCGGAATCTTATACTCTCCAATACCCGCTACAGACTTCTTAACATGGTTTGGCCTTCTGCCTGCATTCCACGGTGATCCGCCTGATCCAGTCTCTGACTGTGACAGACTCTTCTTAGTATTTATTCTGCTATCTTATGCCAACCTGTGCAGTTGCTATCTCTCCTATAGACCTCGCCTAATATGAACCAGAAGGGCTACGACTTGCGGCACAGGAGCAGCCAAGTCCATATCCCCTTACAGTCTAAGGGTCCTACCAGCCCCCTGGATTGTGACAAGTACATTACAGGGCAGGACAAAAAAGACACCAACTAGCCATATGCTGTATAATGTTTGTACAAAAGTTTGGAATAAGAGCAGTTGCCATTCCATGTTGTTATATATGTTGTTGGAATTTACTTGTTTGTTTTTTAAAATTACTTTCTAATTAGAGCTACACTGCCGTTATTAGCTCCACCTCCCTCCTGGAGTATTGGGAATTGCTACGTGTAGCCATTTTTTGCAGGTCTGGAAACAATGGAAGACCAGAGTACCAATAAGGATATGCAATCAGAGACATATTGTTTACTGATTAGTCTTTCCTCTTTTATACCCCTCACACAGCCATTTTAAAGGGGTGAATTATTTCTGGTACATACTGTAGCTCTACATCTTCAAACTACAAACTCTAGGATATGTAGTAAAATTTTGATTTATAAACAATATATTAATTTCCAGAAACACTACTTGTTGTGTGAACTATTCTGCACTCCCAAATTATCTTCCTAAAAAACAGCAACCTGTAGCAGAAGAAATTCTCTACAGCACAAGTCACAATAATGTTTAGCACTTTAGGTGGTAATAAAGATTATCCCATTTATTAGAGATGAGCGGTTCAGATTACTTGAAATCCAACCAAATCAGACGTTGGAGATCTGAGTTAAACCAAGTCGTGACTTGTTTTTTTGAATCTCAAAACGAGGAGAAAAGCAATTTCCAGCATTTTTTATTTTGCAAAAAATGCGGTATATATATATTCTTCCCTTGCTTACTTCAGTGCCATTTTAGAAGAGACAGTGTGTAAGGAGGAGGTTAGCTGTTGTGTTTTGTTCATAAACTACCTTTAAGGGTGACCCAGAGACATTGGAAAGCAGTAGAATCCTGTCATGATTGCAAAGCAGTTCTGTAGATAATAGTCAACTACAATAATTTGCTGATCAATGGCTTTTATTTTCAATTGCAAATATATTTTGCATAGACTAGTGGCTACAGGTTGTTGTTAATGCAATGCATTGCATATATCTAATAGTACTAGACAGTATATACACACTGAGTTAGATAGATATCACTCTGAACTATCAAATTCTTTGAGAAAAACAGTGCTTTTGCTGTCAGACTATTAGCAGCAGAATCCAAAAAACAACCAGATTTCTTTCTGTTAAACGTGAAAGTTTTTCAAGTGAAAGTAATATTGTGTGTGGCAGTGGCAAGTGAAATAATTTAGAAAAAAAATGAATGTTTGCATGTGAGATTCAGTAGTATCTGCACACCCCAAAAAAGGCTATATATTATTACAGTCTAAACTTTTTTATGTTTCAATACGTTTATATTTTGTAAGGGCCATTCAGTGCAATCTATATTTAAAGAAGACTGTTTGTGAGGGTCAGCATGCAGCTGCATTGCAGGTGGCATCCACCTACAGTGCATCATGGATTGCCAACATGGTTTACCAAGATGCGAATTTGCTCTTTTTTTGCTTTTCTCTTAACTTTAAATGAGGTCTAATATTACCTTACAAAAATGAATTTCTCTGAATGATTTGGAATACACCAAATCGCATAAACACAGTGGACCTGATTCATTAAGGAAAGTAAAGCAAAAAAAGGAATAAATTTGCTCCTGGACAAAGCAAGTAACAATACCAGGGGGTGCAAATTAGTTTATTATTTTGCACATAAGGAAAATACTGGCTGTTTTATAATATAGCACACAAATACTTGATAGCTTTATTTTTACAATGAAATTTAAAGTTGATCAAGAACACGCCCTAACCCAGCTATAAATCTGTCCCCACATTTTAAATGTATCTCTCCCCTTTAATCCTTCAATGCACCTGATTCATTAAGGAAAGTAAAGCAAAAAAAGGAATAAATTTGCTCCTGGACAAAGCAAGTAACAATACCAGGGGGTGCAAATTAGTTTATTATTTTGCACATAAGGAAAATACTGGCTGTTTTATAATATAGCACACAAATACTTGATAGCTTTATTTTTACAATGAAATTTAAAGTTGATCAAGAACACGCCCTAACCCAGCTATAAATCTGTCCCCACATTTTAAATGTATCTCTCCCCTTTAATCCTTCAATGCAACATGGTTTTGCCAAGGTGCAAAGATACTTCTTTTTTTGCTTTTCTTTCCTTAATAAACCAGAACCAGTGTGTTAAAAGACATAAGATGAGCATTTGACAGACATGTTTAATTAGTGAGCCAACTTGACATTTTCAGTGTTTGAATTAGACAAGTGAGAAAGGCAAGCCAAAGCAGAGATTTAGCTTTTTTATCTTAATTTAGAATTAATGTCAATATTTAAAATATTATAAAAAAATGTAAGAAAATGTATGTGAACAAAGTGGTAGTCACAGATATGAGAGAGACTAGATATCAGTTTATCTTATTGATTTAATTTAAATATTTGTTTTAATATTTGGTGGGCTGAACATTGGTCCTTAAGGTGATGCAGTCAACTATAATGAGGTCTTTAATAATTACTTTTTCCTGTTCATAGACATGCGCACTGGGTGTGCCGTGTGTGCCCAGGAACATCCTATTGGACAGCCAATTTAAGTTTGGGTAGTCAATTTACAATAGTCGCGATATATACAAGATCACCAAAAACTGAACTGTAGCGCATGTCCAGCTGCAGCAGCTCATCCCATGTTCCTTTGCGGAACTGAATAGCTTCAGTTTGCAGACTCCAGAGGTTAGTTGCACATAGGAAAATAGAGCCTACTGCCTACATATATTTTTTTAATGATAATGTGTATGGATATATGAAATTGGTGGCATTACTGTGTGGCATAAAATCTACTTGGGGGCACTTCTGTTTGGTATAATATGAATTGGAGGCACTAATGTGTGGAATAATATGAACTGGAAGCACTACTGTGTGGAATAATATGAACTTGTGGCAATACTTTGTGGCATAATATAAACTGGGGGCACTTCTGTTTGGAATAATATGAACTTTGGGAAATTCTGTGTGGCATAATATGGACTAGAGGCACTTCTGTTTGGCATACTGTGAACTGGAGAAAAACTGTGTAGCATAATATGAACTGGGGGTACCAAAGTTCAAATCCGCTCAGAGGGGAAAGGAAATGGGATTAATATGGAAAAAATTGGCTGAACATGATGATGAGGGGGGGATTTATGACATGAAAATCATGCTAGATATACCCTCTGGTGGTGTAAAAGGTTTCCCCTAGGTGTTGCAAGACACACTCTTTGGCAGTATGAGGAGGTGCCCAGTGTCCCTCTAAAGATTTTTCTTGGAGCACATCCTAATTAAATGGGCTGCACACACCTATGTAACCATTTAAAAACAAGCTAGATCATCATCATCAACATTTATTTATATAATGCCAGCAAATTCCGTAGCGCTTTACAATTGGGAACAAACATTAATAAGACAATACTGGGTAATACATACAGACAGAGAGGTAAGAGAACCCTGTTTGAAATCTTACAATCTATAGGACAATGGGAGTTAGAAACACAAGGGCATGTGCTACATCATATTGCACAATGGACCAGCCAGACTGCAAAGGTAAAAGTACTGAGTGGGCTATGTGTGTTGCAATGTTGGTCAGAAGGTTGTTGTTTTGCGTTAGCAATGTAGAGGATGGTAATAGGGTAATCTAGGGAAATTAATATGATGGTTGTGGAATATCATAACCTTGTCTGAAGAGGTGGGTTTTCAGTGAACGCTTGAAGGTATGAAGACTAGAGGAAAGTCTTACCGTGCGTGGGAGGGAATTCCACAAAGTGGGTGCAGCCCGGAAAAAATCCTGTAACCGAGAATGGGAGGATGTGATGAGAGTGGAGGAGAGACGTAGATGAGCTTAGACTTTAGAGGTCTGAAAGCAAGCCTTCTAAAGGAATATGATAATTATCAAGCAATGTAGAGGCTAATGAAGAGGTGAATTACAATAAAGACAAAATGGGAAGGTTGTCTGAAGTTCTATCCATAATAGAGTCATTTTATACCCTTTATATAAATGCGAGAACCCGCAGATTGTATTTTGGTAAGTCATACTACACCCACATAGTTCAGATGGGTTGTCCTCTCACAGATAACACAGTGCAAAATAATTCCTATACCACTTCAAAATGTAAAAATTAACCTGTCAACTAATGCAGAATTAATTTTCTCAGTTTGCATGGACCAAGTTTGGCATGAGTTTACAAAATAGAACAGTACATTGATCCTTTCTATGATGGATATACCACCACAAAATGCTGGGCACTATGGTTATTCCAAGAGTTGTTTATAAAATTGAGTGGGTGTGAAACATATGTTTGACAGTTACATGATCGATCTTTATATCGTAGACACCATAACATAGACAGGTTTCGATAATCAACAATAATGACACTATTATTGAGTCAACGATTAGGTTGACAATTTGAATTTAAACAGTATCATTAGGTCGACGACTCAAATATAGACCATATTACTAGGTTGGATAAAATATCCCTAACACTATCTCTATCTCTAACCCCAACTTTAAATCTATCCCAAACCCTAACACTAGCCATACAATACTGTTTACACTTGAATTATGGACCTAATCATACTGTCTACATTTCAGTTGTCGACCCAATAATGCTTTCGACATTTGAATTGTCAACCTTATGTTGTCGACTTTCTGAATGATGACCAAATGAATGTCTAGCCATCGACCGTATATTAAATTGGCATAGATGGCTATATATTATGTGAATATGTACTGATCAGAGTATACTTATGAAAAGGGAAGGATATACGAACAATAAAGGTAAGCTTAAAAAGTTCAAAGCTATTTGTTGAGGAAAAAAACTGTTTGTCTGGGATAAGACATACACCTTAACAATTTATATACCAATGGTCACTATTTCCTGAGTAGGGTTTCAACTCTTGGAGGCACCTTACAAAAGGAGGAGACTTTGGGGTCTATGACAAGTTAGGCATATGCAAGATTGCCAAGTGTAAAATACAGAAATTTGTACTGTGCATGCCCACAAGCAAAAATGTATGCTTATGACATTATGCATAATTGCACCTCTTTATGCTTGGATAGGCAGAACAGGGGTGGAAATGGTTGTGCAAATGCAGACCGAGTACGGTAAATGCCTAAATGCGATCTGAGGCAAACCCACACAGATATGTAGATACACCTGTCAGTATCACTTGTGGATGTCTGAGGGCTGTTGCAAATACACACGATCATGGTCACAAGCCTTAGCTAGCCATTTCCAACATGGCAATGATCCATATGGGCCAGCGAAAACGAAAACATTAATGAAAAGACCAACATCAATGAAAAAACCAAAATATATAATTCTCCATGAATTAAAAGACTCAATAAATATAAAAAGGAACAATTCAGACAACAATATGTCCCTAGAATTAAACAACATAATGAAAATTTCTCTGACAATACATTTCAGAGTACTAATAGAAAATTTCATCAGAATGGTAATTGTCAGTGGCAAACTAACCAGGGAACGGTATTTAATACCAAATCGATAAAGAAAGATTTTGAAATTAGAGGATCATACAGTCAATCTTCTCTTTTCACATACAACACATATGCAATTCTTGGGGATCTGGACAACGCCCCTTTTTAAAATCAAAAGAAACTGCTAGAGAGACTTAACAATCAAAACAAGAGAAAACACAGACAGTACTAGATTGTAGTTTAGAGTCACCACCTCATCATTATTAAATAAAGCATCTAACAAATTGAAAACATCTAAAAGAGGTAAAAGGGCAGTAAACATGATTCTAAAATATAATAGCTAAAAGAAAGATAAAATAACTGTAAAAGGGATATATAGAAAAGAATATTAAAAGGAGTATTGAAGAAGGGAAAGAAAATAATGAGTTTATTAAAACCACTACACAGAATACCATTTTAATTTGAGTTATAGACCTCTCATTGTCCATGAACTATTTTTACTATACAATGGGTTGAAAATTTTCCCCTACCTCAGCTCCGGATGAGTTTAGTATTTATATTGATGTTCAAAAGTATATTTGAAAACTTACTTTAAAGGTGTTTTTAACATAAAAGAAGGAGTGAACAAAATTTTGAAAGAAGAGGTGAAGATTAATAATTTTAAGAAAAAATCCTCCCTTTTCCCCACTCATATAAAGGGGCCGTATATAGACATATTTAACAGACTTGTAACTGATGACATTAAAAATCTTATGCATTTGAAAAATGAAAAACAGTATAATGTTGTTCCAAATCTTACCTCCAAAGACAGGATGACACTTAGACGGGATAAAGATATTATCATTAAGCCTACAGACAAGTGGGTAGGATAGTAGTTATGAATATGGAGGATTATATCAAAGAAGTAGAAAGACAATTAAATGATTATCTCTCTGTTAAAGAACCCATATTTACGCTTTTGTTGCACATGCTATCTTCGTATTCTGTTTTCATATACACTCGTTATAAAACTTGCATGTTGCCTTACTCAGTGTTTTGACCACACTAAATAAAAATTAAGCTTTAGAGAATTATTTATCCAATAACCACTGTTTCTCAGCAGTACTTCACAATATATATTCGTTACAAATAACCAATACTCACAACATATGTATGTATTGAAATCAAAGTATTTTACTGTTAACACATAAAACCCTGCTTTCATAGTTCACACATATATCATAAAATTGTTCAACATAATATAGTATATCAATACAAAATTAACCCTAGGTTCACCACCTTTATTCCTGACACTATCCTTGCAATATTTTCTTTACATATGTATCTTTAATAAGAAATAGTATTGATAATATTGATTTAACTATCACAGATATCAAAAAATAGCTATACAGTTATACGTATATAAATAGTTAAATCAACATTACAAACACATATAGCTTTATAGATATATATTATTATCAATGATACTTATCAAATCCTTGTATCCTGGATCCAATTGTTTGTCTGCAATGAAGGGGACGTTCCTGTAGTCCTTTTCTGTAGTGTAGTGTATATTTTCTGTAGTGTAGTGTGTTCCTCCTTTTATGTAGCTTAGTGTATATATTCTGTAGTGTAGTGTATCCCTATAGAATAGTGTACTCCTAAAGTATAGTGCCTTTTCTGTAGTGTAATATTTATTAACTGTAGTGTAGTGTATCCCTATAGAATAGTGAATTCCTATAGTGCCTTTTTACTAGTGTAGTGTATCCCTATAGTTTATCCATTTCTGTAGTGTAATGTAGTGTAGCGTATATTTTCTGTAGTGTAGTATATGCACATTGTCCAGAGGCAGGCAGGCAGCAGAGAGAGCAAGGGGGAGTCCCGGGTCTTGCTTTTATAGTCCAGACTCGGAAACTCCCAACTTCTCCAGCGGCAACGTGTGTGTGGTGATATACCACACATACGTGGACGCTGTATGCTGGCCAGGAGTGATGATGTCATAACCACTGGCATCTTTCCCCACTGTGTGCGTGTCAACTTGAATCGGCACCCACAGTGGGGTTCCCTGATGTGACAGTGCATGCACCAAAGATGCATGCGCAGTTAGGGTGTCCATTCTCGTACCACGTGCACTGTAGGTACTGCACATACGTGGCCCACGCATGATCAGTTAGATCCTGTACGTGTTCGTTGGCTAGCTAGTAACTTTCCATCTGTCTGTTTGCCTATCTTCCTGTTTGTAAAGATGTTGAATTATATTTATACTAAACAGTTTGCATATTATACAACCATACCAATCTGAGTACCTCCTCTTCGCTCCCCTGAAGCATTTCATCCTTCTCATTATCTCTTCCCTACTTCTAACCACTGCAGTATTCTCTCCTCCTCATTGCAATTCCCTCTCCCTTCTCTATCCCCCTGCAAATTACTTCTGCATTTCTCCCTAGCCTATCTTCTCTCCACCCCCTTGCAATTCTCTTACTTTCACTAAAAACAGCAACATAAAGCAACACTGCAATGTCCATACAACTAATTAATGTATTTATCAGATCATTTGCGCTCTGAGTTGCTTTGGATTTCAAATGTTAGGAGCAGTTGTAATGTTGAGATGTGTAATCTCAATTCTATACAATTAAATTGCAAGCTTTCAGCGATACATTGTCTCTTGTTGTTGGTTATTGGAATCTCTGTAGGTGCGACTTAATATTCACATTTGTTTAATAATGAAATGTCCAAATTAGTTCCACAATTGATTCCACAGTCTAATTGATGGATATCAAGGTTCCATCACTGTTGGTATCTGCACATGTAAATATCAATATAGAAGTCATTACCCAATATATCATACACCACTCTGCTTGAATAAATGCCACAACTAATTTCACAGTCTATCTTAATTGATGCCAACATTTCTTTAAGGTTAAATTCTTGATAAATTTTTGGTCCAGGTATATTTCAAATTTGCTAGATGATTGTGTACCGCACAAGGTAAACCCAATTCACCCAGCGATGGATTATTATGGTATCAACTCAATTTAAATATGAGTAAGGATATTAAGTATTTAGTCCCACCATCACTGAGAGAGGTGCACCCTCACATATAAGACAATATTGTACCAGAGGTAAGAAAAAGAGTATGTTTGAATGGGGCACTCATAGAGTTTGTTCAAAATAAAACATTACATTTTATTAGTATTAGCTTAAAAAAGAGCCCATATAGTGTGTATAAAAGTTTCATATGTGTTGGAAGTCATAACAATTAGCGAACTAATTAAAAAGTGTAAATGACATATTAAACCAAAAATTTTTTGGATACAGTTAAAAAGCAGAATATCTTTTCCCAACACTTTGCCATGAACTCTCGTCAAATGGTGTAACATAGACGAGGTTCCAAGATGGTTAAGGTCCCTCTCTCTTCTGACTGTGGCTTGACATACACTACAAATGGTTATACAGTTGTTGTCTGGATTGGGGTAGAAATAATTCCATACATAAGAAATGGATGTTTTTGTTTTATGGCCTAGCACGACAATGGCCTTTTTCTTGTCACGTGCCAGAACTGTTGCCACTGGTGCAGGACTGACACAAACAACCTCATCCTCATCAACATCCTTATTAGCGCCCTCGTCGCCTACACAAATCTCCCCCTCATCCTCTTCTATTTCCAAAGTGGCATCCTCAATTTGTGTATCATCGGCTACACTCGGGCTGTTCAGGCACACATCAGCAGAACTGCTGAAAGGGTCCCTCTTTATGGGTACACTAACAGAATGCTCACGATTAGACATCCCACTGTTGGATGGACTCTCCACAGGGATTGGTGTCATTTGTGATTCAGAGCAAACATTATCCTCTACTGCCTTACTGTTATCTTGCAGCTCAGCTTTGACGCGTAACAGTAGTTGTGCACCACTTGTCGGCTCGGTAACATTTTTTGATCTGCCACTAATAGACAAAGGTGAAGGCCTCATTCTCTTTTTGCCACTGCGTGTATAGAATGGCATGTTGGCAATTTTTTTTTTATCGGCACTTAACTTTTCCTCAGTTACACTTCTTTTTCGCTTCAACAAGGTAATTTTTTTTTGGGTGTATGTTTTTTTGCCTGCTTTCAAAAGACTGTGTAGTTTGACATCGCTTTTCCCAGATGACGTACTGGGAACACTACCATCAGGACTGGTGACAGAATCTGGTTGCTCATTCTGCTCATATGTGGACTGCTTTGAATCCATTATGAGCCCAAAGTACTTGTAGTGCTACAAATTGTTTTAGATACTGCTGACAAATATGACTTTTGACAGCCAGAAAAATTAATGCAAATGAATGGTGGACACACCAAAAGAACTTGGAGTGCTAAATATTATTTTTTGAGACTGCTGACAAACAGGACTTTTAACAGCCAGAAATATTAATGCAAAAGAATGGGGGACACCCCAAAAGCACTTGGGAGTGCTAAATATTATTTTTTGAGACTGTTGACAAACAGGACTTTTGACAGCCAGAAATATTAATGCAAAAGAATGGGGGACACAACAAAGCACTTAGAGAGCCAAATATTGAAAAAAAAGATTCCTGTATCCTCCTCTCTTCTCTATCCATTGTTATCAGAATTGTTATCAGAATTGGATGAAGAATAAGGTATATTCTCTGTCCCTGCTCTAATCAGCCTGTGACTACACCCTGCTCTGTCCCTCTCTCAAATGGCGATGGGTTGCTGTGGAGGCGGGTATTTATGGATTTCAATTATCGCGAGAACCGAGCTCCGAGATCCGACAAGTCTCGATTTGGATTCCGAGCAAGCGGGAGAGTACCGAGCCTGCTCGGCTCGGTACTCGGATAGACAAAGTTCGGGTGGGTTCGGTTCTCAAGGAACCGAGCTCGCACATCTCTAATTAAGACCCTCCTAATAAGGGGTCTAATTAATAGTAGAGAAGTTACCTATAATAATCATCAAAAAGTTCATATGATGATTAGAAGTAATAAGTCTCAAGGATCTCCCTAACGTTAGTATAGTGGCATTATAACATAACCACTGTAAGGAGTGATTATTCTGAACTATATAGTTCCTTTTGTGAATATAAACATCGTCCCTATACAAAACAAGGGGATCCGTTTTCCCCAAATAGCGTGTGTACTCAAGGAGGTATTGAGACCGACATATACACAATGGGTAAGCACTCAATAGTCATAGGGTATGATTCCCCTGACCTAAAAACTTTTCTGCCTGCTTATTAGATATTTGATTCGAGACAGGAACAATTATACTGAATGAGGGAACAGCAAACACAGAAACGCCAGATGCGCGTTTCGCTAACCAGCTTAATCAATGGCAAGCCGAGGCAGCCTTCCAGTACGCTATTTAAGGTCTAAAGCCACGCCTTCATTGACTTCAGCCCTAGAGACATTTTAGCAACAGGAACATGAGACGTATGATAGATGTTTATGGTGGCCAATAATAGTACTGCATTGCAATATTGCTATGTAATTTGTGACCACACCTCCATAAACGTCAGTACTTAGATATTTAAACAGCAGAAGCCCAGGAAACATAGTGAATATGGATAATAGCCGATCGTATTGTAGTAAGTGGTTATTGATTAAACATTGTATGCGATAGCCAATATTAGTGCTGCAGTATATAGTTGACAAAAGAGTTGGATTACACATTGTAGCACATATATATAAGTCCTTTTGGTATCTAAATAAACATGTAGGAGCACAGCTAGAGTGGCATATCTCCATATAATAAAAACACAACAAGGATGGTACATTTTTACAGAATATTGAGATATGATTAGGTCAGTAAAATAATACTGCGCAAATTATAATAAGTGCAGTAAGCAAAGACCAATTAAACCACAATTAGTATATTATAAAGCCCATATGTATTAATGAATACATTAGCATATGTAATATATAATTAAGGGATTAGTGTTCTTCGTTGAAAATATTAATTTACTAAAATAAAGGTGTATCATCTTAAAAACACTAGTCATCCCCATACTGAGACATGAGGTACAGTACTATATAAAAAAGGAAAAAAAAGGAACAAAAACAAAGAAAATATTATGTGAATAAGACATCAATGATTATAGAATAATTATGTTGTATTAAATAAGATGACCATGTATGATTAGTACTAATCAGGTATTTATACTTTAGAATTATGTGACTTTTGAAGTGCAGAAGAATAAGTGATCAATTAAGTAAAAAGTGAAATTGTATATTATAAATTACAAAACCAACATTGTGATCAGCTTTTTTAGAAATAAACCGTGATTTAATTTTAAATTGTACTATACCAACTGATTTTCATTTAATACGATAATCGCCATTTGTAAGAAACACATATACAGATCCACAGTTATAGTGATTTTACTTGTCAGGCCTGATATAAATAGTTGATCATATCCCAATTTATTAATATAGAGAAACCAGACATTTGGGTATAATTATAAACTGTCTTATTGTGTTCAAAAAAGTGCACAGTGTTTTATAAAAACACCATGAAATTATTAGTCATTCACAATAGGAACTATATAGTTCAGAATAATCACTGCTTACAGCAGTTATGTTATAATGCCACTATACTAACGTTAGGGAGATCCTTGAGACTTATTACTTCTAATCATCATATGAACTTTTTGATGATTATTATAGGTAACTTCTGTACTACTAATTAGACCCTTTATTAGGAGGGTCTTAATGCTTGTTTAAACTGACAGGACATCTGAATATTGAGGTGATATTAACAATAAAAGGAAAAATCTTACTTTCCAAATATATTTATATCAACAGTTACACAGTATAGCAGATATTCTGCTTTTTAACTGTTTACAAAAACATTTTGGTTTAATATGCCATTTACACTTTTTAATTAGTTCGCTAATTGTTATGACTTCCAACAGATATGAAACTTTTTTACACACTATATGGGCTCTTTTTTAAGCTAATACTAATAAAATGTAATGTTTTATTTTGAACAAAACCTATGAGTGCCCCATTCAAACATACTCTTTTTCTTACCTCTGGTACAATATTTCAAATTTGCACCAGATCGGAAATTGAACAAATTCAATATATACCAACAAAAATGCAATAGAGGTTAACCTTAAAGAAAATGTTCATACTTCTCCGAATCATTTAAAACGTAATTACATCAATAATTTTAAAAGACACCGAAACATGTGAAGCGTCCTAGCCTCACAAAAATGTGAAGAAACCCAAAGAGATCTTAAACAGAATGATCAGCTAATCATAAAACCAGCCAATAAGGGTGATGGGTTAGTTATCCTGAATAAGAAAGACTACATGCAAGAAATCTTAAATATTCTGAATGACACAAGAACATACACTAAACTGAATAGAGGTCCAACAGCCATCTACCAGGAACAACTAGAAAATCTGTTTAAGAATGAAATTAAAACAGAATATAACTTGCTCAAAACCTGAACATTCTAGTGTTCTATTATTTACCTAACATTCACAAAATTCTGCAGAAGCCATCTGGAAGACACATCATGTCCAGGATTAACTTGCTAACTGCAAATCTTTTTCAATATATAGATCAAATCTTACAAGTATCACATTAGCTGTAAGACTTTTCAGATCCTCTGCGATCTGAGTGGTTTAGTACTGCCTACTAAGGAAGGTATATACCAGGAACACCTGCAAGGTGGTTTGGTCTTAGCTGCATCAGCCCCACAGGTTGCGGTTCTCCAGGTGGGCACCAGGGGAGACTGGTTGGAGATGGTGTAGTTTTAGAACCAGTAGAGGTGCCCAGATGACCAGGTTAGCTGAGAAGCTGGAAATGCTGGTTTTCTGAATATATGAAAGCTGACTGCAAATGCAGGGTATCTGAATTTCCAGGTTAAGATGGGAGGCTGGAGGTTTTTGATTCCCAAGTTTGACTGGTGACTTCAAGTATAGGATGTTGGATTTCCAGGTTAACCTGGGAAACTGAAGAGTCTGGTTTTCCAAGTTTGTAAACAAGAGAAACAGAAATCAGAAATCATCCAGCGCTTCACTGACAATTGCTGCTAGAAAGTACCTAAATCAACTACACACTAGTTGATAAAATTAATATACTAAGTAACAATATAGGAACCAGTCCATCGCTATTGTTTCTCAAATGGAAATAGAATAAAATGAGATGCTTATATTCAATGATGAATGAAAAAGATGTCCTTCATAAAGCTCCTCAATGTTGAAAATAAGGCGTGTATGTAAAAAAACAAAAACAAAAGACAAATAGTGCAACACTGTGCAAATATAGGCAAGTCCTAAATCATAGGTTGAATAGACTCTTCAATTTTCTTTTATTCTCTTTATAATGGTCTTCACCGCGCTTCCACTTTTGTGCATACACTTACACAACAACCACTTGAGTCAATACACCAAATGTGTTTCCTCACCTTCTGACCTGTGTCTCTCTGATAAGAAACCTACTTACAGGACATTTTCTTGAGTTTTCATGTAAAGTGAGTTAAAGGGGGATTATTCAGTCTTAATTCCACACATAAAATCCAACCATAAGTTGTTCTTTTCAATATCTTGAATCACCATATAGAAAATACATATAAAAAGGATCTAGTGCAATATGTATTACATGCAAATTTTTTATACACTAGTAAAAACCTAAATACTATTAAAAAAAGATCATGCAGGCATCTGGGAGATGCAGACACTCCTACCATTTGTATACAGGGGCGCACGCAGGGGGGGTTTCTGGGTCTCCAGAGACCCTTCCCCTCCGCTAACGAAGTGCCCCACTGTACTATACAGCAGTGCGGCGCTGTCAAAGGAGCGTCCGCGGCGGTGCTGTATTGTACAATGCTGCCGAAACGGAGCTGCTGCGTATGCGCGGACGCATGTGCAGCAGCTCTCTCGTTTTTTTTTGTTTTTTTCGGTGGGGGGGGAAACCCCCCCCTAAAAATCCTGCGTGCGCCCCTGGTATAAGTAAATCATACATGTAATACATAGATGTAAACACCGGGGATATCCCATAGCTGATCTCCAATGTAGGTGTTTGTTTTTTCCGATTGAGGGTTGCTCTTTTTTCTCAGGGTACACTTTCCAACACATTTCGATCCTATCCAGGGATCTTTTTCAAGGTAATGTACCATAATCTCCAATCCTTTCTTAAATAGTTATAGGGGATGGTTACATGACCAATCACATGACTCTCTTCACAATTTAATCAAACAAATAAAAGTGACAGTAAAGAAGTTCATCTAGTAGAGTGCCCCTGCAAAACTCAATGGGCCTGATTTATCAAGGTACGCATGCTGAGCGCAACCTGTGTTTGTTTTAAAATGCACTTAATTTGGGCATACGCATACGCATGGATGGTTACAGGATTAGTAAGTGAATAGATTACTGCTACTGGTGCCACACATACCATCAGAGATAAAATCACTTGCGATACTAAGGGGGTGATTTATCTGCTTGAGTGTCCTTGCGAAAAACAGTACATAGGAAGGACTGCAAGAGAATTACACATCAGGATTAGTGAGCATCAAAGAAACATAAAAAAGGGGTTTGAGGCACACAGTGTCTCAAACCATTTTTCCCTCCTCCATAACAAAGATCCTTCATTGCTAAAGTTCTTAGGCATTTGTAAAGTGAAGAAATCATGGAGAGGGGGGGATTTCATTCGATCCATGTCACGTGAAGAAAGCAAATGGATCTATACACTGAAGACTCTAACACCACGAGGCTTAAATATTGACTTTGAACTGAATAGTTTCCTTTAATATACTTCCTATATCTTTTGTTCTCTTACCTTAATGACTAATAGTTTTAGGAATGGTTTCTCCCTGCAACTTACAACACTCTTGGTCTCCTATAATGAGCACCATATTTGCTGGTACATAATCAGTGTATACTTGTTATAACTCACATAGCCTTAATTGGCACATCTGGTCATAAATGGCTTTTTACTGGTCAAATCCGTTTTAGACAACTATAAAAGGAGGCAAATTGGCCTTTGCCCTCCATACATCCCTGAGGAAGCCCATCACTGGGTGAAACGCGTAGGGTATCGATCCAAACGGATTTGCCAACATTCATCTGCATATGCACTATACACTGTCAAGCCGGCTGCACGTTGACACAGACCGGACACACATCACCGCATGCGCATGCGCAAACTACTAAACTTTCACTCGGCAGCTGGATGCCAAGCAGCGTGAACTAGGACTCGCACAGCGGCCTCCCCAAACGGACATCTGTGAGGCGGAGTTTCTAGGAGTGGGGTGAGTTTACCTTCCTTATTCCCCCTCCTATGATATACCGGAGCTGCTACTCTTTTAGGAACATTTATTGACAAATTGTGCAACTCAGCACGGGAACTTTATGGATTTTATGTGATCCTATCACCCACAATTATTTGGGGCCTTGTTTATATGGTGACTGCAACACTGGATTGGATTTTATTATTATGTCTGCCAACAAGGTTCACTGAACAGACTGTGTTTACATCCAGTGTTTATACTTATTATCTGCATGCCAGCATGATTGCTGTATGCCTGTCATTTTAAGCGTTAGCACCATCGCAGCATTGAAAGATGTAATACACATCTTTCTTCATTTCTGCGGTCATGCCATTGACCAATAAACACCTATATATTATATTTCCTTTTTTTGTTTTTGTTTTGTTGAAACACTACAGGCGCCTGGGGACTACCCCAAGGTTTTTCTTGTGGTTCTCTACAATTTCAACTAGGGGGAGGGGTCTCCCCCTTTACACTGTCCCCGTGATCGGCAGCCACCTCTTACTTTACTGGGTTTTGCGCAGATATTACCCCATTTACAAGGATCTGAATGGTAAAAAAAATCAAATACAGGAGGACAGAAATTTTACACACCACATATAGTTCATGGGATTAACCCTTTCACGTAATTATTACTTTACAGTGGACATATTATGTTAATTTTATCTCCTGATTCTTTGTTAGCTACTCCAACATCCATTCAAAAAATACCAACAAATGACAACAATGGGTTTTATTACACATGTTGCTACGTTTGAAACATGACATTCAAAAATCAAATTAAGTCTTACAGTTAAATGGAGATTAGAAGAGATCTCATGTCTCCCATATGAATAAGTACAATCACATTATGTCTTTAAGACACCATGTGAGTGAATTGTATGCATCAGACCGAAGTATTTTAATACCACTATGAATGACCATCTTTTAACACTATTCTAAAGAATGCCACAACTTAATACGGGTGTGCATAGCGCTAAAATGAATAAATAATGATATACAATACTGTAGCAAAGGTAAGCTATGTTAAATGACAGTATTTGATATGTGTTAATTTGAATTTGTGTCTTCCATAGGAAATAATTCATAGTTGCGATATATAATTAAGAAATCATGGGCAGAACAAGTACTGTTTAGAATGAGAAAAAATATATAACTGCTAGGAAAGAATACTTTTTTACGTGGTTTAAAAGTATGTAACCACATAAAAAAATCTGCTACAAATCATTATATTCAGTACACTAGTTGCATGTTATTTTTTTAGTTAACGGCTAATTATACAGATTAATATTGATTGCAATTATTTACGAAGCTCAAATGAGCAAAAGAAGGAGGTCACTAAGGAGCCTTAAATAGCTCAGATTTTACTAAGATCAGACACACTCTTTGCCCCTGATGAAGGATAAAACCTAGCTGAAAAGCGTTGGAAGAAATCATATTATCTAGTCAGATGAGAGCTGGAAATCTATACATTCCACTGTGGAACACAAGTAGAAAGTGCCTATCAGCAGCCTCCTGGCTTACTCAGGTGGCTGCAATTGATGTATAGGAATAATTTGAGTGTTTAGCAAATCTGTTTATATTAATAAAATCAGTATTTTAACCAGGATATATGCCTAATAATATTCTGCACCCACATTAATACTCATATACACGGAAGAGAAGAGCAGCAAATTGGAGGAATAAAGAGTGGATTCGCTACAGAACTTAAGTGTAAGCATAGTCTTTTCCTCTTCTTGGAAGCCAAATGACTTAGGGCATGGTACGTATCCCAATTTTTGCTTCTCTCAAGGTAAATTGCATTTGGATAGGATTGTGTACCCCTGATTGTGCAAAAATCTAGTATGTTTGTGGATAAATAATGTGTGGAAGTGATTAAGAGACTGGTTGGATTGATCTAAAGAATGTTTTGTGACATTTAACCTGGAGCAAGCATTTTGATATATAATATACACTATATGGAAAAAGGTATTTGGCCACATCTGTTAATTATTGAATTGAGGTGTTTTCATTCAGACCCATTGCTAGAGGTGTATAAGATCAAGCACCAAGCCATGCAGTCTCTATTTGCAAACATTTGTGATGCAAAATGGTTTGTTCCGAAGACCTCAGTGAGCATGTTACTGTGATAGGATGCCACCTTTGCATATTCCACAGTCAACTGTAAGTGATATTATTAGAAAGTGGAAGCATTTAGGAACAACAGCAACTCAGTCACGAAGCGGAAGACCATGTAAAACCACAGAGCAGGGTCAATGACTGCTAAGGCACATGGTATGTAAAAGTCGATAACACCCTACTGATTCCATAGCTGAAGAGTTCCGAACTACCACTGGCATTACTGTAAACACAAAAACTGTGCTGCAGGAGCTTAATGGAATGGGCTTCCATGGCCAAGCAGCTGCATGAAAGCCAAAACCAATGCCAAGCATCGGATGGCATGGTGTAAAGCACACACACCGACACTGGACTATGGAGCAGTGGAAACGTGTTCTGTGGAGTGATGGAATCACGCTCCTCCCTGTTTGGTAGTCAGATTGGCGAGACTGAGTTTGACGGATGCCAGGAAAACGTTACCCCCCTGACAGCATTATGCCAACTGTGAAGTTTGGTGAAGGAGGGATAATGATATGGTGCTTTATTTCAGGATTCGGGCTAGGCATCTTATTTCCAGTGAAGGGCAATCTTAAATGCTTCAGCATACCAAGTAATTTTGGACAATGCTATGCTGGCAACAATTTGGGGAAGACCTTTTTCTATTTCAACATGACTGTGCACCAGTGCTCAAAGCAAGGAGTACAAAGGCAAGGTTTGATGAGTTTGGTGTGGAAGAGCTTGATTGCTAAGCACAGAGCCCTGACTTCCACCCCATTGAACACTTTTGGGATGAACTGGAATGGAGATTGTGAGCCAGGCCTTCTCGTCCAACATCAGTGCCTGACCTCAGAAATGCTATACAGAATGAATGGACACAAATTCCAACAGAAAAACTCCAACATCTTGTGGAAAGCGTTTCAAGAAGAGTGGAAGCTATTATCGCTATAAAAGGGGGACCAACTACATATTAAAGTATAGTGTTTGAATACAATGTTATTACAGTCCCTGTTGGTGTAATGGTCAAGCGTCTGAATACTTTTGTCCATATAGTGTATATTCGATGAGACTTCAGTTTCACAAACTGTGCATATACTAACAACAATGTAACTTTGGCATCTATTAAAATAGACTATGGATTTTTAGGGGACATTTCCTTTTGCACAGAGGTGTAGGGTATATTGGATATAAACGTAATTTTTTGATATCCACCTAGATATCCAACAATTAGACTGTGGAATCAATTGTGGAACTAATAGGGACATTACTTTAGGATTCACTGTTAATCAAATGTAAATATTTAATCATATACACTGGGATACCGATAACTGACAACAAGGGATGGTGTAGCGCTGAATGCTAATATTTTCATAACATCAAATGATACTGGCAACACTAAAAAAAAAGATGTGGCACTACATGATCCATTAATACCGTGGTAATAAAAAGTACCATGTTTCTTTAATTTTTCTATTGCAATATTTTTATAGTATTGTATTTTGTCAATCCCTAAGGCAGATGGGGCTAGAGACATGAGTCTTCTACTGCTCTATGCCCTGGCTGAGTGTCCTATCTACCACTAGTACTACCTGCTGCTGCTTGTAATTGATCTATCTATAATCACCTCTCAAATGTATCCTGGGCTGGGGATACTGAAATATGACAAATATTAACTGTGACAGTTTAAAGCTAACATCACCTTGGGCTGATGCAGACATCATGGGCAAGCATTCAATACACTCTTGTTGTGCTTGATCAAAAACTTTGAGTTCTTTAATGAACATTCCAGTTCATTCAACTTTAAAGTTGATTTGAAACATTTAGCTACCTGCATTATCCTCAAAATTTCCCAATTATCTGCAAGGAAATCTACCTAAACTCTTTGGCACATACAGCATTCCATTGACTCATTTTTTGTTTTATTTTTTGTTTTTACTTAATCCATTGAGTTGGAAAAAGGGAAGTTCACTGCCCCTTGCAACCTAGCTACTGCTCCATAGGCAACTATTACCTCTATGTCATTGTCTACGAAATCTTTAACATCTCTGTATAATATTACAAAGAAAGTGTATGAAAATTATAATAGAAGTATCTAGACTGCAATTCCCATGAACTAGAAATAAATAGTTCAAAACACTATTCAGATACATACCACTAGAGTGTTGTGTACAGGTTTGTATTATGTAAAATTTAATTTTGTACACTATGAAAATGTAACAGATTCCTTATTGGCACCAATAAATGCACAGATGGATAGAGAAACTAGTCTACAGGCAGCAGATAGCCATCCAAGTACACATCAATTTCTTTCTCCAGAGTGTCCTCAAATTCGATTGTCAACACATACACAACCAGTGCCACAATTTGGTTGATCATTTTGACTAAAAAAGCACACAAAATTCATATTTATTAAACTGTCTAAAATATTGCACATTACTCTATTAAATAGAGATGCTCACTGACCCCCGTGTTTTGGTTTTGGATCTGGATTACCGTCGTGTTATGGTTTTGGTTTTGCCAAACCGTGTTTTGGTTTTGTTTGGTTTTGTTTTGCTATTTTGTTTAAAAATCAATGTTTTTGGGCCTAAAATAACCAAATTTAGTGCTCCACCTGTTTCTTGGATAAGTAATGTAATTGTAGAGCTAATAAATTATCCAAAAAACAGTTTAATTCCTGGTAGGCCTTCATTAATTCTACACACAAACCAGATTGTCTTCCTCTCCATCTATGAATATTGGCAATGCAGCCATCATCTTTGGATGTATATTACACCCTACACTTATACTCAAATATGTAAAGAAATGGACAAAGGCAGTTTGGTTTCTGTCTCTCTAGGCCCCCCTCCAGTTGTTGAAAATACCAAAAAATTCAGCCGTTATAGACTGTACAATATTAATAGAAATGGACAAAGGCAGTTTGGTTTCTGTTTCTAAAGGCCCCTCTACATTTGTAGAAAATACTAAAAAGTTCAGCCGTTATAGACTGTACAATATTAATTGAAATGGAGAAAGCCAGTTTGGTTTCTGTCTCTCTAGGCCCCCCCTCCACTTGTATAAAATACTAAAAAGTTCAGCCGTTATAGACTGCACAATTTTAATTGAAATGGAGAAAGCCAGTTTGGTTTCTGTCTCTCTAGGCCACCCTCCACTTGTATAAAATACCAAAAAATTCAGCCGTTATAGACTGTACAATATTAATTGAAATGGAGAAAGCCAGTTTGGTTTCTGTCTCTCTAGGCCCCCCTCCACTTGTATAAAATACCAAAAAATCCAGCCGTTATAGACTGCACAATATTAATTGAAATGGAGAAAGCCAGTTTGGTTTCTGTCTCTCTAGGCCCCCCTCCACTTGTATAAAATACCAAAAAATTCAGTCGTTATAGACTGCACAATATTAATTGAAATAGAGAAAGCCAGTTTGGTTTCTGTCTCTCTAGGCCCCCCTCCACTTGTATAAAATACCAAAAAATTCAGCTGTTCTAGACTGTACAATACTAAGAGAAATGGACAAAGACAGATTGTGTTTACTCTGTGTATGACACCCTACCCTTAAGGAGAAATTGCCCAAACAGCAGCCTTTCAAGACAGTACGTGATATGGAAATGCCCCAAGTCCCTTTCCTCTTTGGGGGTAGTTTGCACCCTACACTTACATAGAAAGTTTTAAAAAGATGTTATCGTCATCATCTTCAGCTTCATCCTCACCCTCATCAGTGTTTAAGTTATCATCACAGACTATCAATTCATCGACGCTTGAATCCGCCATTAGAGAACAGTCAGTGCTTGGATGTCTTGGATGGTGAAGGACTTCCTTGTGGAAGATGTAGTTCATTTTTATAAACATCATTTTCTGCACATTTTTGGGAAGTAACCTTCTACGGCGATCACTGACTTAGTTCCCTGCTGTGCTTACCACTCGTTCAGAGTACACACTGGAGGGTGGGCAGCTTAAGTATTGCAAAGCAAGTTTGTACATGGGTTTCCAAATGGCCTGCTTTTCTTCCCAGTAAGGAAAGGGACTGTCTGAAATTTCCATATCAATTATCTCTTGAAAGTAATCCTCCACCATCCTTTGCATGTTAATATTCATATTGGATGGAGTAATGGGCAGGGTCACAAATTTTTTTGAGAAATCCTTCAAACCAGCCCAGATGTTAAACTGTTCTGGTCTGCCCTCTGCGTCCATCCTGCTTTTTTTAAGTAAATTAAGTAAAATTTTTTACGAGCAGCAGCTGCTTGAGAAACTGAAGGAGAACACATCGTCAAGCCAAGGCCCAGTTCAGCGGACAACTTGCTGAGCAATGGCTCCTTGCAAAAGTTCACATCTCGTTCCTTTTGAAGCAAAGACTCAATGTAGGTCTTAAACCTTGGATCAAGCACAGTGGCCAATACGTACTAATCCGAGCTCAAGATCTTAATAACTCAAGGATCATTGTGAAGTGAATTAAGTACTTGATCGACAAGGCCAACATACTTTGCGGAATTGCTTGCTTTCATCTCCTCCCTCAGTTTCTCAAGCTGATTTTTCAATAGTCTAATTAAAGAAATGACTTGGTTCAAACTAGCAGAATCTGCACTCACTTCACACGTCACAACTTCAAATGGTTTCAGCACATTGCACAGCACTGAAAGGATTCTCCACTGTGCAAGACTGAAATAGATGCCCCCTCCTTTCCCAATGTCATGGCTTGTGCAATACGCTTGGATGGCTTTGTGCTGTTCCTCCATCCTCTGCAGCATGTACAGGGTGGAATTCCACCTAGTTACCACCTCCTGCTTAAGTTTATGGCAGGGCAAGTTAAACTGCTCTTGGAGCTGCTGCAATCTCCTACATGCTGTGGCCGAATGCCTGAAATGGCCTGAAATCTTAAAGGCCACAGAAAGCATCTCCTGCACCTCACGGTTATTTTGTAGGAAGCTCTGCACCACCAAGTTGATGGTGTGAGCAAAACAGGGAATGTCCTGGAAATCAACCAGCTGTAATGCAGGCACTATATTGTTGGCATTATCAGAAATGACATATCCTGGGGAGAGTCCAAGTGGTATAAGCCATGTATCAATCACATCTCTTAGTTTGCATAACAAATTGTCAGCTGTATGCCTGTTAGTGAAGCCGGTGATACAAAGAGTGGCCTGCCTGTGACAAATGTTACGTAGTGGTGTACATGCTGCTGCTGTTCCTGTTGGTGAAGGTGAATGACCAACCCAGTGGGCTGTCACAGTCATATAGTCTTTGGTTTGACCACTTCCACTTGTCCACATATCTGTGATTAAGTGGACAGAATGACATTTTTCAGCGCAATCTCTACATTTGTACACACTTTTTGGTAGAGTTGTGGAATAGCTTTACGGGAAAAATTGTGTCGCAATGGAATTCTGTAACACGGACACAAAACCTCAATTAACTGTGAAAAACCAGCTGCGTTTATTGTGGATATTGGACGCAGATCTAACACTAACATGGCAGCCATGGCGTCTGGGATTCGCTTGGCGAATGGGTGACTGCTGTCATATTTGCTTCCCCTAGCAAATGATTGTTTCACAGTTAATTGTTGAAATGTAGGACTGCTCTTTTTCTTGCCCTTCCTCTGGGCTGACGATTCACCCCCAGCAGCAGTGGGACTAGCGCTTTCTTCAGAGGAATCAATTATAGTGCAGGAGTCATCCAGCCTTACTAAGTGGGATGCAGGGCTAACTCCGAGCGCTACTGAGGATATTGATGAGGATGGTGTGGTGGGTGTATTTTGTAGCCGTCGGGATGTCGGTGAGCGGAGGGTTCTAGCTGATGATGGAGTGCTTGTAATTTATTTGGAAGAACTTTTAGCTTTTCCCAACACTTTGGCATAACATAGCGTAACATAGATGAGGTTCCAAGATGGTTAAGGCCCTCCCTCGACTGACTGTGGCTTGACTACAAATGGCTATACACTTGTTGTCTGGATTGGGGTAGAAATAATTCCACACATAAGAAGTGGATATTTTGGTTTTATGGCCTGGCATAACAATGGCCTTTTTCTTGTCATGTGCCAGAACTGCGACCACTGGTGCAGGACTGATACAAACAACTTCATCCTCATCAACATCCTCATTAGCGCCCTCGTCACCTCCACAAATCTCCCCCTCATCATCTTCTATTTCCAAAGTGGCATCCTCAATTTGTGTATCACCGGCTACACTCGGGCTGTTCAGGCACACATCACCAGAACTGCTGAAAGGGTACCTCTTTATGGGTACAGAAACAGAATGCTCACGATTAGACATCCCACTGTTGGATAGACTCTCCACAGGGATTGGTGTCATTTGTGATTCAGAGCAAACATTATCCTCTAATACCTTACTGTTATCTTGCAGCTCGGCTTTGACGCGTAACAGTAGTTGTGCACCACTTGTAGGCTCGGTAACATATTTTAATCTGCCACTAATAGACAAAGGTTAAGGCCTCATTCTCTCTTTGCCACTGCGTGTATAGAATGGCATGTTGGCAAAAAAAAATTTATCGGCACTTAACTTTTCCTCAGTTACACTACTTTTGCGCTTCAACACGGTAAAAAAAATTTGGGTGTGTGTTTTTTTGCCTGATTTCAAAAGACTGTGTAGTTTGACATCGCCTTTCCCAGATGACGTACTGGGAACACTACCATCAGGACTGGTGACAGAACCTGGTTGCTGATTCTGCTCATATGTGGACTGCTTAGAATCCATTCTGAGCCCAACGCACTTGTAGTGCTCCAAATTGTTTTAGATACTGCTGACAAATATGACTTTTGACAGCCAGAAATATTATAGTAAAAGAATGGTGGACACCCCAAAAGCACTTGGAGTGCTAAATATTATTTTTCAGACTGCTGACAAACAGGACTTGTGACAGCCAGAAATATTAATGCAAAAGAATGGTGGACACTATATTCGGTATGATTTGGATCTCGGGGAACCGAGCCCGCCCATCTCTACTATTAAATGATCAGGATCCACTATAACTATAACCAAGACAATTATGAAAGTGTCCATATCAATCTATGCAAATAAAGTGATCAATGTAGCAACTACCTTTTTATTTTTTTAACAGTTCTGTCTTTGAATCATTTAAAAAAAAAAAACTTTGTGGGGCGTGGCTTGGGATAGCATGGAGTAGGTTGTCTTTTTCCTACTCTCCTCCACCATCCCAATAATTATCCTGATTTTGCTGGTTCCCGCTGCCCAGGCTCTCCTTACTACTAGAAAAAGGCAATCTACATACCGTGGAAAACTTACGGAGAGGCCATATAGAGCAGAGCCAGCTCCCGAGCGGCTTCCCTGCCAGGGTGCTGACCCGGGCCTACATCTCCTCATGAACCGTGGGCTGAATTTGAGCTGTAACCCGAATCCATGGTTCAGGCGGCGCAGCTGTCCTGAAGACATCCTCCCTTACTGGATTAGATAACAGATGTGCAGGGGACTAGTGGAGGTGCCCCCACGATATTCAACACCCTTCTCCGTGTAATAAACAGAAACCAAAAAAATACAAAAAATGAATGCAATTTATTATACAAAATACATAATAAAAACAGTAACGCTGGTATGAGCTCAATAGACAAAAACCTCATATATATATATATATATATATATATATATATATATATATATATATATACTGTAAATGATAGTAAAAATAGGGTCACCCTTTCAGACAAAAATCAAACCTGTTATTGTATATAGGTGTGGAAACATATATCACATAATTAGATGTCCGAAATCAACATCATGCATGAAGATTCTCATTAAAAGTATTAGCAGCATTAAAATCGCACATATAATGATGGCTGTAGGAGATGATTATAAGATTGATCCGGATTCACAATCCTATTAATTGTCCCAGAAGGTATATGTATAGGTGGTTAATCAACCTCGTAAGTACTCTCGGTCTCCCTCCAAGTTCTCCGGTTTTTGCGGCTCTCTGGTCCTCACTTATCCACGACTCTCTGCTGTAGATATATCCAAAATGTAATACGTAAGCAAATGGATACCTGCCCCGGCAGAAACTCATTATGAATTAGTATGTTCCTTTAGATATAGTCCACGCATGTATCCTCAGTGCGCACAATATTCCAGGTCTGTAGAGTAACTGACTGATGTGTTTCGTCTCTGCAGTGAGACTTTTTCAAAGCCCAAGAGTGATTGTATGCTCATTGTAAGAGCTCTCTCTTAAATAGAGGAAGGAAGTTCTAACGATCCTCAATCAATTAATTAATTAGTTCCCAGCTTTGTTAACAACCAGTCTTAGAATATAATTCACAGATAAAAACGTAGATGTAAGTTTGTATATAAAACAGATCTTATACTGTAATTCACAAGTATATATTGGTTTAAATAAATAAATATGTAACAAAAGAGAAGAGAAGGGCAACGATTCATATCCATACTAAACAGAATTCTACATACCCATCAATTTACATTAAAGGGATGTATACTAAAATACGATCATATATTTCACATATTCCATTGTACCTGACAGATTACACCATGCCGAGATTTTGCTACACGGGCCCCAGCTGTGGTGCGGACACCATTTTGATATCCTGCTATCACAGGCTGCCCTTAGAGTGACAGGCATAACTGAATTATCCAAAAGACTTGAAAATACTCTTGCAGAAGCGGCTGTCCTCCTGTTGGCGATTTGGTAGACAGTGAGTAAAGGAACATAAACCGGGCTCCCTGATCCCTGATAAATACTGCCGTCAGCTCCCTGTTTGTATTTGCCTGTTGAACTTACAAGCACTGGTCTGCTCCTGTGCACCATGAGGCCAGGCAACAGAGGGCAATCAAAATAAAGAGTTTCAATAAGTGACATTTCTGCATTACAATTGCACATCACTGATGCAGAAACTTAAGAGCTTTAGCAGTCTTTCTGGACTGATTTGAAGCGGAGAAAATTTGGGAAATTGACGGCATTGAGCAGATCTTTATTTACTGGAATATTATTGACAGGAAAGGCCCGAAACATAACAGCTCGGCAAAACAAGGTGGCACCACCCCAGGCTTCACCGCAAATCTTTGTCAAAAAAGGGAAAACATACTCAAACGGCAGTGGCCAGACTAGAGCGCTTTGCACGCCAGCCTTCTTCCAAGCCAGCTAGGCAAGCCCAGGCACCAACAACTGACCCTCAGCCCTTCTCTGATGCTAATTAGCAGACCAGGTAAATTCATTGTCCATTCATCAGGTATTATGCACCATTATGGCCTTGGAAAAAAGGGTCACTGATAAAATCACAGAAGTTCAAGCTGATTTTTCCCTGAAATGCAAAAATATGAGAAAGGGTTGGAGAAACCGAAAACTGTATCTCTACTCTGGAAGATGCTTCTGCACCCGTGAGAGGGGAGCAACAGAGCCTTGCTACACAAGTCTCTCAGTGTAAAATCAAAATGACAGATCTAGAGGGCCGCCTGAGGCGCAATAATCTCCGATTTGTTGGTCTACCAGAACGTGCAGAAGGATCCACTCCAGAACAGTTTTTGGAAACCTGGCTAACTGAGCTGTTCAGCCAAGAGTCCTTTTACCTTCAATTTGCAGTAGAGAGGGCACATCGTCTTCCACCTCAGGCACCTCCACCTGACGTGCTGTCACAGACATTTATAGCAAAACTTCTCCACTTTAAAGATAGGGATTGGCGTGTCAGAAGAGCCCATTAAAATTTGACAACACCACAGTTTCAGTATTTCCAGACTTTGCGCTGGATGTCCAGAAGTCGAAAGCTCAATTCACCTCAGTTAAACAAAAACTAGGGATGTGCACGGGCGACTTTTGAGGTCTCGTGTTTTGTGTTTTGGATCCGGATTTTCTCGATGTTTTGGGTTCGGATTTGTTTCGCAAAACACCTGCTGAAAGGTTTTGGTTCGGATTTAAGGTTTTGGATTCGGATTTTTTTTGAAAAAAGCATAAAAAGTTAAAAAATCAATTTTTTGGGCTTATTTTCACTCCTACGCTATTATTGACCTCAATACCATTCAATAACAAGCATTTCCACTAATTTACCGTGTATTCTGAACACCTCACAATATAGTTCTTAGTCCAAAACGTTGCAACGAGCTATCTTTCTGGACTGCGTAGTGGAGTGGTCCCCACAATATAATAAGAAAACCATCAACTGGTCTTAATCGCACCAAAACATGTACCTGGACTGCGTAGAGGAGTGGGTCACCACGATATAACTTAAAAACCCTGAACTTGTATGATTCGCACCAATAATGTACCTGGACTGCGTAGAGGAGTGGGTCACCACAATATATATAATAAGAAAACCATCAACTGGTATGAATCGCACCGAATAATGTACCTGGACTGCGTAGAGGAGTGGGTCACCACAATATAAATTAAAAACCCTGAACTTGTATGATTCGCACCAATAATGTACCTGGACTGCGTAGAGGAGTGGGTCACCACAATATAAATTAAAAACCCTGAACTTGTATGATTCGCACCAATAATGTACCTGGACTGCGTAGAGGAGTGGGTCACCACAATATATATAATAAGAAAACCATCAACTGGTATGAATCGCACCGAATAATGTACCTGGACTGCGTAGAGGAGTGGGTCACCACAATATAAATTAAAAACCCTGAACTTGTATGATTCGCACCAATAATGTACCTGGACTGCGTAGAGAAGTGGGTCACCACAATATAAATTAAAAACCCTGAACTTGTATGATTCGCACCAATAATGTACCTGGACTGCGTAGAGGAGTGGGTCACCACAATATATATAATAAGAAAACCATCAACTTGTAGGATTCGCACCAATAATGTACCTGGACTGCGTAGAGGAGTGGGTCACCACAATATAAATTAAAAACCCTGAACTTGTATGATTCGCTCCAATAATGTACCTGGACTGCGTAGAGGAGTGGGTCACCACAATATAAATTAAAAACCCTGAACTTGTATGATTCGCACCAATAATGTACCTGGACTGCGTAGAGGAGTGGGTCACCACAATATAAATTAAAAACCCTGAACTTGTATGATTCGCACCAATAATGTACCTGGACTGCGTAGAGGAGTGGGTCACCACAATATATATAATAAGAAAACCATCAACTGGTATGAATCGCACCGAATAATGTACCTGGACTGCGTAGAGGAGTGGGTCACCACAATATAAATTAAAAACCCTGAACTTGTATGATTCGCACCAATAATGTACCTGGACTGCGTAGAGGAGTGGGTCACCACAATATAAATTAAAAACCCTGAACTTGTATGATTCGCACCAATAATGTACCTGGACTGCGTAGAGGAGTGGGTCACCACAATATATATAATAAGAAAACCATCAACTTGTAGGATTCGCACCAATAATGTACCTGGACTGCGTAGAGGAGTGGGTCACCACAATATAAATTAAAAACCCTGAACTTGTATGATTCGCTCCAATAATGTACCTGGACTGCGTAGAGGAGTGGGTCACCACAATATTATTAAAAAACCCTACACAGGTCTGAATTCCACCCAAAAAGTTTATGGACTGCGTAGTGTAGTGTTCCCCACAATATTATTTAAAATTTTTGCAGCAACAGTCAACGTTGTTTAATATCTGATACACCTCTATCTGGACTGCATAGTGGAGTGGCCCCGGTACCCAATTTGGTACCGGGGCCACAATACCTCCTCCAAACATGGTACAGACCATTCGTCATTGAGATCCCATCAAGTATGTTAAAGACAGACAGGGTCGAAGTGTTATTGGTTGACTTTGTAAACCAAAAAACTGTCCCTGTTGCACATAGTCGTGCAATGAAGACTGACTTTTTCATTTAAAGGCACCATCTTTCAAGTGTAGTGTTTGTAAGTCATATTATACTTTTGGTAAAATTAGTTTAATTTGTTCCTCTTTATGGTAACTACTAATAGAATTAAAGTATTAAATAGAAGCGGCAGTTCCTCTTTATGGGAATTAGTAATAGAATTAAAGTATTAAATAGAATTAAAGTATTAAATAGAGTAGTATAGAGTGGTAGTGTGGTATAGAGTGGTCCCCACAATATAATAATAAAACCCTCAACTGGTCTGAATTCCACCAAACAAGTATCTGGACTGCGTAGTGGGGTGGCCCCGGTACCCAATTTGATACCGGGGCCACAATAAAATAAATACACCCTCAACTGGTCTGAATTCTACCAAACAAGTATCTGGACTGCATAGAGGACTGGCCACTGGCCACCACAATATAATATATAGAAAACCTTCAACAGGTCAGAATTACACCCAAAAATAGTATCTGGACTGCGTAGAGTAGTGGGCACTGGGCACCACAATAAAAAAATATATAGAAAACCTTCAATAGGTCTAAATTAAACCCAAAAATAGTATCTGGGCTGCATAGAGGACTGGCCACTGGCCACCACAATATAATATATAGAAAACCTTCAACAGGTCAGAATTACACCCAAAAATAGTATCTGGACTGCGTAGAGTAGTGGGCACTGGGCACCACAATAAAAAAATATATAGAAAACCTTCAATAGGTCTAAATTAAACCCAAAAATAGTATCTGGGCTGCATAGAGGACTGGCCACTGGCCACCACAATATAATATATAGAAAACCTTCAACAGGTCAGAATTACACCCAAAAATAGTATCTGGACTGCGTAGAGTAGTGGGCACTGGGCACCACAATAAAAAATATATAGAAAACCTTCAACAGGTCAGAATTACACCCAAAAATAGTATCTGGACTGCGTAGAGTAGTGGGCACTGGGCACCACAATAAAAAATATAAAAAAACCTTCAACAGGTCTGCATTACACTGCACGTACGGCTGCTCCTCCATCCTCTCCATCATATACATGTTGGAGTTTCAGCGTGTGAAAACCTCTTGTTTTTGTTAATGTCAGTGCATTTTGAATATTTTTCAATTTGCCCCACACCACTGAATGTACTTTATCTATGATACGCATCTATCTATCTTGACTGCGTAGTGTGGTGGCCCCGGTACACAATTTGGTACCGAGGCCACAATATAATTAAAAAACCCTCCACGGGTCAGAATTCCACCAAAAAAGGGTATGGACTGTGTAGTGTGGTGTGCCCGGAACACAATTTTTTACAGCGCCAACAATATAATTAAAAAATTGGGCATCAACGGTCACCGTTGTTTAATATCTGATACACCTAAATATGGACTGCACAGTGGAGTGGCCCCGGTAGTAAATTTGGTGCCGGGGCCACAATACCTCCTCCAACTTCCAAGTGTAGTGTTTATAAAGACAGACAGCGTCAAAGTGTTATTAGTTGACTTTCTTAACCCTAAAATTGTCCCTGTTGCAAATATTCGTGTAATGGACAGTTACTTTTTCATTGCAAGACTCAAGCTTTCAAGTGTAGTGTTTATAAAATATAAACAACAATACAGTAGTTTTAGAGCACGTCAATACCTCTTGTTTTAAATTATGACAGGGCATTTTACTTTTTGGTTTAATTTCTTGAATTTGTTTAAATTTGGTTTTATTTTTTGAACATGGCAAACAACTGTTGATTGGTCATATAATGCAAAAAAAAAAGTTCCAAGATGGTATTGTCCTTGGGCCCTCACACCCACCCTTATGTTGTTGAAATAGGACATGCACACTTTAACAAACCAATCATTTCAGCGACAGGGCCTACCAAACAACTTTGGCTGAAATGATTGGTTTGTTTGGGCCCCCACACCAAAAAAGCTATTCATCTCTCCCTGTACAGACTAAACAGGCTCTACTGAGGCAAGATTTCGTCCTCATCCTCAACCTCTGATTCCTCTCCCCCTACAGTGTGTACTTCCTCCTCATCACACATTATCAATTCGTCCCCGCTGGACTCCACAACCACAGGTCCCTCTGTACTATCTGGAGGGCAGTGCTGTACTTCATTGAGGAATTGATTATTCATTTTTATAAACATCATTTTTTCAACGTTATGAGGGAGCAACCTCCTTCGCTGCTCACTGACCAGGTTCCCCGCTGCACTAAAAACTCTTTCCGAGTACACACTGGAGGGGGGACAACTCAGGTAAAATAGAGCCAGTTTGTACAGGGGCTTCCAAACTGCCTTTTTTTCCTGCCAGTAACAATATGGACTGTCTGACATGTCTACTTGGATGGTGTCAGCAAAGTAATCCTCCACAATTTTTTCAATTGTGACAGCATCCAATGCAGCGAGAGTAGACATGTCTGCAATCGTTGGCAGGTCCTTCAGTCCGGACCAGATGTTATCAGCATCCCCGCCAGCGCCTCTTTTGGGAAAACTGAGCTTTTTCCTCGCAGCCATAGATGTGGAAGAAAATGAGGTTGGAGCTGTTGGCATGTCACGGTCCTCTTCAGAGGACAATCTCCTGACCAGCAGGTCTTTGCACCGCTGTAGACTTGTGTCCACCGGAAACAGAGACACAACATACGCTTTAAACCGAGGATCGAGCACGGTGGCCAGAATGTATTCCTCTGACTTTAAAAGAGTGACCACCCTCTGATCCTGGCAAAGCGTACGAAGGGCTACATCCACAAACGCTACATGCTTGGTGTAATCGCAATGGCTTACCAGCTCCTCCCTCACTTTCTCCAGCTGCTTCTGCAACACCCTGATCAGGGGAATGACCTGACTCAAGCTGGCAGTGTCGGAACTGACTTCTCGTGTGGCAAGTTCAAATGGCTGCAGAACCTTGCACAACACGGAAATCAGTCTCCACTGCGCTTGACTGAGGCGCATCCCCACTCCTTTGCCTATGTCGTAGGTGGCTGTGTAGGCCTGAATGGCCTTTTGCTGCTCCTCCATCCTCTGCAGCATATAGAGGGTGGAGTTCCAGCGCGTCACAACCTCTTGTTTGAGGTGATGGCAGGGCAGGTTCATGCTTTTTTGATGTGCCTCTAGTCTGCGGTAGGCACTGGCTGAATGCCGAAAGTGTCCAGCAATTTTGCGCGCCACCGCAAGCATCTCCTGCACACCCCTATCACTCTTGAGGTAATGCTGCACCACCAAATTAATGGTGTGGGCAAAACATGGGACGTGCTGGAAATTGCCCATATTTAATGCCCGCACAATGTTACTGGCATTGTCTGACACCACAAATCCCCATGAGAGTCTAAGTGGGGTAAGCCACTGGGAGATAATTTCCCTCAGTTTCTCTAATATGTTGTCAGCGTTGCGCCTCTTATTAAAGCCTGTAATACACAATGTTGCCTGCCTTTGCACGAGCAGCCATTTTGTAGATGCTGCTACTGATGCAGCTGTTGCTGTTGCTGCAGAAGGGGATGCATCTACCCAGTGGGCTGTCACAGTCATATAGTCCTTCGTTTGCCCAGAACCACTTGTCCACATGTCCGTGGTTAAGTAGACAGTGGGTACAACCGCATTTTTTAGAGCACTGAGGACACTTGATCGTACTTCTCTGTACATTTTTGGTATCGCCTGCCTAGTGAAGTGGAATCTCGACGGGATTTGGTACCGGGGACACAATACCTCCATCAACCCTCTAAATCCCACTCCACTGATGGCGGACACCGGGCGCACATCTAACACCAACATTGCAGTTACAGCCGCAGTTATACGCTTTGCAATAGGGTGACTACTATCGTATTTTGTGGTCATGGCAAACGACTGTTGGACGGTCAATTGTTTTGTGAAAGACTTAGCGGTCTTACGACTTCCCCTCTGGGAAGATGACCGACTAACAGCAGCAACAGCAGCAGTGGCAGTAGTAGGCGTACCGCTGCAGGATTCCTCGGATGAATCCCGTATTGAGGAGGACTCAGTCTGGCTGCTGACTTGGGCTGCAGGACTGAATCTGATGGAGATTGTGGAGGAAGTTGACGAGGAGGGTGTTGCTGGTGTGTATCCAACTGGACCACGGGATTTAGGTGTCCCTGTACCGATGAGGGTCCTAGCCCCAGTTCCTAAACTAACCACTGAACTATGAAGGTTATTCAGGTGACGAAGGGAGGATGTTCCTAGGTGGGCAAGATCCTTACCCCTGCTTATTTGAGCTTTACATAAGCTACATATGGCCATAAATTGGTTGTCTGGATTTGGATAAAAATAACTACAGACCGAAGAGGTGCATTTTTTGGTCTTCTGACCAGGCATGACGATGGGCTTTTTCATCCCATGGACATCAGCTGTTTCCCCCCCTGGTGCCTCATTTACAATAACCACATCACCATCCTCCTCATCAAGTTCCTCCACAGCGCCACCTACATCATCAATAGGCTCCTCCCGAGCCACCTCTTCCCGTACAGTGATGGGAAGGTCAGGCTTGACAACCACCAACACCCTTGGACTCGCCTTGGGGATTTGTGATAATTTCTCTTTAGAAGGCAGAGTTGTTTGCTGTTTTGTTGCTGACAGCATAACTCTCTTCAATTTTTTGGAGGGGGGGAGGAGGAGGAGGGATAAGATCCGTGGGTGAAGCTGAACCACTAGTCATGAACACGGGCCAGGGCCTAAGCCATTCCTTGCCACTCCGTGTCGTAAATGGCATATTGGCAACTTTACGTTTCTCCTCAGATGATTTTAAGTTTCTCTTTTTGCTACTTTTTCTTAACTTGGGCTTTTTAGATTTTACATGCCCGGTACTACGAGATTGGGCATCGGGCTTGGAAGACGACGTTGATGGCATTTCATCGTCTATGTCCTGACTAGTGGCAGCAGCTTCAGCATTAGGAGGAAGTGGGTCTTGATCTTTCCCTACTTTATCCTCCAAATTTTTGGTCTCCATTATATGTAGCACAAGATACTGCAGAATGTGTGAACTTGGTAATATTGCAGTACCAATGGACTTATACTGCTGGATTGGTTTTGCAAATTTGGTTATAATTACTTTTTTATTTTATTTTTTATTTTAATTTTTTTTATAACTTTTTTTTTATTTTTTAAAAACTTGGGAATAATGGGGAAATAACTATGCCCTTAGAAGCACAGAGCACAGGACACAGCACCACTGGACTGAACAGGACACAGCACAGGACCCAGCAGCACTATGGAACTCAGCAGGACAGAGCACAGGACACAGCACAACTGGACTGATACTGCAGAATGTGTGAACTTTGTAATATTGCAGTACCACTGGACTTTTACTGCTGAATGTGTGAACTTGGTAATATTGCAGTACCAATGGGCTTATACTGCAGGATTGGTTGTGCATATTTTGTGGTAATTAAAAAAAAATTAAATTAGTTTTTGGTATTTTTTTAAATAACTTTTTTTTATTTTTTTAAACACAGGGGATTATTGGGGAAATAACTATGCCCTTAGAAGCACAGAGCACAGGACACAGCACCACTGGACTGAACAGGACACAGCACAGGACCCAGCAGCACCACTGACCTCAGAAGGACAGAGCACAGGACACAGCACCACTGGACTAAGCACAGCACAGCACTGAACTGAACAGCACGAGATATAGCAGGACAGAGGACCACCTAACACACCCTCCCTCTACCCTGATCAATGCCCGAGTGAAGATGGCGGCGATTAGCGGGGAATTTATAGGATCCGAGTATCGCGAGATCCGACAACGGGATTATGAGTCAGAGCCTCAGTTTCAGATTTGAATTTGGCGCCAATACCCGGATCTGTCTCGGATCCGACTCGGATCGGCAACGTTCGGGTGGGCTCGGATTTCATAAATCCGAGTGCGCTCATCTCTAACAAAAACTGTTGAATTAAACTTGCCATACTTTATGTTGATCCCAGCCAGGCTTCGGGTGAAGGCACAGGGCCGACACCACTTCTTTTCTACACCACAGGAAGCCATGGCATGGCTGGAGAGACCCCCTCAGAGGAGAGCAATTAATGTTCCCTAATGTTCTTATCAAGTGAGGGAATTTTAAATGGTTTACGCATATACTCTTTCACATACAAATGTATAGTTTGTCCTAATGATTTTATTTTATAGGAATGGCGGCGAAGACTTGGAGTTTTCTTCGTGTTTACGAGGTTCGTTTAGGTATGAAGTATACCTTAGTTAGTTCTTTGGGGATATACGGGGTTTGTTGTTGAAAGGTACATAGTTTTCTCACTCTAGTCTCCTGTATAGAACATATTTGCGAATGGGATGTAATCAGCTTAGTTTCATTTGTTGTGTGTATTGTACTGTTGTTTTTTTATGGTCTCACCATGGTACCACTCTTTCTACAGGTATATTGTCCCTCTTGCACTGGACGGGTTGCCGGATTCCTCTCTCCAGCGAATTAGTCCTTCCTCCCACTACAATTCTGGTATTCTATGTTGATGTATGAATATGCATGGCTGTGAGTAATTTGTCTGGGGGCGGGGTCCGCTTGCTCACATGGAACACCAGAGGGTTGAATGATAAGCTCAAACGATCATTAGTGCTCACCCAGCTACGTAAATATAATGCAGACATTACCTGCTTATTTAAGACACATCTCTATGCCAGCAAAGTTCAAGCACTAAAACGTCAATGGGTGGGGTGGATGTACCAATCTGTACACTGGGCTAATTCCAGGAGTCTTTCAATTTTAGTCAAAAAATCAATAACTTTTACCCTAGATCAGGTACAAATTTTCTCCTATGGGAGGCATGTGTTTCTCAGGGTGGTTGTTAATTTCACTCCCCTTAATATTCTGTCAATATACATTCTGCCTCCATACAGCAGTAAAATTTTACGCAAGGCAGTTACCCCGGCGGTGTGTCTGCGAGATTTTAATAATGTGCTGAACACAAGTTTAGATAGATGGCGTGAGTCCAATATAGCTTTCCTCATGGCCCCACCCCTTTTTCTCGTCGACTGGGGGAGATGGGCCTCATTGACATGTGGAGACTTAGGCACCGCAACAAGCAGCAATACTCGTGCCACTCTACTTCCCATCACACCATGTCTAGGATAAATTTGATTTTGCCTTTCTTGACATTACTACCATGTATTAGTTCAATAGACTACCTCCCCAGAGGCATTTCGGATCATTCTCCGGTTTAAGTTACTATTGATCTGACCAATGATAGAGGAATGAGGTTCTGGGAACTGAATACAGTCTGGCTGGACTCGATGGGAGCTGAGCTTTTCTGCGGGGAACACTCATTAAAAAAATATCTGACACTAAAAACCTTAACAGGAAAACAGAATCAATGTTAGAACAGAACTGCAGAGACCTGGAATGTTTGTATCTACAATCACATACAGTGGAAGACAGACTCCTGTGGCTGAAAGCCCAATTAGAATGGAGGGACCACCTATATAATAAATCTAAAAGCTGCCTCCTTTTCTCCCAAAACTGTCAATACTCATTAGCTGATATGGGCGGAAGTTATCTTGCATGTCTGGCCATGGAGCAGTGGGCTAGTAGCACTATACAAGCAATATATAATAACCAGCGCATAAACCTTTTTAGAGGTAGTGAAATTGCCAACACGTTTTACCAGTACTACAGAGATGTATATGTTTTTAAGGCACAATACACATACGTGCAATTTTGCATATATCTGGATACCCTTACACTCCCATAATTTCCCAGGATTCAATGTCCCTCTAAAATGCGCCTCTCGCATTACACAAAATAGATGTGGCCATATGCTCATTTCCTAATCACAAGGCACAAGGGGTGGACGGTCTCACCATAGAGCTATATAAAAAATTCAGAAAATTCACCTTTCAAAACCTGTTTGACATGGGCAGCTTACCACCTTCAATATCTGAGGTGCTGATAATGGTTTTGCCTAAACCTGGGAAAGACCCCTAATGCCCTGAGTCCTACAGGCCCATATCTCTCCTCTGCACCATTGTAGAAATCTTGGCCAAAATTCTCTCTATCAGACTTAACTCTGTTATATCTGAGCTAGTACACCCAGACCAAACAGGGTTTATGCCAGTCTACTATCTCTAATGTCAGAAGCCTTTATACCCACATACAGGTGCCCCACAAAGCCGAGGAGGGGGCAGTGGTGGTGTCTTTAGATGCCGCCCAAGTCCTTCGACTCAGTGGAATGGGCGTACCTGTGAGAGGTTTTGCACAAATTTGGGGTGGGAATAAATTTATTAAATGGATCCAACTTCTTTATTCTGCTCCCACAGCGAGAGTCTCGGTCAATGGTCATACATCCTCCTCTTTTTGACTGGGGAGCAGGACTAGGCAGGGGTGTCCCCTATCCCCTGCATTATTTGCATTGGCAATAGAGCCTCTTGCTAATTAGAGTTCATCCACATATTGTAGGACTCCGGGTGGGAGGAGCTCGGGACACAATAGCTCTCTATGCTGACGACATGTTTCTATTCCTATCAGATTTGAATGCCTCTCTTGATCACCTTTTAAGGAAGGTTAATGTCTTTGGCCTTTTTTCTGGGCTACTGGTCAACTGGGGCAAGTCATACATCTTTCCACTTCATGGTGTGATACCCTCTGATACAACTAATAGACATGCCTTGAAATGGACCCTTCGTTTCAAATATCTTGGGTTATGGATATCCAGAATCTCAACAGAATTTGTTTCCCTGAATCCAGACACAGTCACGGAATACTTTAAAAACAAGTCTCACACCTGGAAAAATCTTACCCTCACTGTCACTGGCAGGATAAATTTATTTATGCGAAATACTTATACATTCTCCAACATTCACTGGTATATCTCCCAAAATCTATTTTCCAGAATATTGACAGGCTCATCTACTCGTTTATATGGGGAGACAGCAGAACCCGTATCCGGTTATCCACATTATGTAGGTCCAAGGTCAATGAAGGGCTGGCCCTCCCGAACCTTTGACTATAATATTATGCAGTGCAACTGATCCACTTGATTAGCTGGGTGGGAACTCAAATTCTGGTTGACTTGTAGGAGTTTCTTGGAGAGCAAACAAAATCATATAAATGCCCCCGTCAGGTGGCGCCCATCATTAAGCAAGCAGTAGAGATCTGGCGCCTCTCCCATCTGCTCTTGGGAGGCCAGGGTCATGATTCTTCCTCTACTCTATGGCACAACCCCTTTCTCCCCAAACTTATTAAATTGAGAGAATTTAATATATGGTATAGGTATGGTTTTTTGAACATGGGGCAACTGTATAAGTCTGGATGCTTGAAAACGTTCGCACACAAATCACATGAAAGGAGAATTCCCAACTCGGCCTTTTATTGTTACCTGCAATTACGTTATGCACTTAATGCCCAGTTCTCCTCTTCCTGCCCATTAATCCAGTCATCCCCTCTCATAGGTCTCCTATGCAGAGTGGACTCACAACATACTATATCTACCCTTTGCTCACACCTCAATTTTTCACTGGCTCCAGATGCCTTATGTACTCTTAAATCTAAATGGGATGAAGATTTGGCCCAATTCTTGATAAAGAATGGTCTCAGATGCTTAAAAACCTTTGCAGTGCCAATTTGTGTCTAAATTATCAACAGATACATCTGTTCATATTACACAGGGTTTATCATACTCCCAATAGTCTGCACTGAATAGGTAGGATGAATGATCCGTTGTGCCCAAAGTGTCGCTCCCCGCAGAATGATTTTTGACACCTCCTATGGGAATGCCCAGTTGTTAATATTTTCTGGTCAAGGGTTTGGGACTGCGTCCCTAAAATGGCTCCCTTGGCCCCCACTATGTGTGCTAAATTATGCCTCTATGTTATTCCTTTAGAAGACATAACCAATATTTATTTAGAGGACATAACTGATAAATAAACAGCCATTAATATCTTCAGTCTTTTGACACTGGATAAGGTAATGATTTCCAGAGCCTGGCTTGCCCCTGATCCGCTAAATTTTAAAAAATGGAGAGCACTGGTCAATGCCATTGTACAACACAAAAGATTTATGTACACATCTAGGAACGTTAAGTCAAAATACAATAAAGTATCGTCCAGTTGATACTCTTCCAGCTTTCGAGTGCGACCAACAGATTTATAGCTTTATAAGGGATTTTTTCGTATTGGAGGAAGAGGAGAGAGGAGTCTTCCGGCTGCTCTGTTCCGTGCGGTAAGAGCTAAATGAAAACTGTATATTTATAAAATAACATACCTGTTAATGTATATCTGATTCAGTATTTACATATTCTGTGAGCTTCTGTGGGGAGTCTCACTACACTGTCTATATATAATGCTAAGACTTGTGTTGTACTTTGCTCATTGATATCCTCAAAAAAATGTTTAATGTATGTAAATTTTATGTGAGAGCGGCAATATACAGAAAGAAAAAACCAAATGACAAGGCTAGAAACCAGATACACTAAACACCCAATAATAAATCCGTGAGGTAAAAATACAGTAAATACATTTATTATATGACAACAAAATGAAAATGTTGAATGAGCAATAAATTAAATGGATGTTAGATGGGAAATGCACTTGACCAAACAGCATGTATAGACTAAATGCAACACACAATATAGATGCAAAGTCCGAATGAATTCAATATAGCTGAATTAACATCATATGATGTTGTTTTTGTATTTGTTGTACTTCTTTGTTTTGAAAACCAATTAAATATTGACCTGATTTAAAAAAAACAAAAAACCACTTCAGACAGGACATAAATTTTCAGGTTTCAGACAAAGCTTTGTCTCCCTCTCATATGTCTCAAGGGGAGAATGGTGGGGAGATATATGCGATGAGTGGACCAATACCTTCCCCCAAACAAGTTCCAACCCACTGCAGTGTTTGTTGGAAGAGGGTGCTTTTCTTCACAGTAGCTCTCACATTTTGCTGCTCCATGTGGGAAGAACACTGGTGATGTCACCAGCGCTCTGCACAAACTGCCCATACCATGGTGCAGCAGCCTAAAATGCAGTGCAGTAATCTGATCTCTTATCTACAAGCAATGCAGCACGGTAATTGCTACTGGCAGTGGTGGATTGGGAGATCATAAAGCAGGAATAACCCCCTGACTGTCCGTATAGTCCTCACTGTGCAGGACAGTTCCCACCTGAATCAGGACTGTTAGCACACTTTTCAACAGATTATTCAAATATGGTTTCTATCTTATTGTGGGAACAACTATATTCAGTGACAAATGGTTTATAACATGTCCTTAATGGAATTTTTTCATTGTGTACTTTGGTGTACACTTTACAATTTTTTAGCTTAAAGGGATGGCCGATCTCGAATAGAAGTTTGCTCCAAGGCATCATTATTTATTATTATTATTAATTTTTATTTATAGGGCGCCACTAGGTATCCGTAGCGCCGTACAGGGACAAACAAAGTACAATTAAAAGGTGAGACAGCACGATACAGTAAACAAAATGCACAGTAACTCCGAGATCTCAAAGCACAGCTAGAGGGGCGGGGGAGGGGAGAGGGGAAGGTCCCGCATACGGCGGAGCCCAAGAGGGCACGGAGGGCAGGGAAACCCCCAGAGAGGAGAGGAGGGAGCAAGAGGGAACGGGGAGGAGGAGGGCAAGGTAGCTGGAGAGCAGAGTTAAAAGTGGTGAAGACAGGAGGAGAGATGACCTCTGCTGACCATTACCGATATACTCTGGGTCTTCAGTTACATCTTTGTATCAAAAGGTGGATTGTTATGAAAAAGTTGTTCTTACAACTAGTATTCTGCCTACACCAGACAAGCTGTGAATAAAGAATATTATTTTCCATTTTGGGATACTTTAAAATAAAACAAAACATCAACTTTCTTTCTTAAAAAAGACACTTATAAATATTTTGTCCTACCTCCAACAGAAAGTACAAATAATCGTCCTTTTATCCATTTTATAAGTGAATGCAAGGTTCTCAGTAAGTTTGAATTAAAACTTCTAGAGATTATTTGGTTATTTCTGTCCACCTGGATTTGATCCCTTCTGATTCTGATGATTTAATTCTCCCAAAGATCATGATAACTCTTCAATTTTAGTTTTCCTTAGACCAAGGATGATCTCCCCTCTTTTGCCACCGGAAAAATCCTGATGATCCTCATGATTTTATTCTCCCAAAAATCATGATAACTCTTCAATTTTAGTTTTCCTTAGATCAAGGTTGATCTCCCTTCTTTGCCACCCAAACAAATGTATCCTCTCCAAAATGATTGCAAGCCATCCCTAATTGCATCACACTTCTTCATGATCAACACAGAAATTGATTATCCCCCACAGAATGACTCATGATTTCATGGTACAGTCTCTGTACTTAATTGGGGCGTGGTAAAGTGGCCGCCTGGCAGCAGTAGAGAGATGAGATGGTCAGCATTGCGCAAAAAGCAACAGCTCTCAGTCTTACTGTTTCAGAGAGCAGCCTAGTTCAGTGCAGAAGTTAATCTTGTAAGATGAGACCTTCATTTTTTCCTAATCACACGACTAAGAGCTCCTCACTAGAGTAGAGGATAGTTTGGCAGTGAAACACACTGCAGCTAATTCATTTTTTTTTTATACCAGATCATCTTTCACTGATGGGACTGTGATAAATAGTGCCTTCATCCCTGCACTGAATCCTGAAACATAGTGAGATGGATAGAAGAGGTTGCATGAGCTGGCATTCCAGGACAAAGATATTAATGAGCTTGTTTCCAATTTAATCAGGTGCCCCATGATGTGATCAGACGATATGTTGGGTCAGCTCTGGTTTTATTGTAAAACTAATATTAATACAATGGAATGTAGGTGAAAAAGTAAATTTACATAAAAATCTTTTGACAGGGTGTACATTACAGACGGTACATTCTAAAGCTGTACAGCATTGATAGATCAAGAACAAGCTGATCCATGTAAGGAGAGGGTATGAATGGTGATCTAACGCTTTTTGGGAAAGTTATGAATTGGTGAGCTAAGAGACCAGAGATGGAAGGTGACTAAAAGAAGTGGAAAGCAACATTTACCTCAATGCTGAATTCCTATATATATATATATTCTTTCTAAAATAAAGCAAAAGCATGATGCCTCATAGTGTAGTATTAAAGGTGTACTGAAGCTTATGGTAAAATAATATGCGTACCGGAAGAGACTTGTCAATAGTCTTTTTTGTATGATGGATCCTCACCTTAATGATCTCACTGCATATATATAAAATAATGTGGAGAAAACCGGTGATAGTGTATAATTTAATACCACATTTGATACACTTCGTGGGGATAGATATTACCCAGTGATACACACAGCAATCCTTCCACATGCAATCACCACTTAATGAGATCAACGGTGCAGTGATACCATAGTGCAATCTTTGAAGGGAAAAAAGGGGATGTCATATCATATTTCCCCAACACTCAGATAAAGAATATGTGTACCAGATTGAAAATCATCACCAGCATATCAATAAAACATCCTGAGTGCCTTCTCAAAATGAAGAGGCCTCCCCTTAAATCATCACTTCCATAATGGTGGTAGGAAGGAATAAAAGGAGAATATGGTGTAGTATGTAATGTACAAGGATTTATTAAACAAGCAATGCACAAAATGCACTCACAAGGTTAAAATATATAAAACGCTTATCTGTATAGCCAAAGAATAGTGTCCATAGGCATCTCAATGCGTTTCGTCTCTGTTCACAAAGACTTCATCAAGAGCAAATCTATAATATAATATAATATAACACACACACACATATATATATGCCAAAGCAGTAGTGAATAGGTGGGATAGGTATCCAACAGAGATGGTAGAGGTTAATATAATAGAGCAACTTAAACACACTTGCTTATTATGGATTAAAAATAATAGTGGAAAGTAGATGAGCCAAGTGGTTCTTATCTGCCGTCAAATTTTTGTCTTCATGTTTCTGAATTTGATTTCAGAAACATTTTAATTCTATAAAAAACTATGAAATTCTTTAGACAAAAAACCTTACGGTTTAACATGTCGACAACAAACCTGGACTCACAATTAATACATTGGTTGATACAATACCGCTTCTTGGATACTGTTGAGGTAATTTCTTTGGTTCTATTTACCATAAAGGTACAGGTCACACATATGTTTCTATTCCATCTATAGCAGCCCAAAGGTTTTTAAGTGTTAACCAACTTTTAGAATCTGAACCCTGGGTTTTTTCCTGTTTAAAAAAAACTTGAAGCTAGTATATTCTTAAGGTTCCTATTTTTACAAAATACATTTTTTGGTTTCTTTCACAAAAGGGACTCTAGGGTATTATCTTGTTTCAGTATTTCATAATTACAATAAATATTTTTTCTTATTTTAACTGATTTTGTATTAGATTTAGATATAAACAAGGGGTACGGTGAGATATCTGGTTTACATTGAAGTAACTTAGTCCTATCTAATTGAAGAGCTTCTCTTCTTGCTCCTTCCAAAATAGTACTCGGATAGCCCCTTTGGGAGATTTTATTGATTTAAATTTGAACTGTTAGGTTTTTTTCTGCCTATGTTTCTATTTTAGGGTTTGGAATTAACCCCTTATTCCATACAGCTGCTTTTACTAGTCTACAGCTCTACCAATAGCTCAGCGCAGGACCTTTGTTTTATATTTGTATAATCTTTTTGTTGCCGTGTCCGTGCCGCTGTGAGCAGTATTGTGTTAGAATATTAAGTTTTAGTTATAAACTATGTCAGAATTTATTTGCTTTAAAGAAAGAAAAGTGAGGAGAGACAAATATTTGTCTCACCTTAATTGCCCAACAACTATAAATATTAATGAAAATAATTTTGAATTGCACAAAGGCTTTGTTAAATTAGAAAACCTGTTAAAGGAGGAAATTGGGCATTTATGGAACAGTGTCTCATTCCAAAACTATATAAAATTCCGAGATGGTTAAGGATCTTTAAGACAATTAGCAATAAAAGATGACAGTGTATTACAAAAGAGTGGGAGAGAATTCGTGACACTTGTTCAATGTCATTAATGAAGCTACTAATCACATATTGAGAGAATAAGATAAAAGAAGTAACCAAAGAAATAGAGGAGACTAAACTCTCCCTCTCTCAATTTAAAGACTGTCAGGAAGTTATTGTGAAGGATACCAATATTAATAAGCGGGTGGAGGAATATGAAAAAGACCTTGCAGCTACAAAAGAAAGAAAATTTCTGAGAGACACAATGGATTATGATTCAGGGAAAAACAGAAGCTACAAAAAAGACAATTATCATAGAAATATACCGCAAGATAGATATAGGCCACCTACTAGAACTAGGTCAAAACAGGACTCATTTCAGTCTCAAAAATTAGATAAACAGCCAATTTCACACAGAACATTAAATAAAATGGATATGACCTCCTACAGAGAGGGTGGTCTGCACCAGAAAACCCCCCACAAATTCTATCTGTTAGACAGGCATTCTAGGGGCGACCACAATTTTAAGAACGACAGAGAGGAATATCATATTTTAGGGGGAAGGAACAGTCTTTTTCGTTTTCAAGAGCTGTATTCAGGATCCCCAAAAAGACACAAAGAGTTTGAGGAAAAAGAGGAGTGAGGAACTCCAAAAAAAAGATATACCCATTGCTTAACTCAAGGTCTATTTTTAATCTTTCAGATCAAAAACGTACCCAACATCAAATTAAATTATTAACAAAAGGTTTACACTTCACTCCAAGTACAGGTCCCAATCTGTTTGATCTTTTTTCAGAGCTCAATCGATTTGTGAGGACCCTATGCCATAAAAGATATTTTGCCCAAAAGAAGCTTAGACATAACACTGAAATTACCATGCCCATTGTTTTGGATGAAGAGGATGCATCTAGTTTACGTATTCTTGAAACATTGTGGGAAGAAAATAATGTGGGAATCACTAAAAAGGCCACACTTCCAATATTTGACATTAATCAGGACCCATTTTTCTATCAAGGTCCTGATAGATCTTTCATTAAGAAAAAAATCTAACTTTTTTCCTATTAATCAAAAGAGTAGAGCAATTAATTTTTTATTATAAAAAAACATTAGATGGTTTTAATAAAATCTGTGATTCCCACAATAAAAAGGGTTTAGGAGAAAGCAATATATCCAGAGGTGAAAGACTAGCCCTCAAATAATTACAAAAGTCACATTCTATTACTATCAAATCAGCAGATAAAGGTGGGGGTGTGGTGATTATGCCTACTGCTTATTATATTGAAGAATCTTTGAGGCAGGTAGAAGATCCATTATTTTATAGAGTTTTGAATAAGGATCCTACAACTGAGTATCAGAGTATGCTGAAAAAAACATTTACAAGTGGCCCTGGATGTAGGAGTCATCTCTAAAGAGGCGTATGATTTTTTTGTTTTTGGAGCATCCTTTCACACCTGTCTTTTACTTTTTGCCAAAAACCCATAAATCAATTATCAATTCCCCAGCTAGACCAATTATCTCAGGAACTGGTTCTCTTGCTTCAAATCTTTTTTTCTATATGGATCATTTTTTGCAATGTCATGTAGTTAATTTGAGGTCATATATTAGAGACACTATTTCAATGTTAGCTTATCTGGATACTGTTGTGTGAGAGTCAGAATATGCTTTTCTCACGTTGGATGTAAAAGCCTTTTACACGCTCATACCACATTTACAAGGGGTACAAGCAGTACGTGAAAACTTATTAGGCAACGATATTCTTTCAGCATCTCATTGTGAATTTATTTTATATTCAATTTTGTTTATCCTTACAATTATTTTTTGTTTGATTGTTCTTATTATTTGCAGATCTTGGGCATGGCCATGGGCACCAAATTTGCTATGAGTTTTGGCTATCTTTACATGGGCAATTTATAAGAAGAACTTATCTGAAATGGCCCTTATGGGGCAAATCTGGTGTACTATGGCCATTACATAGACAACCTCTTTATTATTTGGAAGGGTGGTCTGAATTTGGCACCTGAGTTTGTGGCCTTTCTCAATACCAACTCATTCAGTTTGTCTTTCACTCAAACGTTTGATTCCGATCATGTCAATTTTCTTCATGTTTCCTGCTCTGTCCAAGGTGATAAGCTTATATATAAAAAAAAATGAACAAACCAGTGAACGCTAACAATTTTATTCATTATTCATGTAGCCACCATAGGCCTTGGATTAGAAATATACCAAGAAGCCAACTGAATTGCTTGAGAAGAAATTGCACTAGGTTAGAGGATTATCAGGTACAAGCTACTCTAGTATGTATCAATAATTCTATCAAAGGGGCTATCCGAGTACTCTTTTGGAAGAAGCAAGGAGAGAAGCTCTTCAATTAGATAGGACTAAGTTACTTCTATGTAAACCAGATATCAAAAATTCTCACCATACCTCTTTTAATGAAGCGGACGTCGCCTTGTTTATATCTAAATTTAATACAAAATCAGTTCAAATAAGAAAAAATATTAATTTTAATTATGAAATACTAAAAACAAGATTATATCCTAGAGTCCCTTTTGAGAGAGAAACCAAAAAATGTATTTTGTAAAAATAGGAACCTTAAGAATATACTAGCTTCAAGTTTTTTTTAAATAGAAAAAAAAACAGGTTTCAGATTCTAAAAGTTGGCTATCACCTAAACCTTTGGGTTGCTATAGATGTAATAGAAACATATTTGTGACCTATACCTTTATGGTAAATAGAACCAAAGAAATTACCTCAACAGTATCCACGAAGCGGTATTGTATCAACCAATTTATTAATTGTGATTCCCAGTTTGTTGTCTACATGCTGCAGTGCCAGTGTGGACTGCAGTATGTGGGCAGGACCACTAGGAGTTTGAAGACACGCTTTAGGGAACATAATTGTAATATTTCATTAGGACTACAGACCCATAATAATTCAAGACATTTTTCACATTTACATAACATGGAGATTACAGGTTTACAATTATAATAGGAATGAGAATATTGAAAGCACACCGAAAGGAGGGGATAGGTTTTGTCGGGTATGTAATGTCAAAATGTTTTGGATTTTTCAGTTACATATATTTATCCCAGAGGGCCTAAATTAATCTCTTGAATTTCTGGAGTTATAACTTATATTTTTGGTCTATAGAGCAGTGATACTGATAGATCTGTATTTTCTTTTTGTCCCCTCTTTTTTTACTTTTGTTTCTTTTCCTTTTTCACTTTTTTCCTCCTTATTATTAGATATATTGTTTTCTATTGGGATACGATATCCTCTTCTCTCTCGTATTATTTTGCCTTTTAATTGAGCTAGTTCCATTTACAATGTTATGTATTCTCTCTTAAATTAATCCTCCAAATCACTATAGTTTTGACTTTGAAGTGCACTCCCCTTGGGCACAATCAGTTGGAATTAATTAAGAACAGATCATATGACTATTTAAAGAACAGCACTATAACGCATACCTACCTTGTCTTTGAGAAAGTTCAGCGGAGCTGAACGAAACGAGTCAGACCGTGAGAAGTGAGAAGAGATTTTCATCTGATGTCAGAATACTATTTAAACATCTCTGCAGAGATTTTATCTGGTTTTCTGCAGTAGCCAGATACAGACTTTTGGATTCTACCTTCATCACTCTCAAACAAGTACTTTAACCATTGTTTCTAATACTTCATATGAAGATTTATTGTAGGGGCGAATAATAGCGCTGATGGTCACCCTGAATTACGGGTGGAAAGCTGAGTCGGACGAGCCCCAACACAGAGAGATTATCCACGCTACTATATATTCCATTGGAAGTGTTTACCACAATATGGTAAGAACCGTTTTTATATCCTGCTCTGAAACCTAAGGCATATGACTACAACCATATCAATTTCAAAAGGCTGTCTATTACTTGGCAATGTTGCCAGTTGCCTCCTCATTCAGTGAAGATTGTTAAGCTGTATTATACAGCAATAGATTTGATACTTGTGACTGATTTTGGATACAGTATTCCGATCGTCAATGCCACCATCCACTGTACCTTTCTAAATCATCGCAATCAATTTATATTTCTCTACAGTTTTATTACATCCATCTACATAGAGTATACAATAGTGCCAAGTGGGCAATTATCCTTCATTGGATTTTATACGTTTTTTGGATTCAATTAACTAAGGGACTATTTTTTAGCTTTTCACCCTCTATATAGACTGGTCTTTCTTTGTATTATATCTATTCCTTCCACTCGAGTGATATATGTATTTATGTATTAAATAATTGGATTTACCATTTCCAGTTTGTATTGTGTTATTCTGCCATAGTGATATAGTAACATCATTTTATTTATTTAAATTAGCGCTTTTAGGTTTTTTCTACCTATGTTTCTATTTTAGGGTTTGGCATAAACCTGTTATTCAATACAGCTGCTTTTACTAGTCTACAGCTCTGACAATAGCTCAGCACAGGACCCTTGTTTTATATTATTATAATGTGGCCACATCAAGATACTCCTTCTGCAGTCAATAAATGTTTGGGTGTGCTGGCATTTGTAGAACAACAAAGAGCCAGCATATCTTTGTCTACAAGAGCACATTGACACTTGTAGAACTACAAACAACAGACTACCCTTGTAACCAGGGTCCACTGGGACCTGTAGTGTCCCAAGGTAAAACACAATGAAATTAACACACAGTATAAAATTTATTTATTTTAAATAAAGACTCACCCAACCACTTTGTTATATTCCTTTTTTTTGCATATCAAAATCCAATGGTATCTCAGTCTTACTTCTTCTTTTCATCTGTATTCTTCTTCTCCATCTTCTTTTTTTCTAGCAGAGCCATACTTTGAATGATAGGCTGGTAGTCTGTCCACAAGAAAGAAATAAGAGTGTCTTCAATGAGATTGGCTGGAGTATGAGAAAGCCCCTCTGAGTGGCTACTTCATTATAGCCTCTAACATTGCTCATGTTGGAGAAGGGAGTGTCGTGTGAAGACAATAGTTATCGTTCTTGTCATTTGAGACCTCGAGTTTGAGGTACTGTGGTCTGTAATGTTTCCGACATTGCTAGTGCAGCAAGTTGTTATTTTTGGAAATAGTGTTCTCTCTACTGCTTCAAATATTCATGGTGAAATGTACATAAAATTATTATTTTTCCTGAAGTCTCTCATTTCAGTTTTTTCTCAGACATATTATTCTAATGTAAATAAAGCTTAGTAAATATTTTCATAAATAACTATCCTAAATAGAATGTTAGTTAGTTTGTTATTACTGTCTCTAAAAGCTAATACATTGTTGGGCTAATGTAGTATAACATAACTAAGTATCAATCTGTATGTGACAACAGGTTAATGAAAGCACACTTTCTATATAACGTAGCTAAGTGCTGTGATTGAGCATAATGGACATAGTAGGCCTTGCTGGAAAAGTAATTACACGTGGAAATGGTAAATTCATGCTCAGTACTTTATATTAACTTGTACAATGCCACAGATTCTACAAAATAAGAGGGCATCATTTTCATAGACAATCTTTTGGCCAATTTATAATTAAAAAAACAATGCTTGGGCTTGTGGTCATGCAAATTCTCTTTTTCTGGTGAATATTTGAGCAATAATATCTTGGTGGTATTATTTATATTCAAAGAGCTTCAGAACGAATGTTGGGAAGGACATTTACTTTAGACACTGATACAACAAGTATCCTTGGACTTATTTACACTCATTATGCCTGAGTCATAAAAGACAGCGAAGCAAAAAAAATGGTTAACTTTGCACCAAGTTAAAATTAAAATGTGGGGACAGATTTATAGTTAGGGTAGGCCATGTTCTAGATCAACTTTAAATTCCAGGGCAAAAATAAAGTTAGCAATTATCTGTGTGCTACGTGACAAAAACTCCAGTATTTTCTTAATGTGTAAAAATATTAAACTAATTTGCACCCCTTGCTTTGTAGCATGGTTTATCCAGGATTAAATTCACTCCTTTTTTGCCTTGCTCTCCTTTAAAACTCAAGGCCATTATCTGCAATGGTATTATATTTAAAATATATCTCTGTATACCTGGGATGGGAATTCTAGCAAAATTGGAAGATAGATGTATCATGATCTTAAAAACAGCTGGTGAGGGAGGACATACTGTATTCATTGGGACATTATAGATAAGCCTCTATTATTTTCACTTTTATAAGACTATTTTATACCATTGTTAAAATAAAAATATTACTACATTAGGATGGCCCCCTTTTTTGCATTTTCTGCCATTTTAGAACACTAAGAAACAACTTTTATTAATTTTAAGTAGGCAGATTACTATGTGAATTCTGTTTAGTGTACCACTATACTAAGAGTTCTCTCCTGTTTTCTTAAACAAATGTTTAGTTTGGTCTACAACTGGTTGTGGTTCTTCACTGTGAGGAGCTGCTATTGACATGAGATTATTTAAATTTCAGTTTGTATATTTGCTTAAATTGTTCTAATTTGAGTGCCTGTACACTAATTAACAGGATTGATTATCTTATATGTCTGGATGTTAGTCAATAAGAAATATCAGGACAAGCCAACTCGTTAATAAATGGGAGGTATGCAGATATAAAAACAGCAGGCAAAAGAGTGGTCAAAATTATGTCATGGTCACAAACAGGTTCAGGACAGAGGACAAGCAAACTTCAATTTGAAAAACCTACTTAATATACATTCTTAAATAAGAATAAATAGATTAAGTGTACAGAGAGAACTAGTACACAGAAAATCCACAATACATTAATACAGAGAGTGCTATTAATACAGAGCAAAATAACTTATACTCTGGTATCATGCTGTGCACAGAGCTGGATTAAATAGTTCAGCCTTTTCTAACTGGGTTAGTTAATGAAGCAGATTATAAATTATTGGAGTTGCAGCACTTTGGGAAGTGTGGCTGCAGCTGGGAAAAGCACACTTAACTTTGGAAAGCTGAGATCCTCCCCCCGTCTATAGAAGCCCTACATTGGTTCCCCTTTCCCTACAGAATCCTTTTCAAGCTCCTCACTCTCACATACAAGGCCCTCACCAACTCCACTGCTCCCTATTTCCAACCTAAATGTCTATTTACATTCCATCCCACCTACTGCGATCGGCTAACGATTGTCGCGTCTTCTCCTCTCTGAAAACCTAATCTTAATCATGTATTCAAGACTTCTCCCGCGCTGCCTCCTATGGAATGATCTCCCTTGTTCTATCAGAATATCCTGAATCTGTACAAATTCAAATAGGCATTAAAAACACACCAATTCTTAAAAGCCTATTAGTCATCTGCTTAACTACCCACCTTGTCATCTAAGTCTCCCTCTCATCCCTTCTCCCTCTTTCTCATTCATTGCCACCCTGTCCTTATTTTACCCACTGTGTCTTTGGTATTTCTTCCTCTATCTTTATATTGTAAGCTCCTCTGAGCAGGGCCCTCTCTTCTCCTGTTTCCACCACTTTTAACTTTGCTCTCCAGCTACTCTGCCCACCTCCTTCTTGGAATATCTGTCCACTGATTCCACTCTTGCTTTACTCTGCACCTTTTCAGTCGCTGTTACCCATTAGCGGCGCCCATCCTCTTGGGCACAGGTTTACAGCTTAAGTCGAATATCCCTTATCCTTTCAGCCTTTGAGCTACCTGAGTTATAGTGTTACTTGTTTATTGTACCGTACTGTTCTACCTTGTATTGTCTTATTGTTTGTACGCTGTATGGCACTGCAGACATTTTGTGGTGCCCTATAAATAAAAATTAATAACAATAATCTAAAATGGAGGAAGCATGCCGGACCCAGGTCGACTTGACAGAATTATTAGAAAAAAAGTATTTTGAGGACCTCATTTAAAATGCACACTGGTTTTGCACTGCAAAAAACCTTGGTTTGCACCAATGCGCATAGATCAGGGGCTGCCAACCAGTCGGAGACATAGAGCCAAAAAATATCTATAGCTACCGCAAACAGCCGAATTTACCTTTTATATATATGTGCAAATACATATACCCAGTATAAACACACAAATACATGTCGCACACACATATACTGAAAATATAACAATTTACAATACTAGCTAAGTGAAAAAGAAAATATCTAACATTGCCAAAATATTCAGAAAAATTATAAAATCAGCACAGGTCTGCACTGCACATATCTTACCTTGCTGCTGTGTCCAGTGGAGGAGGGGTATAAGATTTACTTACAGACTCTTCTAAGTAGCTCACGCTGGTCTGTTTCAACAGTCACTGTGGAGGGAACTGTTGAAGTGGGGATAAAAAAAAAGTCGTAAATGGTGAACATGCACATCAGATCTATCCACATGCAATTAGATCTATCCACATTTCACGTACATGCCATCATATCTCCACACATGCCCTGTACATGCCATCATACCTCCACACATACCCCATACATGCCATCAGACCTCCCTAAATGCATCTTACATACCATCAGACCTCCCCAAATGTCCCTTACATACCATCAGACCTCACCACATGACCTTTATATGCCAATCAGCCTCACCACATACAACCAGAACTCACCACATTCCTCATACATGCCATCAGACCTCCCCACATGCCCCTTACATACCTATTAGCCTCCCCACATGCCACCAGATCTCACCACATGTCTCTTAATGCCATCAGACTTCCACAAATGCACCTTACATGCCCATCAGGCTTATCACATGCCCCATACATACAAATATGCATCCCTACATGCCAGGAGATCTACCCCCACAGGGGCAAATGCAGGATTCGATGAGGGGGGTTTCCACGCCACGATACCAGTGGGCGTGACCAGCATGTGTAGGGGCGTAGCTACAAACACACATCGTGTCAAACACACAGACATGTAAATTGTCCCATACACAGACAAGCACAGACTCACATATACACAAATACGTAGACATGTAAACTGCCACATACACAGTTAAGCACAGACACACGCATACACAAACACACACAGGATCAAACACACAGACATGTAAACTGTCATATAAACAGATAATCACAGACACACACATACACAAACAAACACAGGATCAAACACACAGACATGTAAACTGTCATATACACAGATAAGCACAGATAAACACAGACAGGATCAAACACAGACATGTAAGCTGTCATATAAACAGACAGACACAGACTGACACACATACACAAACACAAACAGGATCAAACACACAGATATGTAAACTGCCATATACACAGACACACTCACACATTCTTACCTTCTTCTGCTGCCCCCTGCATTACACCTATGCTGGCTGTGTGGGAGGAAGGGGCGGGGCCAAACTACCTGCAGAAAGCTGTGCTCACACAGCAGGGGACTGACTGGGAGACGATCCTCCCAAGCTACAAGTAGTAGTGGCTGGTCCCGGGAGAGGGGCCAGCCACTGTAATCATACAGCATCCCAGGTAGGACAGGGGTTTCTGGGGACTAGGAAACCCCCCCTGGGTGCGCCCCTGCCCCATTCTTCACACATGCCAATCAAACCTCCACACATTCCAAAAGATCTCCCAAAATGCATTCAGATTTCTTTACATGCTTTTCAGCCTCTCACATGCCCCTTACTTACCTGTCACATTTTTCACACAGATGCTGGATCCCGAGCAGAGGAAGTAGTGAGAGCACACTACAGCTCTCTTCCTCCTTCCCTGTTTGGATTCCTGCAGTAACGTGACCTCCCTGCATTATGCAGGGATGTCACGTTCTGAAGTTCACTAAGCTGTCGGCTGTCAAAAATTCACTTCTTTGCGGCTGTCGGCACCCAGAGCACTGTGAGCAGCAGCCTGTCAGGAGCCTCAATTCCAGATTCAAGGAACCTCAAGCGGCTCGAGAGCCACCGGTTGGCACCCCTGACCTAGATGGTCCATCCAGCACACTACCAGGTGAACACTTACTTACTCATCAAAAATCCAACCTGATACCACATTAAACCATCCCTTTCATTAAACAAAACTTTTCTGTTTTCCTCCAAACATACTTCTTGGCCTAGCCTTATTACTGACTTAATTTAATCATGATAAGTGATGAGACATGAGGACTATCACATTTGGCACTTTCATGTGTTTGAAGCTTTCTTTTGCATTGCCCTTCTGCTGAAGTCGAGCTGGATAGCCAATATGTATCAATGAGAAGCACAGGATGAGACTCAATCTCCAGCAGCACAGAGCTTGTGCAAAAATCAATTCCTTTTGGGGATTAGAAATGGCCAAGTATCCCTCCAAACAGAAAGGAATGCCCCTTAAAATGTCCCCTCTCCACTCTTTTATCTCATTTCAACAATTTTGCTTAGCAAAATGAATCTTGTTTTTATACTACTCTGATATTGTACCTTATGATCTGCAATGGATAAAATACTGAACAAACATTTCCATACACTTGGGTTTGAAATGCTGGTAACACTGGATACATACTATATGTATATATATATATATATATATATATATATATATATATATGTCTATAGGAATAGATAAATATTCTGTTTTCTACCCAACAATAAACTGATCAACCAGCATACCAGGGAGTTAATGTTGAAAGCAGCAAAACCTCTTGTATTTTGCAGATGGGTAAACTTCACAATCAAAGAAAAAAATGATTAGTTTCCTTTCTTCTAATTGGGTATGTGATTCCACACTGGGAGATTGTATTATGTGGATGCCATGTGGTGTAAACCTATCGACAACATGAAAGCTAAACAAGTGAACCTTGTTGATCACTGCAATAATGTCACCAGCTGATCCCACATTAAGCAAGAGCCTGAGGTGTCTTCAATTCCTACTCTTTGCCCTAAAATGAGACTTACATGCCAATCAAGCATGATGTATAGAGAATGCCAATCTGACCCTTAATTTGCAGGCCTGCTCATCTGACAATAAGCCTGACATATTCTGGTTGTGACTCTTCTCTGTTGTGACATTTGTTGAATTTTACAATACATAACAGTGAAAGCTCCACTGGGCACACAAACTTTGCAGCCTTGATCAAGGTTTGGCATTTTCATCTATTGATCAATGGCTGAGTGAGTTACAAGGATATCAATGTACTATGATCTTTAGTTGTCATAACAAAATATACATCGCATATATTTTCAATGTCATTGTTTTGTGACCTTACATCAAGGTGTACACTTTTTTTATTCCTAAAGTGGAACAGATCAGAGAAAATGTAATTCCGAGTGAGCGATATAAATTCATATTAATTTATGGGTGATTGATTTACACCAACTTTATAGAGCTATCAATTTTACAATTTCATCTCAGCTGAACGGAAGCAGCCATCATGCTGTCTCTAAAATTGTGGGATACTCCGCTATAAAATTGTAAGCAACTACAACTGTTACAATAACAATAACGATTTCGGTCAGTTCACTCTTAAAAAACATATGATATGCAAAACTGACAAAAAATGTAATAAACATTATGCTTTAACCTATACTGCTTCTAACAGTAGTTTATTTACTGTTCCAAGTCATCTATCTCTCTACATATAAAAGAAATTTATTTGTTTCTTTGTTTGTTGCCGAATATCTTTCACAGCTCTCAAGGTAAAGCTGTCAAATCTAACATAGTTATTTAGTATTGAAAGAGTAAGCTATTAGACAGGGCCTGATTAAGGCTTCTGGCCGCCCCAGACTAATACGGCTACAGCGCCCCCCCCTCCCCCCCCCATCGAGTATATAGGTGTATAGGAATACTCCTGAATATGAATGTTCAGGAGTATTCTCCAGCATTCAAATTTAGACAGATTGTGCCATTGTCTCTTACTTGTTCTTGCTCTTCTCTCTTGCAGCTTTGTTATCCTCTCGCTGGCTTCAAGAAAGTTGGGGTCCTGTTTTGAAAATGCAAACATTTCTTATAATGCAAAATGTTAACAAACCCTGAATGATTAGGACCTTTAGTTAAAACAAAACACTCATTATGGCTAGCTAAAAGTACCCCATTGTATGGCAGATTCTCCCCCCCCCCTCTCCCTCCCTATAGATTTGCATGTCAGATTCCCCCCCCTCTCCCTCCCTATAGATTTGTATGGCAGATCCCCCTCCCCTCTCCCTCCCTATAAATTTGCATGACAGACCCCCCCCCCCCCCCGCTCTCCCTCCCTAAAGATTTGTATGGCAGATCCCCCTCCCTATAGATTTGTATGGCAGATCCCTCCCCCCCTCTCCCTCCCTGTAGATTTGTATGCAATTACCCCCCCCCCCCTCCTTCCTGGCAGCTTGCTTACTTACCTGTAGATGTGCTGGCCAGCGTTGCTCCTCTAATCAGATCAGCACACAAGAAGTGAATACTTCCTGCTTCCTGCCTGCTGCACAGTATTGTTGGTGGCCATACAGCAACAGGCAGCCTAGCAATTGGTTTCCTGCTGCTGACCACTGACCACCAATGACTTTGATCATCGCCGCCCCTTCCCCTGCGCCATTCTCTGCCCCCCCCAGAAGTCCCCTCCAGATTTATTTTTTTTAATAAAAGGTGATTGGAAAGAAAATTAAATACCGGCAGCACCGCGCCGCCTCGGGACATAGCACCCCAGGCTGCAGACTGATTTGCCTAGTGGTTGATTTCAGGCCCTGCTATTAGACCACATAGCGACACCGCTGCAATGCAACAAGGCGTCAGAGTGATAAATATTGTAAACATCATTTTTTGGTAGTATAATAGAGAAGAAGAAAGATTTGTGTTTAGATGGATGCACTTCACTCCCCAGAGTCTAAGGATATGTAATATAAACTGATTTTCCTCAAGGTCTAAAACAGGGGTGTCCAACCTTTTAGCTTCCCTGGGCCACATTGGAAGACGACGAGTTGGTTTGGGCCGCACATAAGATGCACTAACAATAACGATAGCCGATCATCCAAAAAACCATAGAAAACATAGTTAACACATATATATGAGAAAAAAAGTGATATATATATATATATATATATATATATATATATATATATTTATACATATATATATATATATATATATATATATCACTTTTTTTTCAAATCCCCCTATATTTGCCTTTCAATCGCCCTGTTCAAAAAATCCTCTCTAGTTATTATTCTATAATCACTTTTTGTATTGTTTCGATGCAATATCAATAAAGTGCATTTAAGCCAGGCATTGTATATCAGGGTGCCCTGACCAGGCCTGCGGTACCTGACATATACATCACTGTGACCTCAAATTGTGACCTGTTTTGCTAATTACACCACTATGTTAGTTAAGGGATAACAACTTATAATGGGCCAAAGAGAATAATATATAATGCGCCATTAGTATTACAAGTAGAAGTATGTAGCAGGGAGATAAGGTCCATGATGCTCCAGGACCAGGTGACTTTTATCCACTGGTCAGCATTCCTTGAAATAATAAAAAAAAATCCCCCTTAATTTACCTTTTAATCGGCTTGTTCTCCTGTCCTCTTTTCTTCTTTTCTCCAATTCTGTGCTGCTGATTGTTCTTCTCGCACGGGTGACTCCTCTGTGCTGCGCTCTGCAATGGATGTTGGGCGTGATGACATCACGCCCGACTTTCACTGTGAGCACCGCACGGAGGGGGAGAGACGAGAGAGCCGGAGTACCAGCTGACGTGACCGCGTGACCGCAAGGTAAGTATTTTCTTTTCTTTTTTTTTGTAGGATTTTTTTTTCCATTAACAGTGCTGCCCCCTTGCCACAACCAAAACTCCTTCTGGGCCACATTTACAGGCATGCTGGGCCACGGGTTGGACAACCCTGGTCTAAAACATAACTTTTATTTGCCCTAAAAAATTTAAATAAGAATAAAATGGATAAAAAAAGCGAAATTATTGTGACTAATATGTGCCAAGTGTAAGTGAAATTAAAATGCGCTGGAGGCACTCTAAATCCAGTGATATATAAACAAATAGGAAGGAGATCCCCATATGATACTGGGTAACATATCTCACCATACAAAAAGTCAGAATCTAATTCTAGTATAATTACAGATGAATTTCTCTCCTACACATATGTCTGAGTAAGCCAGATCTTTAAACTGGTTCTTAAGATTTGTCAGAAGGTAGTATAGCTCCTTTTCTACTTCCTGTATGTAAATTCCCCACCTCTCAATATAAAGAGGTTAGAAAAAGACAGCAGCATCTAAACAGATAGTCTAGAATAATAACCATGACAAAAAAAACAATCTTAAACTGCCTATTTGAACTGCACTTGCTATAAATGCAATGAGCCTGTGTTAAATACAAACTTCCCACCTCTCAATATAAAGAGGTTTTGGAGACTAACGGCACTGAACAAGAACAGCTGATGATTGAGAGATCAGTTGCCTTTCCTTGTATCACTAGCTGAAAGTTAGAGAAGCCTGCCGTCAACGAGGAATTACGGGGAGTGCCTTGCTAACTACCTATCTCTGCTCCACTGACTTTGGGTTTAACGAGCCTAAAGAGAGAATAAGATTCTGATAATCAATAGAATAGAGTGCTTGCAGCGGCAACGCAGACGCGCGTTTCGCTTAAGCTTTTTCAAGGCACACAAATCTTTCTTATTCTCTATTATACAGCTATTGCATTTTGTAGTTATAGGATAGCACCCCTCATATCTCTATTAAGAGGAAATACATAGATTATCTAACTGAGGGTAGCTCCCAGTAATCTGTGCGATGGGATTTTCTAAAAGTCTACATAAACAATTCTTTGACTGCTGGAAAGAAACCTCTTGAAAACATGACATAACGTCAACACAACGAAGCAACAAATCTCGCAACAATGACATTTTTTAAGTGAAAGTATAACTTTAAAATTAAATAAAAAGTCACAATAAAATTCTTTTTTTTGTTTGGTTAAAATTGTATTTTATTTCTCTAATCTGAGCTTTTGTATATTTTCTAAATAGCAGTTTTGGTCTATTTACCAAATAATTTGCTAATATATAAAAACTGCTACACAAATCGGATCTGTGCAATGCCGGGTGACTCCGCTTGTATCTTATATATAAAAAGCATTGGTCTGTTTGTTTGTTGTCTGTCTGGTTATGCATTCAGATACCCCTGTACCTATTGGGATGAAACCAATGCAAGGTGGTCCAGTTGGGTCTTGATCAGGTTTTAGGGGGGCTAAGTTCCCTGACGGACCTCCCACAGTTATACGTTGGGCAGAAGTTTGACCTGGGGAGCCTGTTCTGAGTCTTCCACTGGATGGATTTGGAAGAAAACTTCACTGAGTGTTAACATTGGAACCCAGAGGACATACTAGGGGTTTAGGTCCTGGCCAAGCCTCCTGTTGGTGTACGAGGGGCAAAACTTTGATACTGGGAGCCTGTTGTGGGCATTCCCCTGGGTGGATTTTAATGACATCTTAGCTGCTAATTATTTTTAAAATGTTGACAGTTACATCCAACTCATTGATAACTTAATAACATGAAGATTTAAACCCAGGCAACAACGGATAATTCAAATCAAAAAAGGACCTGCGCTCAACCCCAAACGGCAAGAGCAGCAATAATTCAGGAATCCCTTCCTGTGTACCATGCAATGTATAATAAATTAATGCGCTCAAATTGCCTAGAACAAACCTATAATATAAGTGGAAACTATTTATAGAAATAGATATTTAACATGAAATAGTGCAGATTGGTAAAAACAGTGAATTTAATTAGTATAAATAAACAGTTCCAGAGAAAAAGGAGGAATAAATGATTCCAACGATGATGGAATTGGTGCATGAATACATACATGAAATGAATTAGAAATAACAATAGGAATAAAATAAAATGAAATAAGAAAATAAAAATACAATAAATTTAAAATTAAAATAAAAATAAAAAATCCGGAAAATGCAAAAATGCAGTCCAAACAGAAGCACTCATGAAAGTCCTGGTGGTAAAATAACTAAAAAAATGACCTAATAACGCAAAAAGCAATAATCCCAAATGGGGATACAAAAACTGTCCAGATACCTGATGTGTGCTGCGGTTATCCGGCGAATATCACTATGGTAGACAGGATGAAAACAGGAAGGCTAGCGGTGGAGCTCACGGGAACAGATATTGACTGTGTCCCTAGCGATGCTGCAGTGTGATGATGGAGAGCCTGGCGTGCGTTCCACAGTGGAACGCATGGACCGGATATCCTGTGACGTCACGAATGTGGGCGTGTCCCAACGCGTTTCATCTGCAGGAGCAGATTTCTTCAGGGGATGTGGCACAGTCAATATCTGTTCCCGTGAGCTCCACCGCTAGCCTTCCTGTTTTCATCCTGTCTACCATAGTGATATTCGCCGGATAACCGCAGCACACATCAGGTATCTGGACAGTTTTTGTATCCCCATTTGGGATTATTGCTTTTTGCGTTATTAGGTCATTTTTTTAGTTATTTTACCACCAGGACTTTCATGAGTGCTTCTATTTGGACTGCATTTTTGCATTTTTCGGATTTTTTATTTTTATTTTAATTTTAAATTTATTGTATTTTTATTTTCTTATTTCATTTTATTTTATTCCTATTGTTATTTCTAATTCATTTCATGTATGTATTCATGCACCAATTCCATCATCGTTGGAATCATTTATTCCTCCTTTTTCTCTGGAACTGTTTATTTATACTAATTAAATTCACTGTTTTTACCAATCTGCACTATTTCATGTTAAATATCTATTTCTATAAATAGTTTCCACTTATATTATAGGTTTGTTCTAGGCAATTTGAGCGCATTAATTTATTATACATAACAACGGATAATTCAACTAGTCAACTATAACTGTGAGACATGTTTTTTCACACATATGGCAATGCATAGTATTAATATTATTATTATCGTAGATATGTAAGGGGCCACAGTGCTCCACAGCACCGTACGGTGGGGAAAACAGTACATACATAAAACAGGGTCATACAAGGTAGACAAAATAAATGCAGACATGAAAACAAGGGGTATGGAGGATGAATTTAATAAAATAGTAACCAATACTAATAAATAGTAATCAATTTCTGAATTGAATGTGATTTAAAAGCTAACTTTGAAAGTGGTAGATTTCATAGATCTCAATTATTTCCATGTTAACACATTGAATTAGGGAGGAAATTCTCCCGATGGCGATCAAATATCTGATCAAAGAAATCCTGACACTTATCTTGCCAACATGAAAATGCTGACAGGGTAAGTGCAGACATTTCTTTTTGTCTGGCATTGAGAAAATGCAGACCGTGTGATTGCTGACAATGCAAACATTAAATGAGCAATGCCTGTGGTTTTTGCTGGCACAATACAATTATTAAACAAAAATGAAAACAGTAATAACAGTTAAAACTACCCCCTCCCCCACTAACCATCCCAAAACACCTAAAAACACGTAGCTCTTCAATCAGATTAACCCTAGTGCTGTCAGCCTAGTGGTGGTTCTAGCAAAATTGAGGGGACAAAAAGTGGGATTCCCCAAATTTTACTAGATACAGCACTAGCTGTGCCAGTCAGAGCTGGTGGCAGTATAGCAGGGGAATTCACATTGTGGGGGTCCCCTTGCTATGATGCCAACCAGCCCCAGGCACGGGGCTGAATTCCATAGGGAGATGGGGTCAACAAAAAATGTGGGTCCCCTCCCTAGGGGTACCCAGTCTTATGTTGAAAGCACTAGGCCTCTTCCAACACCTCTGGGTGGTGGGTGTGGGGTAATAAAATGGTTAGATGTTAGAAAGACACTATTTTGTTTTGGTGCACTACAGGTCCCAGTAAGCCCAGGGTGCCATTATCAGTCTAGACATGCAGGTGCGTGTAGCACTACAAGCACCAGCATATCCATGGCAGCCATAGCATGCTGGCACTTGAGAAATCCAAAGTGCCAGGATGCTCTGGGCCCACTGGGACCTGTAGTGCACCAACACACTATTTAAATAAACCACACTCCTCATTGGTACCATAACATCTATTTACAAATAAAAACCCCAATAATACTTACCAACATCAGTGCTCTTCATCTGTAAACAATCCAAATCTTGTAAGCTGTAATGGAACCAATTCTTCTAAGCATTAGTGAATCCAATTCTTGTAAGCTTTTAACCCAAAAACAAATTTGAAAGGTCCTGTAGCTGTCCAAAAAAAAAAAAAATAACAATAATCCGAACGTGTTGTAAAAAATCTTCTTATCTTGCAGCTTGAAGCCACCAAACATCCTTGGCAACAAAATAAACCAAAGAGACGACGAAAACTGGCTTCTGTATGCAGAAGCACCCACTGCATAGTGAAAATATGAAAGACGCAAGGTGTATTTATAACCTAGGTGCTTTCCCACTGACAGCGTAAATAAACCTCCCGTCTTTCATATTTTCACTATATGTATATATTGTTGCTGGGTATTGCAGCTGCCAGCACAAGTTTTTAGATGTTTATAGGTGTATCCAGCAGAGTTAAAACAAGCACTTGTTAGCATATAAGATGATTTTATAAATTGTACATACCCATGACATCTTTAAGTGATACTATTAAGCTAAAATGCATTACTGCTAACAGCCTTCCGAAAGCAACAGGCTCCAGTACTGAACAATGTATATGATCTTCATAGACACATTGCTACTCTGGGGTTAAAGTTATCCTGCTCAAAGTGCTAAAAGCTACATGTGCATAATTCCTGTACTGGCTTCTAACAGTATGTAGTGACCTGGGACTTAATCAAAGTGAATAGACTGGCTTATTGTTTGTAGTAGACAGGACCAAGGAAAATAAAAGATAGACCTCTCTACAAACTGTAACCAAAACCGGTTCTGTTAATGGTGGTTGCAACAGGAACTTACACAAAAGGAAGATCCTACTCCACCTCTCCAAGACCACTGTTTTATGGTTAAAAGGTCTACAAGACACCATGCCCCTGTGCTGGAGAACCTGGTCTATATAGCATGATTGTGGGGCAAAACACAACATTATGTCTCCCCAATCACAGCAGACAGCTTCTTGATAAAGAATATACAGAAAATGTTACCACTATGCTGAAACCTGAAAACGGTATCAATAGATATAGATATAGGTATATCGGTCGCTATCCACAATGAGGTTGCCATGCTCAAAAAAGAAATAACCTAGTATATGTACAATAAACGTGTGGGATGCACCACAATATATAAGAAGACCATCTTTGAAAAAGTTGGCCACAGAGCTGACGAAACGCGTTAGAAGGAACAGGAAGACTCTTCTTATTATCTTTGAGTAACGGAGGAACAATATTCATCATCTTTTTCCTCTTTTGGATACCAATAAAGCGGATACATTAGATTAAGAATATACAGATATCATATTTATATCGGACCTTATTGGGACAACATCAAGCAGAACTAATACACAGGTGCCCCTGTGAAAGAGCACGATTATCACCGTTGCCCACATATATCATCTATAGAGGATTTTCCCAGACTATATATTATACCAACATGAGCGATCGTGCTGGATTGAGAGTGCACAACTCTTGTATCTAAAGCGAATAGGATCGGGGCTATATCAAGCGGGAATAACATACTGATGACCCGATGAAAAAGTACAACTAACCCCACCGCTTCTAGATACCATCTACAAATGATTCAATTAGATGTTACATGAGAATATACATCATAACATCATAAGGTCTGTACATATTTTAATTTTATTTATTTTTTTCCTATTGAAAAACGGAGCACTAATCACGAGTGACCTCTGGATCTGTTGTCATCTCTCCAACGCTTTAAATTTTGTACTCTGATACCACCAAAGGAAATAAGGAGACACGTGAAGACTGAGTAAGAGACACATTGTGTCTACCTTCTAATATATGTTAGACACGTTGTGTCCATTTTCCACATGCATCCGCTATAGACTTTTTCCATACTTTTTCTCCTTTCTACATTTTTACATATGAGCTCCAACGACACAAATTTTTCCAGATCATTATATATTGGTACCATTAATAGATACATTATTACATATATATATTTTCTAATATATTTGTTTATTCTAACATGATACCTATATAACTCTTGTTTGGCATCTGTGGAATTTTGGTGTACTGGCCAGACACCTTTCTTTCACTATTGCATCATATGTTACATACGTTTTTATTGTATAACAGCATTGCTACTACTTTTATTACTTTTATCATGTGTATAAATACAATAAAACATAAGTATTCATCATCTGCCATCTATTAGTAGTAGCTTCTTGATAGGTTGTTCTAGTAAGTAATTGTAATCTTTTATTACGTGTGGCACGTTAATGGGTGGGTCCCCTCATTTTATTTTATTTACACTGCATAAGGGGAGGAGCAGAAATCACAGAACTATCTGGTACTGTGTCACACTTCTCCTCATGCAAAATTTTCATAGACAGTCTTGCTCCCATTGACTTCAATGCTAAATGTTCACAAATTTATAATTGACAAAACAGCAGTACTGATAGCAGATGCAAAATATTCTATGTTGTGAAAGCAGTGTAGGACAAAACATGGAGGGGGGATTTTACCCCACACCTCCTTATGGTTCGTGAATGGTCCTTAATCATAAAGTATCTGGTTTATAAGAAAGAGGACATACAAACATACAAAGCTAATGTAACACATGTTAATAAATACAATTAGAATGACTGTACCATGCACTCTTCGACTGTACAGTTAGTGAGTATGCTGTCATACCCAGTAAACCCCTCCTTGCTTGCTGATTGATTGGTGTATATAGCCAGCTCTTTCCACCAGGATGCTGTAAGCTGTCTATTGGAGATGTTGGTGCCCCAGCATGGCTAAATTTATTCTCCAGCATGTTGGGGGACAGAGTGGGACTGTTGGAGAAGTAGAGCATTAGCTTGGGTCACCACCAGTGAAATGAATCATGTCACAGACAGAGATTGGGGGTTTGTATGGGAAAGCCAACATAGATGTGTGTTCTTCATAGTAAAGCCCTCAGAGATTTAAGGTCTGTATAGTGAATCCACCAGAGATCTGGGGTCTGTAAAGTAAAGCTACCAGAGATTTTTAAGATCTGCTCTGTAACGCCACCATAGGTTTGAAGAACCTGAGATTTTGTGAGCTTACATTCAAAAAACACCAGATATTTAGGGACTTAATTTAATAGTGGCCTCCAGAACACTGTTGGTATTCAACAGTTACCAAAAGTAAGCATTGTATTTTGACTAGTGGTCACAAAAGTGCTCTCTGTATTGTATAGAAACCACTAAAATATTCTCTGTATATGGTTTAATAAGTGGCTCTCTGTATTGTATGTTGATCATTAGATACTTTTCTTAAGTATATTGTTTACTAAGCTGTTCTTTCTATTGTAGGTTTTTTAAAGATGCTCTATATATTGTATATTGGCCATTAAGATGGTATCTGTACAGATGCCTCTGGAATGCTCACTGCATGACATAATGGTCCCTGCTCTCTGTATTGTAAATGGTCACTGTATTTTATACATTTATTTCAATAATGCTCTCTGTAAGGTATATTGGTACTTAAAATGCTCTCTATATTGTATATCAACCCCTAGAAATGCTCTGTGTCTTGTATACAAATTACTAAAATGCTTTTTGTTCTGTATATAGATCACTAGAATAATATCTGCATTGAATACGGGTCAGATGGGTATGTGTTGTATTTGGTTATAGTCCTTTGACATTTTTTCATATTTTTTTCAAGGATGTTTGTCAATGAATAGGTGCAGGCTCTATATAAGATTGCACCTATTAATTGAGAAACATCCTTGAAAAAGTCCTTTAACTGAATGAAACGCGTTCGATGGATACTGACTTCATACAGCCACTGTAGCTGCATCACATTACCCTGCTTCCGCATTAGATGTGCGGAGACATGCTGGAAACACAGTCTTCACGGAGGACAGATAACGGACTAAGTCCCGGGACTTCCAATAGGGCTATAAAGGGTAAGATTTCCTTATTCAATTCTCAACCTTTTTGACAGTTTTATTTATCGCTATCTGTGAAACTGCACAGATTAGTGCTACATTTCCACGGTAAAGAGCTATAAACTTTTCTAAAGATATTATTGCATTTGTCATTTTTGCGACCTTTCCACTTTTCTTGTATAAAAAACGTAACAGGTTTAGACAAACCACAAATGGATCAAGCCCATTTTTTATTGTGGTGTGCTGGTAGAAGAGCCTGGGCCACTTGCTAAAGTTTACCTCCTACCCCCAGGCAGGGCCGGTGCTAGGGTCCACGGCACCCTAGGCATTTTTAAAAAAGCCCCCCCCCCCCGCAAAAATCGCCCCCCCCCCCCCCCGCAAAAATCGCCGCCCTCTTCCCTCCTCCCTCCTCTCCTTACCTTGTCTCACCACCGCAGCCTCTCTGCTCCGTCTCCTCCCCTCCACTCACTGACACTAGTAAGTGGAGGGGAGGAGACAGAGCAGAGAGGCGGCAGTGGTGACAAAATAGCCTCTTCCCCCCCTCCCCGTCCAGCTGAATGCTGTGCGGCGGCCGTGACAGGTATGGTCAGCGGTCGCCGCACAGTTTTAAAGTATTTCAAAATTCTGTGGTGCCCTCCAGGCGCCCTCCAGACTCCAGAGCCCGGCACCCTAGGCAAGTGCCTAACCTTGCCTAATGGGAGCGCCGGGCCTGCCCCCAGGCCAAAAGTTGCCAGTTCCTCCTAGTTAATATTGCTTCTGTATTTTAGCATTTTCATAGTGATAAATCTATCATATTTTGATTAAAATATTGTCTGAATTTTACAATGGTAGAGTATGAAAAAATGACTTAAAAATCTTTAACAGAACCCGTCCTTGTTTGCAGTAATTTATTTGGATTCCGGACTGTGGCCAGAAGAGACCTGATTTTGGGCAGTTATATATTGAAAATCATGTTTAAATGAAATATTAAAAAAAAAAGAAAAGAAAAAAACTTTGTGTAATACATTTTCTTTTAAATATGGTTCAATAGATGTTCTTGCTATTTTTTTATTCAGGTATCCAAAGAAATAACAACAAAAGAGGAGGAAAAGAAAATGTGTAATGGGGCACTCATGGGGCAGAGAACATATAAAAATAATTATATCATAAGTTTATTAAATCTTTATTACAAGTTAAGTTAATTAGCAAAATAGTAAAACCACAGAATGAAATAATAACTGAACCAATAAATCATATGCTGTTAAAACTAGCAAATGAATGCTAGACTATGCCGCTGTTAAACTTTATAGATATATCATTAACCTCTGGTTAAATTGAGTTTATCTGGTACATGTTATAAACCTCTCAAATACCAGTTGCAAATGTCTTTAACTTAGAGTTAATGTCTCCCCTTTTTATTGATGATTACTAGAGATGGTCACTAACCCCCGTGTTTTGGTTTTGTATTCGGTTTTGGATCTGGATTACCGCTGTGTTTTGGTTTTGGTTTTGGTTTTGCAAAACCGCCATTGCGTGTTTTGGTTTTGGCTTTGTTTGGTTTTGTTTTGCTATTTTGTTGGAAAATCAATGTTTTTGGGCCTAAAATAACCAAATTTAGTGCTCCACCTCCAATCTAATTGTAAAGCTGTATAAATTATCAAAAAAACAGTTTAATTCCTGGTAGGTAGGCCTTCATTAATTCTACACACAAAACAGATTGTCTACCTCTCCATCTATGCATATTGGCAATGCAGCCATCATCTTTGGATGTATATTACACCCTACACTTATAGTTATATATGTAAAGAAATGGAAAAAGGCAGTTTGCTTTCTGTCTCTATAGGCCCCCCTCCACTTGTCGAAAATACAAAAAAATTCAGCCATTATAGACTGTACAATATTAATTGAAATGGAGAAAGCCAGTTTGGTTTCTGTCTCTATAGGCCCCCCTCCACTTGTCTAAAATACAAAAAATTCAGCCGTTATAGACTGTACAATATTAAGAGAAATGGACAAAGCCAGTCTGTCTATGACACCCTACCCTTAAGGATAAATTGCCCAAACAGCAGCTTTTCAAGACGGTACGTGATATGGAAATGCCACAAGTCCCTTTTCTTCTTTGGGGGTAGATTGCACCCTACACTTACATAGAAAGTTTTAAAAAGATGTTATCGTCATCATCTTCAGCTTCATCCTCACACTCATCAGTGTATACACATTCATCACAGACTATTAATTCATCACCGCTTGAATCCGCCATTAGAGAACAGTCAGTGCTTGGATGTCTTGGATAGTGAAGGCCTTCCTCGTGGAAGATGTAGTTCATTTTTATAAACATCATTTTCTCCACATTTTTTGGAAGTAACCTTCGACGACGATCACTGACTAAGTTCCCAGCTGTACTGAATGCTCGTTCAGAGTACACACTGGAGGGTGGGCAGCTTAGGTATTGCAAAGCAAGTTTGCACATGGGTTTCCAAATGGCCTACTTTTCCTCCCAGTAAGGAAAGGGACTGTCTGACATTTCCATATCAATTTTCTCTTGAAAATAATCCTCCACCATCCTTTGCATGTTTATACTCGTATTGGATGGTGTTATGGGCAAGGTGACACATTTTTTTGAAAAATCCTTCAAACCAGCCCAGATGTTAAATTGTTCTGGTCTGCCCTCTGCATCCTCCCTGCTTCTTTTTGGGAAATTTAATTTTTTACGAGCAGCAGCTTGAGAAAGTGAAGGAGGACACGTCGGCAAGCCGAGGCCCAGTTCAGCGGCTAACTTGCTGAGCAATAGCTTCTTGCAAAAGTTCACATCTCGCTCATTTGCAAGTAAAGACTCAATGTAGGTCTTAAACCTTGGATCAAGCACAGTGGCCAAAATGTACTGATCCGAGTTCAAGATCTTAATAACTCGAGGATCTTTGTGAAGCGAATGAAGTATTTGATCGACAAGGCCAACATCCTTTGCTGAATTGCTTGCTTTCAGCTCCTCCTTCAGTTTCTCAAGCTGCTTTTCTAATAGTCTAATTAAAGGAATGACTTGGCTCAAACTAGCAGAGTCTTCACTCACCTCACACATCACAACTTCAAATGGTTTCAGCACCTTGCACAGCACTGAAAGGATTCCCCACTGTGCAAGAGTGAAATGCATCCCCCCTCCTTTCCCAATGTAATGGCTTCTGCAATATGCTTCCTCTGAAGCATGTGCAGGGTGGAATTCCACCTAGTTACCACCTCTTGCTTAAGTTGGTGGCAGGGCAAGTTAAACTGCTCTTGGAGCTGCTGTAATCTCCTACATGCTGTGGCTGAATGCCTGAAATGGCCTGAAATTTTACGGGCCACCGAAAGCATCTCCTACACCTCACGGTTATTTTGTAGGAAGCTCTGCACCACCAAGTTGATGGTGTAAGCAAAACAGGGAATGTGTTGGAAATCACCCAGCTGTAATGGTCGCACATTATTGTTGCCGTTATCAGAAATGACATATCCTGGGGAGAGTCCAAGTGGTATAAGCCATGTATAAATCACATCTCTTAGTTTGCGTATCAAATTGTCAGCTGTATGCCTGTTAGTGCAGCCGGTGATACAAAGAGTGGCCTGCCTGTGACAAATGTTACGTAGTGGTGTACATGCTGCTGCTGTTCCTGCTGGTGAAGATGAATGACCAACCCAGTGGGCTGTCACAGTCATATAGTCTTTGGTTTGGCCACTTCCACTTGTCCACATATCTGTGGTTAAGTGTACAGTCGGCAGAATGGCATTTTTCAGCGCAATCTCTACATTTTTACACACTTTTTGGTATAGTTGTGGAATTGCTTTATGGGAGAAATGGTGTTGGGATGGAATTCTGTAACGCAGACACAAAACCTCAATTAACTGTGAAAAACCAGCTGCGTTTATTGTGGAGATTGGACACTAACATTGCAGCCATGGCATCTGTGATTCGCTTGGCGACTGGATGACTGCTGTCATATTTGCTTTCCCTCGCAAATGATTGTTTCACAGTTAATTGCTGAAATGTAGGACTGCTCATTTTCTTGACCTGCCTCTGGGATGACGATTCACCTCCAGCAGCAGCAACAGCAGCAGGGACTAACGCTTTCTTCAGAGGAATCAATAATAGTGCCGGAGTCATCCAGCCTTAATAAGTGGAATGCAGGGCTAACTCCGAGCGCTTCTGAGGATATTGATGAGGATGGTGTGGTGGGTGTATTTTGTAGCCGTTGGGATGTCGGTGACCGGAGGGTCTTAGCTGATGATGGAGTGCTTGTAATTTTTTGGGAGGAACTTTCAGCTTTTCCCAACACTTTTCCACGAACTCTCTTTAAATGGCGTAACATAGACGAGGTTCCAAGATGGTTAAGGTCCCTCCCTTGACTGACTAAGGCTTGACATACACTTCAAATGGCTATACAATTGTTGTCTGGATTTGGGTAGAAATAATTCTACACATAAGAAGTGGATTTTTTTGTTTTATGCCCAGGCATGACAATGGTCTTTTTCTTGTCATGTGCCAGAACTGCTGCCACTGGTGCAGGACTTATACAAACAACCTAATCCTCATCAACATCCTCATTAGCGTCCTCGTCGCCTACACAAATCTGCCCCTCATCCTCTTTTAATTCCAAAGTGGCATCCTCAATTTGTGTATCACCGGCTACACTCAGGCTATTGAGGCACACATCAGCAGAATGCTCACAATTAGACATCCCACTGTTCGATGGACTCTCCACAGGGATTGGTTGCAGCTCGGCTTTGACGGATAACAGAAGTTGTGCCCCACTTGTAGGCTTGGTAACTTTTTTGGGATCTGCCACTAATAGACAAAGGTGAAGGCCTCATTCTCTCTTTGCCACTGCGTGTGTAGAATGGCATGTTGGCACTTAAATTTTGATCAGTTACACTTCTTTTTCGCTTCAACACAGTAAAAAATTTTTGTGGTGTTTGTTTTTTGGACTGATTTCGAAACACTGTGTAGTTTCACATTGCCTTGCCCAGATGACGTACTGGGAACACTACCATCTGGACTGGTGACACAACCTGGTTGCTCATTCTGATCATATGTGGACTGCTTTGAATCCATTCTGAGCCCAAAGCACTTGTAGTGCTAAGAATTATTTGGTAGATACTACTGACAAATATGACTTTTGACAGCCAGAAATATTTATGCACAATTATGGGGGACACCCCAAAAGCACTGGGGAGTGCTAAAACTTATTTGGTAGATACTGCTGACATATAGTAATTTTGACAGCCAGAATTATTTATGCACAATTATGGGGGACACCCCAAAAGCTCTGGGGAGTGCTAAAAATTATTTGGTAGATACTGCTGACAGATAGTAATTTTGACAGCCAGAAATATTTATGCACAATTATGGGGGACACCCCAAAAGCACTGGGGAGTGCTAAAACTTATTTGGTAGATACTGCTGACATATAGTCATTTTAACAGCCAGAATTATTTATGCACAATTATGGGGGACACCCCAAAAGCACTGGGGAGTGCTAAAAATTATTTGGTAGATACTGCTGACAGACAGTAATTTTGACAGCCAGAAATATTTATGCACAATTATGGGGGACACCCCAAAAGCACTGGGGAGTGCTAAAACTTATTTGGTAGATACTGCTGACATATAGTAATTTTGACAGCCAGAATTATTTATGCACAATTATGGGGGACACCCCAAAAGCTCTGGGGAGTGCTAAAAATTATTTGGTAGATACTGCTGACAGATAGTAATTTTGACAGCCAGAAATATTTATGCACAATTATGGGGGACACCCCAAAAGCACTGGGGAGTGCTAAAACTTATTTGGTAGATACTGCTGACATATAGTAATTTTGACAGCCAGAATTATTTATGCACAATTATGGGGGACACCCCAAAAGCACTGGGGAGGGCTAAAACTTATTTGGTAGATACTGCTGACATATAGTAATTTTGACAGCCAGAATTATTTAAGCACAATTATGGGGGACACCCCAAAAGCACTGGGGAGTGCTAAAAATTATTTGGTAGATACTGCTGACATATAGTAATTTTGACAGCCAGAATTATTTATGCACAATTATGGGGGACACCCCAAAAGCACTGGGGAGGGCTAAAACTTATTTGGTAGATACTGCTGACATATAGTAATTTTGACAGCCAGAATTATTTATGCACAATTATGGGGGACACCCCAAAAGCACTGGGGAGTGCTAAAAATTATTTGGTAGATACTGCTGACAGATAGTAATTTTGACAGCCAGAAATATTTATGCACAATTATGGGGGACACCCCAAAAGCACTGGGGAGTGCTAAAACTTATTTGGTAGATACTGCTGACATATAGTAATTTTGACAGCCAGAATTATTTATGCACAATTATGGGGGACACCCCAAAAGCACTGGGGAGGGCTAAAACTTATTTGGTAGATACTGCTGACATATAGTAATTTTGACAGCCAGAATTATTTATGCACAATTATGGGGGACACCCCAAAAGCACTGGGGAGTGCTAAAAATAATTTGGTAGATACTGCTGACAGATAGTAATTTTGACAGCCAGAAATATTTATGCACAATTATGGAGGACACCCCAAAAGCACTGGGGAGTGCTAAAACTTATTTGGTAGATACTGCTGACATATAGTAATTTTGACAGCCAGAATTATTTATGCACAATTATGGGGGACACCCCAAAAGCACTGGGGAGGGCTAAAACTTATTTGGTAGATACTGCTGACATATAGTAATTTTGACAGCCAGAATTATTTATGCACAATTATGGGGGACACCCCAAAAGCACTGGGGAGTGCTAAAAATAATTTGGTAGATACTGCTGACAGATAGTAATTTTGACAGCCAGAAATATTTATGCACAATTATGGAGGACACCCCAAAAGCACTGGGGAGTGCTAAAACTTATTTGGTAGATACTGCTGACATATAGTAATTTTGACAGCCAGAATTATTTATGCACAATTATGGGGGACACCCCAAAAGCACTGGGGAGTGCTAAAAATTATTTGGTAGATACTGCTGACAGATAGTAATTTTGACAGCCAGAAATATTTATGCACAATTATGGGAGACACCCCAAAAGCACTGGGGAGTGCTAAAAATTATTTGGTAGATACTGCTGACAAATAGTAATTTTGACAGCCAGAAATATTTAGGCAAAATAATGGGGGACACCCAATAAGCACTTTGAGTGCCAAATATTGAAAAAAAACAAAACAAATCCTCTATCCTTCTCTCTTCTCTAGCGATTTTTGTTAGCACAATTGGAATCAGAATATTGTATTCTCTGTCCCTGCTCTAATTAGCCTGTGACTACACCCTGCTCTCTCCCTCTGTCAAATGGTGATGGATTGCTGTGGAGGCGTGTATTTATAATCTTCAAGTATCGCGAGAACCGAGCCCAGAGATCTGACGACGTCACGTTCGGCCTCGATTTGGATTCCAAAGTTTAGGTGGGTTCGTTTCTCGAGGAACCGAGCCCGCCCATCTCTAATAATTACTCCGTTGTCCTGATGTGTGATACAGATTACTCTGGGTCTAGGTAGCTGATATAACATTTAAAGACGTAATCTCCATTTATAATGAATATCCCAGCCATCCATAACTAGTATCAAATTGTTATGTATCTTGTCTTACAAGGAACAAACTTTCCCTTGTAGGAGTATTCTGTTATTGATATAAGGCTGGTCCAGTCTTGATACACTAATACGTCATGAAATAGAACCCCAGAGCAAATAGCATAAGGCTAATTTGTAGATGTCATCGATAATTAACCACTGTTGAATCAATGGACTTAATGGTATATTTTCAGATTAAAATTTCCTGAATAGAGCTTAAAGCGCAGGGTACCAAAATGGGAACTAATAAACTGTGCACTAAGTAAACCTAGCTATCTGTATGTACCACTCGTATGGACTAATCTATATACAGGCATTAGACATAAATATAAACAGCGTGCACAGAAACGCCAACAAGCGTTTCGCTAATGTGCTTTATCAAAGATTTAATAAACTTATGATATAATAATTTTTATATGTTCTCTGCCCCATGAGGGCTCCATTACACATTTTCTTTTCCTCCTCTTTTGTTGTTTAATAATACTTTATGTGAGGGTGCACCTCTCCTAGCCTATAGGAACTTATTAATATTGAAAATAAACATGGCAAACCAAATGCCTGGTGGCATCGATGATGACAAAATAAATGTTTCTGCTAGGTTAGAGGGTTACCCAGTGCGGTACTCATTTTTGTGATCCAAAGAAATAACATCTACAGTAACTAAGATATTTTTTTCATAAATTGCTATAGTAGAAATGCTATTTATGTCCTAACCTTAATATCATGTCAGCTACAGTATGTTGGACCCACTACACGGACACTCGGTGACAAATTTGTGACCATTATATATTAAAAAAAAAGCAATGACTCCAATGTTGCTAGACATTTTATTTATTGTCCATGCCACAACGACAGCGTATCATATATTGTGGTTTAGGTCACAGTGCACACTCTGGGTGCCTTCCAGCAAAATAGGTTATATAAAAAAATATCACAAAGTGACTAGACATACACACCATTGTTTGTTGGATGCACTGTCAAGTGTTTTAATAAAATAGACCTACATTTTGGAAAGGCACAGCCCATCTTCATCAAGGTGATAGAAGTAATGGTCTGTAGTCCAGCTTTTATGTACTGAGTATTATGAAATACAAATGCATTTTTAATGTTCTCAATTGGCTGCATGGATTTCTCTCACACACACACTCACGCATATACAGTATATATATTTATGCTATCTACATTTATGCTATCTAGTGGGTCCAACATACTGTAGCTAACATGATATCAAGGTTAGGACATAAATAACATTTCTATCCTAAATTACTGCTTATGTTATAATGAAGCTTGGCCTTCTTATAAATGAAAGACAGGAGTGTGGTGCAAGCAAAGTTTATGTAAATCCAGACGCCCCGATTTCTTCAGGACAATTAGACTACTATAATAAAACAAGCTGCTTGCATACATTTATGCTATCTATGCAATCAACCTAATCAAAGATCAGATCAAGCTCTAGCAGAACTGTTATTTGTCCTAACCCAGAGTCTTCATAGTAAACTTAATAGCAATAATACAGCCCACAGAGTATCACACTAGGTGAAATTGAGCCTGAATGAGAGTATTCTAATTAGAGATGGGCGGGCTCGGTTCCCCGAGAACCGAACCCGCCCGAACTTTGCCTATCCAAATACCGAGCCGAGCAGGCTCGGTACTCTCCCGCCCGCTCGGAATCCAAATCGAGGCCGAACGTCATAGTGACGCCGTCGGATCTCGGGGCTCGGTTCTCGCAATATTTGAAAATTATAAATACCTGCCTCCACAGCAATCCATCACCATTTGACAGAGGGAGAGAGCAGGGTGTAGTCACAGGCTGATTAGAGCAGGGACAGAGAATAGAATTCTGATAACAATTCTGATTACAATTCTGATAACAACTGATAGAGAAGAGAGGAGGATAGAGGAGTCTTTTTTTTCAATATTTGGCACTACAAGTGCTTTGGGGTGTCCCCCATTTTTTGGCATTAATATTTCTGGCTGTCAAAATTACTATTTTTCAGCAGACTAAAAATATAATATTTAGCACTCCCAAGTGCTTTTGGGGTGTCCCCAATACTTTTGCATTAATATTTATGGCTGTCAAAAGTCCTATTTGTCAGCAGACTAAAAATATAATATTTAGCGCTCCCAAGTGCTTTTGGGGTGTCCCCCATTCTTTTGCATTAATATTTCTGGCTGTCAAAAGTCCTATTTGTCAGCAGTATCTAAAACAATTTGTAGCCTACAAGTGCGCTGGGCTCATAATGGATTCTAAGCAGTCCACATATGAGCAGAATCAGCAACCAGGTTCTGTCACCAGTCCTGATGGTAGTGTTCCCAGTACGTCATCTGGGAAAGGCAATGTCAAACTACACAGTCTTTTGAAATCGGTCATAAAAACACACACCAAAAAAAAAATGACTGTGTTGAAGCGCAAAAGAAGTAAAACTGAGGAAAAGTTAACTGCCGAAAAAAAAAAATTGCCAACATGCCATTCTACACACGCAGTGGCAAAGAGAGAATGAGGCCTTCACCTTTGTCTATTAGTGGCAGATCCAAAAATGTTACTGAGCCTTCTTCCTGTACGGACATTCGTGACAAAGCAAAACCAAGTAATTTGGAGTCTAAAAGTGGTGCACAAGTACTGTTACGCGTGAAAGCCGAGCTGCAAGAAAACAATAAGGCATTAGAGGATAATGTATGCTCTGAATCAGAAATGACACCAATCCCTGTGGAGAGTCCATCCACCAGTGTTATGTCTGTGAGCATTCTGTTAGTGACAGTGTACCCATAAAGAAGGTTCCTTTCAGCAGTTCTGCTCATGTGTGCCTAAACAGCCCAATTGAGGATGCCACTTTTGAATTAGAAGAGGATGAGGGGGAGATTTGTGTAGGTGACAAGGGCACTAATGATGATGTTGATGATTATGATGCAGACAGATACCAAACTGCCTTTCTCAATTTCTATTTATATTCTAGACTCTATAACGGCTGAATAGTTTTCTATTTTACTCCTAGTGGAGAGGGGGTCTGATGCAGACAGATACTAAACTACCTTGGTCCATTTATTTTTACTTTCTAATTCCACAGTCTATGCAGGCTGCTCTTTTTCTATTTAACTACAAGTGCAGGGCGGGGGGGGGGGGGGGGCATAGCTAGCCACCAAACTACATTGGTCCATTTATTTTTACTTTCTAATTTCAGTCTATGCAGGCTGTTTTTTTTCCATTCAACTACAAGTGGAGGGTGTAATACACCCAAAAATGATGGCTACATTGCCAAAACTCAAAGATGGAGGAGGTAGACAACCAGGTTTGTCTGTATAATTTGCAGGCAAGTGTTCGCATTAAGGACTGCCTACCAGGGATTAAACAGTTTTTTTCATAATTTATTAGCTTTAGAATTACCTCGCTTATCCAAGAAGCTAGTGGAGCACTAAATTAGGTTATTTTAAACAAAAACAATTGTATTTTTTTCAAAAATGGCAAAACAAAACCAAACAAAACCAAAACCAAAACACAATGACGGTTTGGCAAAACCAAAACACGGCGGTAATCCAGATCCAAAACCAAAACCAAAACACGGGGGTCAGTGAGCATCTCTAATTCTAATGCTAATAGCCCTGCTTTAATTGTTTCCCAGACCATCAGCATGAAGCTAGATATCCACAAAGATATCCATTGAAAATATGTGAGGATTTTAAATGAGCCAGGACAAAAAGGACTTCTGATATAGTTATCTAAAAGGATCATGCCTACTCTTACTCATACTCCCTCTGGGTCTCCTCAGATGGCTGGTCCAAACTAACTACTGCCACATAAGAAGCTCCACAGCAAATGATTATATACACGTTTTGGTGTCACATCCAAGATACTCACGCACAGATATGGTATTTGTTTGACAATTTCTCCCACCTTGGTATAACTCCACACTCCAGAATAGGTAATGCAGGGGTGTATATTTTACTTGGCCTAATTTGCTTGGCCATCCTCAGTGCCATAGGTGGTGCCCAGGATGATCCCCAACTTCTGAGCCAATCCAAGTTTCAAGGGATTAAATATGCTGGGACAGACCCAGGCCTTATATTGGGAATATCGTGCAAACCCAGTCTTTCATTAGTGGGCCAATTGAACAACTGTGGTCCACTCTGTTATTAATTGCCGCCCGGGCGCCAGATCTGTTATTGCTGTAGTGTCCGGAGAGGGAGGGGAGAGGCAGCTCACAGGAAATGTGACATCAAACAAAAGTGGTAGGCGTTAAAAACAGGAGGCTCAGAATCTTATCAAAAATCAGGAGGTGGACTTTCCCTGTTTGCTAACTATTGTTCCAGCAACTCTTCAACACAATCTAAATGGCACCATCACCACAGGTGGAATATCAGTGATGTCATGCTACTTCCTGCCTACTTCCACCCCTGTTACCACCCAAACTCTTAACACCACCAATCAGAAGAGAACATTGTGTGGGGGGGTTGACCCAGGGAAGGCGATCTGTGGAGTGGAACACATTAAAAGTACACTCAGAGGTGGTGACCATTTTAAGAAGCTATGTACCCAGGAGGGGTTTTGGATCCATAGTTTGGACACTTTGAATCTCGCAGGACTCAATGAAGTAATAGAATTAAATGAAGTGTTCTCATAGGAACATGTATAGATGTTCTAAGGGGCTGTGCGGGATGTACAGGTATTAATGCTTTTTATGTCACTGTGTGGATTTATTCCATCTAAACCTAGGGAGTTAACTAAGTGGATATGAGGACCTATTGGGTCTAATTCATCTGTTTGTAGTCCAAAATTATTATCTAGGAGTTGATAAGGTTTATTGTCATCTATCCATTTACTTTACTCTTCTCTATGATAAGAGAAGAATGGGGTCCTAATAATATGGAGTATTGGCCATATGGTATAGTTTGGCTTATCAATGTTAACTAAGAACTTTTATCTTTTTTATATTTGTTTTATTATTTTTTCTGGTATGGAGTGCACAGCTAGTTGTTTGTGGTCCTACCGGATAGAATTTAGGGACATTATTGTGAGGATAGATATCCAATGATTTTTACAGCTAGGGATCACTCCTCAAAAGAATTCTGTACAATGTATAATATCTGGAATTAATAATAATTGGGATAAATAGTGATTGTTTGAATCCACGTGATGTATAGATAATGTGAGGGTTTAGAGGGCATGATCCGTGTAATGTGAAATGCTAAGCTAATGATTTTTACAAAGTATGGTTCACAAGGTTGAAGGAATGAGTTAACACATAATTGAATGATTAGACACATACTTGAAATCAATAATGAACCTTGGACAGACCATATAAAGGAACCTTGGTGAGATAACAACCTCACTGCCTCTGATGAAATCATTTTTAATGATGAAACGCGCCAGGCCTTTTAGGATCAGTAAGCACATATTTTAGAACTTCTACTTCTATCATTCATCACAAGATTGTGTTTTGGAGATATGAACTTGGACTAATTCAAATCCCATATGGGAGATAGAAAGGCGGTACCGCATTAACTACCTTATTGAGTCCATTATCTACCTCCACACTCTACGGTGCATACACCGGATACTGAAGCTCTATTTTGCACACTTGACTCACAGACCGCGGTTGTACTGCAAGAGATATACCTCATCATCAGAATCCTCTTGTGCCGTCGCATTGTGGAGTGTCAATATTCCCGGGGAGGTGTTGTATTTGCTTGGAGTTGGGACGGACCGCACTGCCTGCGGCGAGTGGGATATATCACTCAAGCACGAGTGCATACTGCCGATGATTACAGCTGACAGGTGGCCTGGATACCATACAAGCACTCCGTAGCCACTGAATCTACCTTCTACGGAAGGATCTCACAGTATCTTTTGTATTTACACCGCTTAACATTATTACACAGTCCGAGAACTGGATGGTTAATACTTTATTAACTCATTATTACAATATTATGTCATGAGGAGCGAGCAGTGGTCAAAAATTCTTTATGTGATACTTTGAACATCCTACAGACTGGCAACTAACTCTGCTTTGGCATATTATTAGTATTATTTGCTTTCATGAAACAAGAGTTCCATTTATTTAGTATTGAATATACTGACATATTCTACTCTATTTGCCATGAGAATTATCTCAGATGTTCATTGGTTATAAGTAGAGGGATCAACATCAGTGCACTGATACAGATATTCATCAATTTGATGTGATATTTTTATGTTGTTTGTTGTATATTTGTTTTATGTTATATTAAATGAGATTGTTTATCATCACGTGGATTCAATTACTAACAGGTTGTCTTCATGGGCCGCTGATTCTGCGCTGATATTGTTTTTCATAATCAGGTGCCCAGGATCGGGTTTCTTGTGAGAAGCGACAAAAAGGAGATGTCTGCGGAGGGGAGGTTGCTGTTGGAGAATCTTGAGAGAGCATGGATTTTGACTGAGAGTAACCGTATTCTCTCAGGGCCAGAAAGGAATGCATGAAGCAGGAGCTTCTCGAGACAGATTTGACAATGTACCTCTAGGACTGATTTTGTCACCACTCCATTGATAGACACTTGCAGATTCTGGGGAATTGGTGAGCCTACATCGATAGGGAGACTAATACCCAGGGTCCCACCAAGCTGGTGGAGAGTTGGCCTAGCAGCTGGGATCAGCAAGATACACAGACCCACCTGACGGATCAGAACCCCTGGCCAACTTGGAGTGTCAGCTGTGAATTTTATTACCAGGAGTTTGGGCCTGCTAGGACTATGCTGGGAGGTAACCTGTTGGGGAATTTGTTGGGGAGTTTTTGCTTGCACTGGTGATTTTCTGATACTTGTTATATTTGGTTGGGAAACAAATTTTCACCTTGGGGAGCACTGTTGTATTTTACTAAGTGTGTTTATTAATAGGGATTATTATCTCTTTCCTGTCTCCTTTCTTGTGTGGCCAGTGAACCTAGAGGACCGTGTATCTAGTGAATCTTTGGTTCCAATCCCAGTGTCCTCACATATGCAATCAGAGTTTTTTAAATTGATTTCTCTGCTCAATTTGGGACAGACCAGTTAGCAACATTTCCACAGCAATAAAAAAAAAATCTGCAGCTCAAGAAATAGCCTCCACAGAAGGACAGATGGCTTTGCTTTAGCAAGGCTCTTCATCCATATTGATGCCCTTAAAAGTCAGCTTAACATACTTCTCACAAAGCAGCTAAAATGTTGAAGACATTTCAACAGCAATTTTATGAGAAAACCAGTAAGGCTGACAAAAAGCTGGCACTTGATCTGATTGGCGACATTAAAAATACAATCTTCATACCATTTTCACCCTCACTGAATCTTTAAAAGATTTTTGGGATTACTCTTTATATAGCTTGTCCAGGCCTCTACTTCAGCCTGATTTGCCAGGAAATAAGTCATTTTCTTATCTATATCCTGGCTTTCTTCTGAAGCTTTCCAATGAGCAGTATATGCTTTTTAAAATGATATTAATTGGAAAATATCCTAGTGTCCACTAAAGCTTTAAAATGTTCCTTAGCTGCAAGTCATGATAGCAAAAGCTTCAATATTATAAAAAGAATTTGGTCATTTTAGCTCCATTCTTAACAAACTTCTACAATAACATGTGAAAGGGCCATTTTTGACACTGACTTTTTCCAATATCATTATGATGCTAGAACCAAGTAGGGATATCACTAAAGGTTTGAACTATAAACCAATATTACTATTAAACTTTGATCTCAAAATGTATGCCAAGCTCTTAGCGAATAGATTGAATCCACACCATCACTCTTTCATACACCCTAACCAAGTGATTTTTTTTCCCATTGGTATTCACTTCCTTTACTGATTTTTTCATTTCTTCCTGAATCCTTAGCCATGAAAATTTGCTCTACCCTAACACCTCTGTTATTAGACTTGGAAAAAATTAACATAAAATTGCCCTCTGTGCGGATTACATTTTTCATTCAATAATTTATCCAACCTCATCCTTTCCTCCTTGAAGACATCCAACACTACGGCCTTCATTCATGTTACCAAATTAAATCCTCCAAAAAACGAAGTCTTAGATTTCTGCATCTCAGATATGACCAACGCTAGCCTGGAACAGAAATCCCATTTTAAATAGCCCCAAAAGAAAATCAAGCATCTTGGAATAGAAATAACTAGACATTATCATCAATAGTTCCAAACTAACATCTTTCAGCTAATTTCCCAGAGTGAATCTGACGTTGAGGTTTAGAATCACAACTTAATTTCCTGGATAGGTTGCATCAATGCAGTCAAGGTGAACTTACTCCCCAGATTTTTATCTTTATTTCAAGCATTACTGATTCATGTTCCATACAGCAATACACATCCTAATCTTTATGGGCAAAAAAAGGACTATGGTTTGACTTTGGGTACATTCCCGCACAACTTGCTCAGTGTATTATATGGTACAGCCCAAAAACTGTGAGAGTATTGTCCTTGGTTGAGGCTGAGAGCCTTGCAGTTACCTCCATCACCTCCCTTCTTTGGATTCCATGGCTCCAGTGCTCAAGGTTGATCCAATACTATCTTAAAATCTCACATGCTTAACATCCCCATTGATATTCCACATTCCACTTGTGCTTACTAACTGTTCTCTCTAACTTCCTCCCTGGTTCTCTCCCAATGGAATGACTCCTCCACTCATCAGAATGGCCACTGTCTTTATCTTATTTGCTCTAGACTATGCCCAGTTTCTGATTTCCTTAACACTCCTTTCCCTTTCCCCGATCATCATATTAGCAGCTACAAGCTGTATGTCAGTACTTGATATCTAATTCTACCAAGCCTCTTCCCACCTGCAGAAATCTTGACTCTATTAATTTTCAGCAGCTTTCTATCTCTTTCCAACAATTTCTCTCCTAAATTTCTACATTCACATCTCCTGATATGGCAGCACCATATTTTCACCAAATCGTAGCAACAGCTATTGATCAAAAGGCTCCAGCAACTCTTCACACTCTATGTCGACTTCGACATCAGCCGTAGCCCACTAAAGCAAAACAACATATTTTAAAACTTTCTTGCAAAATAGAACAACATTGGTGCCAATCTCATACTTCCAATGATTTCTTCACATATACTGCTATTACCTATAAAACTGCTCTTGTCAATGCCAAACAAACATACTTCCAATATCTCATCTCTGCTCAGGCCTCTAACCCTAAAAGTTTTTTTAATACACTTAAATCTCTTCTCATCGCTTTCACCCCAAACCCTCTGATTACAGTACAGTGCCCAAAATCTTGCTTCCTGCTTTAAAGACAAGAGTGATAATATGCAACATGAAATATTCTCTTCTTCGATAAAACACAAGCTCAATTCCTTCCTGGCACTCTCAGGCATTTTGTCTTCATTTGATCCCACAAATAAATATTCATTATCTACTGTCTTCCTATCTCCCTATTCTATCACCTGTCCTCTTAATCCTATACCCTCACAAATCTGAAAATCGTTGCCTCCTGTACCCATATCAGGGCTAGACTGGCCATCTGGCACTTCTGGCATATGCCTGAAGGGCCAATGGGTATATGGACCGATGCAGCCGTCTACAGGCCTGTCCGAGCAGCAGCACCTCCCAGGACTCTGCTCGACGGGCTGAGTTTCAGTAATGCGCAACAGCACAGTGTGATATCATGACGTCACATCTCTCAGTTGCATATTGACTGCTCCAGTCAGACAGAGGTCAGCGGTACCACAGGATATTACAGTTACCATTAGATGGCAGATTCCAGGGTTCTGTGTTTTTTCTCATTAAGTACAACTGTATATGATTCAGTCTCAAGTTGAAGTTTAAATTAATAGGTGAATTAAAGTTTGAGAAGCAGAGATAATTTTGCCCAGACGGGAGTGCCAGGCATGCCTTATGGTCAAAACGGGTAGATGCCTATCTGGCCCTCTTGCCAAAAGGGCTAATATCAGCTGTTATGTGAAGGCCATGAACACCCAAGGCCAGCATTAAGGGCATGCATATCTGGTAATGGAAGCATAGTGACTGGGCCTACTGCCAACATTAGGTTTTCATGTCTCTCCAAGTATGGGTTTTGTGTCTCTAATTCACTGTTCTTTCTGGTTGTGGTAATACTGTGCTGTTTCAGCATTATATCGATGGTTCTGTCACAGTGGACTGCATAAGCTTCTGGTTGAGCTGGTAATGGTCATAAAAAAGCAGTTCAGAAATGAAAACAGCTGTTAGGACATCCCTCTGTTTACCTACTGGTAACACTACCTACTACGGAGGGATCTATAAGTATGGCATTTGGTAGCTGTTGCTCGGAGGAAAGTACCGCATAACTTCGTGTGGAAGAGTAGAAAGTATAAACATTCGCTACTAAAAAAGTATGCTAGCAAATTTAGTAAATATGGCATAACAAGGATTGTAGTGCCACTATAACAGTATCATGTGTCTCATGGTTAGATGCACACATTCATGTCACTATAAAGCTCCATTATTTAACCATTATTTATTGTTTTTAATTGGAAGGCAAAATAAATGTATTTATTTTCTAAACATATGGGACAATCTAGTTTAGTCTGGTAGAATGAAGGAGATCATTTCAGTGGTAGGGGAAGCATGGGAGAAATGTTAGATAAGGGAGTGAGATGTGCTTACCAGAGGGACGGGAAGGCGATGGTCTTTGACAGATCGGAGAGGGTGGGAGGGAGTGTGTATGGAGATGAAGTTGGAGATGTAGGGAGCAGTGAAGTTGGAGAGGGTGAGGAGTTTGAAAAGCATTCTTTACGGGAAGGGGAGCCAGTGTTTTGCTTGGCAGTGAAGGCTAAGCAGATGTGGAGCGGCGAGAGAGGAAGGTAAGACTAGCTGCAGCATTAAGTATAGTTGGAAGATGAGCGAGATGGGAGTGAGGGAGTCCAGTAAGGAGAATGTTACAATAGTCGAGAATAGAAATGATTAGTGAGCGAATAAAATATTTGGTGGCATCCTGGAAGAGGAAGGGTCTGATACGGGATATTCTATAAAAAAACCTTTTAGATTTGGACATACAGGTAGGGGATCTTTTATTAAGAAGCCCATTCTCTAGAAAAAGTATAATATATAATATAAAAAAAGTCAATTACTGCTGGTGTTCAGTAATAACCGCACAAACACAGACATCATCAAGTATATCCTCAGACAGGTTCCCCAAAAGCCCTTATCTGGACAACCCAAAGCCCCAAGTGCTCCAGATAGTAAAACTATACTTTTACCTGTGTTTTAAATTTAGTGGTTGTGACCAGATGGGCTTACTTTTCCACCTGGTCTGTGGGAGAAGAAGGATTTTCTCACACGGTTTATCTGAGTTGCTTCTTACCATCAGTAATCCTCTGTTACTGACCACTCCTTCTGTCGTTACCTGCCACCAGACACTCGCCAGCTTGCAAAACACACATTAACCTCCTAGGCGCAAAATACACAAAAAGAATAAATATAAATGATATGAAGTATAATTCATCAAAAAGAGTTGCACCCCTATAGAGGGGATATGCCTCTTGCCCTGTGTGAATGCAAATGGCAAAGCACAATACTTGGGGCGCCTACAAATGAACATCTAAAAATGTAATTATTGAATAAAAAGCTTTTTTAGACATCTATATGTGACATGGCAGATAGACAATCTGAGCTCCTGAATAACATATGAATGATTTATTTATTTGTTAGAATTAGCAAAAAGCATAAATGTAAAATTCTTGCTGTAGACAGACTAAATATACATATAAGAAAAACACTATACAGATCATGAGAAGTATTGATGAATTTAACAAATAGGTACACATGCCAAAAAGCATCAAAGCAATATTAACTATAAATAGGATACATATGAGTAGCCAGCTCATTTGAATTTCCTAAATGTAGCAAAGTGTGGAGTTTTGAACTTCCTTCTGGTAAAATCATTGATGCATGGTTCCCACTAATATCCGTGTGTATGAGAGGATCTTTCCTTTTAGTATTAACTTCACTCCCTTTGCATTTAATATGGATTATATCCGTATATAGTCCCTGTATTGTAGTAATAGAAATAGACGCTGTCAATTAGTAGATGGATCACACTCCCTTTTAATTGTCTTTAAAGTGGGATTGTAATCAATATTGGTGCGAGTGGCTGTTTTAGGGAAAATAGTATCCTCTCCTCTGTATTTGCACAGCCCGATGGATCCCACAAATCGCTTAGGATGTTTTACTCACGAAAGTCTTACTGAAGAAAAAAGCCTGACTGGAGCTGTAGATCTTGTAGATCACCAGAGTCTGACTGGAAGAAAAAGCCTGACAGGAGCTGCAGATCTTGGCAGCTGAAGAGAGTGTTCACTGATGGATCTGTTTTAGCAGCATAACAGGCAAATAGGGAAAATTGTATAGCAGCGTTTTCAATACAATGCTTCTACTTCAATAGATCTTAGTGGTCTGATCAATCTGTGATTTCGTAAATTACTTGCTTATTCAGATAGTCCTCTATCTTTTTAACAAGACAGAATGCACAGAATAAAAAGATAACGATGCCCTGCTATGTGTTCAGGCTAAAAAGATGTGTTGGTCACTCTGATGAAAAGACTTAAGTAGCATAGGTCTTCCTTTCTTCAGAAGAGTGACATAAACAAGTTTCCTCCCAAATCTCAAAATAAATCAATACATGGCCAAATGGATTTACACTCCCAGCACTTGTCGATGCTGCGCGGCGTTTACTAACTGGTGACACAGTGCCCATACATCAAATACAGTATATACATTTAAAATAATAAACATTCCTTTTAATACATTTTGACATCCCTTAACGCTGTTCTGGCACCACGTATTAACCCTCCTGTCACCGGAGCACATTTTCAAGATGGACCCGGACACAGAGGCCTTTTAAAAACAATGTGTAATTGTCTCAATATTAGAACTGCTCGGGCTCGGTTTTCTGAAAACCGAACCCACCTGAGCTTAGGGGATCCGAGTAGGCTTGCCAGCCGACTCAGTACTTTAGCGCGTCCTTGGATCTGAATCGAGGCAAAAGTCATTGTTGCGTTGTCGGATCTCGTGGTTTTTGGATTACATAAGTACCTCCCTCTCAAGGAGATCCAGCGGCTTTGCTCGAACACAAACAGGGGTAACAGTGTTCTTAAGCCTAAGAGTCATTATTGTCATTAGGGAATCCTTTGCTATTAGTGGAATTTTCTATTTCTATATTAACCTATTAATATTAATAGTGATATTTTCCACCTTGAGTTCACTATCTATTATATGACCACTGAGCTAAGTTTGCAGTGGATCTGCAATTTTAACAATTATTGTTTTTGTTTTTTGGTTTTTAATACTTCGCTAGCTTTTGGGTTTAGGATGAAATGCTTATTTACAATTTTAAGGTATATCAATAAAAAATTATTTTATTCTACATACACACTCATCCATTGTCTTTGAGTGCCCCTCAGTCACCCACTTTTCTTCTCTCTGATACTCTACTATATTTCTGGTGTATAGGGCGCACCGCTCAGGATGTTTTGTACTACAATTCAATCATCCTGATTGATAGGCCATAATATTTGGAGCCTATTATTAGACATTGGTATGAAACTTACCTAGTGCGGATATCTTTTCTTTTTCATGTAACAGTGTTCTTGTCAGTCTCCATTCTCCAGTGACATCGCTCAGTGCCATTGCTCACACAGAAACAGGGGTAACAGTGTTCTTGTCAGTCTCCATTCTCCAGTGACATTGCTCAGGGCTATTGTTCACACAAAAAAAGGAGTAGCAGTGTTCTTGCCACTCTCCAGTCTCCAGTGCCATTGCTCATAAAGAAACAGGAGGGGTAGCAGTGTTCTTGTCACTTGACAAAAATTGACTGGAAAGGACTGGAAATGACTGGAAATTAATGTTATTGAGGTTATTATTATTAATAATAATAATAATAATAATAATAATAATGTAGGAACAAGAAAAGATCCACATTATGTGATTTTAGCCAAAAAATACATAACTTCAATTGCCTTGCTGGGGTAAAAAAAATCCCTACAAACTGTAATATAAATGAAACAAAAAGTATATTGATGCTTTATGTTGCACTGCAGCAGCAACTACACATCAGTGTGCAATAATATTGTTCCAGGAGCCCACAGCAGGTGGGCCTGTATACTTTAAATGCTAGGGCTGATTTTTAGTCCCAGTCCAGTCCTGACCCATACCAACCTTAACTAACATCTGTAATCTCTCTCTCGCTACTGGTATCTTTAGGTCATTATCCATTCCTTTTGACCTATTTTCCACATATCAAAAATGTATCATAATGTTACCAGCTCTGTTCTTTATATGCCATTGTGTTGTAGTTATATGTTTGGAATAGTTCTGGTGTATACTTTCCAGTAAACTGTGACACCATGGTTTGTAACTTGCTTACGTGTATTGCTGCATGTTGAGCTCTCATTAAACGCAGTTTAAAAAACAAACAAAAAAAACACATTATTTTGCAACATATAATACTTAATGTTACAAATATGTGTTCATACAAATAAGGTCATGTATTTGAAATATCCTAATAGAACTTGAATACAGATATGAACTATACATTATAATATTCATGAATATTTACGTATAATTTACTAAATTTACATATTGTTCAGTTCATCACTTTCGGTTGAGGATATCCTTTACTTTTGACAGTGTCACTGAGAAAGATAAAGTTTTGTTTTGCTTTTTTGCTCTTTTAAAGCAGTTGTGTAACTTTGATACACTAATAACAAGATTAAAACAAAATTACAGCATTGTTATTAATGCTGTGCATAAGTCTGTATTACAACCTCTGACAGTTTCAGCTTCTAATTTAAATTTTTAATAAAAACATACTCATTTTTATTTGAATATGCCAAGTTTGGTCTTTGTTTAGACAACATTTTTTTATTAACATGCTACAATTATACTTTTATTGCATTTTTAAAATAAATAATAATGAACCCTATTGAGTCAAGCACAATTATTCATTTTATTGATTGCTAACAAATATTTTGTTCTAGCTAAGCACAAAATAGAATTTGACAGATTAACATACTCCCTTTGACTTATTGTTTTGCTAAATTTCCTTTGTTAAAATGAATGAACGGGATATGTATGGTTTTTTTTGTGTTTCAGAAATTCCTGTGCCTAATCTAGACATAGCTTCCACAATACTCCACATTTATGGCGTTGTCTTTTATGACATCATTATCAGTCTATCTATACATTGATTTTTGTGGAATTTTGTAGATACAGAGTGTGATAAATGTATGCAACAATGATTAGGGTTGTAACCCATATGGATAAATACATTTTGTATACACACAAGAATTTTTGTGAAGACTTCAAATGATATTACAGAAGGAGAAGAGCTAATCAAGATGCCTGTGAGGTAGGAGAATCTAGGGTGAAACATTAATTAGTGAATAAAACCAGCTATAAGTGACTTTGAGCAAGCCTGCGAGAAAAACTGAAAGGTCAACTGCTTCAGTTTGGAGCATTCTCTATATTAGCCAAATAACAAATGTCATGCAGTGTATGTTGGCTCTGCTAGCTGAGAGCTACCGAAGACAAAATGAATATTCCTTGGCTTTTACCTCCCCTCCATAAATGTGCTTTCTTTACTTTGACCCAAATTTGCCCTACATTAGGCAGTTTAGAATAATTATTTACAGGTGCATCATAATAAGCTCCTGGGACATCAACCTACTGTTCTTCGCATCTTTCTTCTCTCAATTTTAATATTTTGCTGCAAGGTCAAATGCACGAATCAGATGCACATAAAGAAGAATGAGTGGCCCCATGGTGGGGTTAATGTTTTTGAGATGCAGCAAACCTTTTTTATGTGTTGTGACCCTTGTCACATCATCGCTATGTGCCTCATACATCAAAATTAAGTGATAAGCTCTTTGGGGAATACTGGTGATTGCAAAATCCTGTGCTGAGAGCTACATTGCTATATGTGAAAAAGAAAATTTATTGAGCAAGTGTATATTTTCAGATAAGTAATTGAAATAGCTGAATCAGGTAGTGGTTATGCAATAAAAAAATGCTCAAAATGCAGACCAGCCGAAAATTTCTGCCTTCACTCCTTTTCTTTTGACACTAGCAAGGCACAGTATAACCAATATGTATTGTTTTCTAGAAATAAATGAATCACTTCATACTTGCATCCTGTAAAATGATGCTTGAAAACAGTATCAAATACGATATCTGCATGAGAAGTCAGTGTGAAAGTTATTTTGTCCTGCAAATAAGGAAAAGTGAAATGTACTGTAAGAAAACATTTGCAGAAATGAAATTTCCTTAAGAAATGAATACCGATTATGATGTTACTCCTGTTTTGCAGAAAATTATCCAGGTAATAAAATTATATGAAAAATTAAAACACACAGCAGGAAACTAGGAAGTGTGAGTTTCTACATGATATGAGCTTTTATGCCTATTCTTTAAGTTACTGCAATAACATTTTATATACATAGAAAATATTTCCAGTTTGTATTTAGTGTCATTATTAGAATTTTCTTTTTTATTATTAGTTATATACATACAGTAGACATAGCCATGTTATGATATGAACCAATTTCCATGAGATTTAAGCCTATTATCAATTCTCCTGAATATTGTTTTGGCTCCCCAAAAATGCTGCCTTCACTGTGTATTAATCTCGGGTACACTTTTAATAGTCTCCTTTTCTATTTCAATCAAATGAGGCCAGTATAAATTGAACAGGGCAAAATATTCTAAATAAGAAAACCCCTTACTACCATGTTAGATCTGTTTATTCAGACCAATCAGATTAACCAACAGACTAATGAAAGAAAGACTTGGGGATATATTTACTAAGCTTTCATTTATTTAGTGCATTCTACAAAATGACAGCTAAAATCTGATTGATTGCTATAGGCACCATCTCCATTTTTTTCAAACTCGCAGTTTAGTAAATATACCTTTTGGTCACAGTATTGCCAAGACATTGGTCCAAATAATCACCCTTGTATAAGAATCTTAACTAGAGATTGAGAAAAGATTAGTAAATTTATATTATAAATTCATCTTCAGTTGATTATGGATGGAAAAGTATAGTATAATATTGTCCAGCCTAGCTAAGTTAACTGCAGGTTAAACATTAAGGTTGCTGTAATACTGATGGCTTGTCTGTTTTTTTTGTGGGAGAATACCCAATATACGGAAAACTGCAAATAAAAATAAAAAATAAATCTATTAATTGAAAAAAAAATCCATCTCAGATATTGTCAAATGGAGTTTTAATCATTATGGGCCTGATTCATTAAGGATCTTAAATTAAGAAGTTTCTTATTTCAGTCTCCTGGACAAAACCATGTTACAATGCAAGGGGTGCAAATGAGTTTTCTGTTTTGCACATAAGTTGAATACTGACTGTTTTTTCATGTAGCACACAAATATCAACTTTAAATTTCAGTGTACAAATAAACTGTCAAGTATTTGTGTGCTACATGAAAAAACAGGCAGTATTTAACTTATGTGCAAAACAGAAAACTCATTTGCATCCCTTGCATTGTAACATGGTTTTGTCCAGGAGACTGAAATAAGAAACTTCTTAATTTAAGATTCTTAATGAATCAGGCCCTATATTGCGAAATTGAATAATGATACTCCCATTGCTGAGAGATAAGAGATTGTTTTGATGTTACGAGCAAATCTGTAGAAGTTGTATTTGACTGAGTGTAATAGTGATTATAAACCAATCTGCAAAAACAACAGAGAATGATCATGAAAACAACAATTAGAATCACAGTTTTTTATGCAAATAAATTGAAGTTATTTAAAATCTACTCCATGGCCCTTCAAAAGCAAATAGTAGCACGCATTAATAGTAACCTTTATTTCTTTTGTGCTAACATGTTATGCAGCATTTTACAGGGAATGTTTAATCATTTAAATCAGTTCCTTATCAATGGAACTTAGAGAGTGGGAGGAAACCAACAAAAAAACAGGGAGCGCATATAGGGCCCATATACGTCCTGCTCTGCATCTGTAGAATATGTACCAGATTTACAGCAGGCATTTCGTTTTAATAGAGAAAAATGTATTTGCTATTAGGATTCATAAAATACAGCCGAGATAACAGCCCTTTTTTGCGTATGAATGAAAGTAACAATTTTATTTCTTTTCAATACAAATGCAAAATCTTATAGTATATTCACAATGAATTAAGAAAGCACTTAGTAGCTTCAGAGGTAAAACTGCAGTCAGCAAATCAGAAGCGGTTAGCTAGTGCAGGAGATCATCATCATAATCAACTGGTGAAAATAACTAGGCTTACCTGCGTCAGCATTCAGGTGTGCATCGGCTCTCAATTCTGTGAACGCACCTTTACTGTTTTCAGTGTACGTTAGACAGCCCAAGTGTGGATGCATGCAAAACTGCATAGGCGTAGATACTTGCAGGATTTATTTGTGAGCATGCACAGGTCTAGAACCAACAATTTATGCCACTCATATGTTTAACTTTTCTTCAGGCCCACAAACTCCACACTGTGCCCTGGTCAAAAACAAAGTAATCTATGGCTCAGTGCTGCTAGACAACAATACTAACCACTGTGTCACCTTTCCATGGCAATGCATACACTTTGCTGCAAACACAACTGATACTCTTATGAGAAAATGAAAACATAGTTATAAAATGGCCATTTCATAATAAGCCTGATACTTATAAGTTTGGTTCTATTGTGGTATCCTAAAGACTAGTCCTAAGTGCCGGTGGTAATCGTTAATATGATTATCACCATTAAGACACCCACTTTACCTACAAATAAAAACCGAAAGAGTGAAAAAGCGATGGCAATATTAATAGACTTACCCTTAAAGCTACTCTGAAGATAACTGATGAGGGAAAATGCTGACCGCAACTGATTTTGACTGAAGAGCTGTCCGACACTGCTGCTTCCTGTTATCGCGACTTCTATTCTTCTAAATTTAAAGCGGCAATGTCGGGTTAAGTGTTTAAACACTTAACCTACAGGGGCCTGACATTGCCGCTTTAAATTTAGATTAATAGAAGTCGCGATGACAGGAAACAGAAGTGACGGACAGTCAAAATCGGTTGCGGTCAGCATTTTCCCTCATCGGTGATCTTCAGAGTCGCTTTAAACGTAAAACTATTAATATTGCCATCGCTTTTTCACTCTTTCATTTTTTATTTGTAGGTAAAATGGGTGTCGGCTTTTTCAGAACCAAAAAACCGTACCCAACCCCTAAGTGCTGACACTCCCTTGCTTATCTCTTCATAATGGCTGTTCCCATTACAGTTCTTCTCAAATGAGCACTTTGCTCTCTAAACTAATATACAAATATACAAATATGACCAGCTCTGGGATGTGCTCAACCATCCCTAAAAAAATTTGGTTTGACCTCTTAGAAAGTTACTGTCCCCTTTTGCAACTAGTATAAAGAAGATTATACCTAAAGCAAAGCAAGATTATACATAAAGCATACTAACATGCCATAGCTGTAATAGGGCATACCAGATAACTGTTCCAAATTTCCCAGTACAGTCTTGATTTAAGTCAAAAAGGGTGTGGCGATGTAGGAAAGTAGCATGGTCTTACCCAGAATGGGTGTGACATAGACAGACTGGGTATGGTTTTTGGACTGATCAGAGCATAATGTAGCAAATTTGGACATAGCACAGTAAGCAATGGTAATGGCAAAGGTAACAGTGAAAGGGTCCAAGATTATGAAGATTGACATCACCTTTAAATTTTAATTTGAAGCTGTGTGAGGTTCCAGAAACTTATGCCTTATAATATTGTGCTAAATGTAATAATTGAATAAAGTATTTCTCATTTCTTTAGGGTAGGCTTTAGCAAGAAATAGGAAATGTTCTTTTTGATGAATTTCCCCTCAGAAAATTAATATATCAAACCATGATTTTATACTACTGTATATCAACAAGTGGTGTTTTCCATTTCACCATCTCTGAGCTTACAAAAATTTTTACCATTGGGGGTTTTCAACCATTTTGCCAGATTGTTGACTCAAATGTCATAATTTACCTACCAGAGAACTCAAAGGTATGTTCAAATGACAGATATTAAAGCTGAGATGCTATGACACAAGTTTCTTTTTTTTCTACAGTTTAAATCAAGTTATGTGCTTGCTTGAATCCAGTGAAAAACAAATCCATTACATTTCAGTGAATATACTGTTGACATTTCCTTGACGTGTGGATTAGCCTCAGGATTGCTTTCATAATATTTTGCCAGCTTCTGTTTACTAGCAAGAGTTAATATATTATAAGCTATCCGGCAGTTGACAAATATCTGGCATTATCTCCTGTGTTAAGAAAAGTTCATTGTAATGATATATCTTCAGAATTATAGATTGCATTCAGCACTAAAACATTTGTTTTGACACAGCTGACAAGTACATTAGATGATTTTTATTGTATCGTCCTAAAGAATATTTTTAATGATAGCAAATATGTGACTAGTTCTTTACTCTTTATTTGTTAACATGTCAATAACACAGATACATAAAAGCTTTTTTTTGAATATTAAAGAAATAGAGATAAGTTTCTCCTCAAGTCAGACCCCAAACACCCCGCCCTGCACTCTAACACGCATCCACAATTATTGACTGTGATTGCGGATGAAGTCTTTGCAATACTATCACCATGTCATCTTGCAATATGCAACCTTGATATCATCCCCTCTAAACCTGTCTGCTCCTATTGACCCAATTTTGCTCTTATACACCTCTGCAACCTCTCTCTTACTACTGGCACATTGTCTTCAAACATGTTCTAATCTATATTGATGCTGACTACACCGACAACACTTACCCCAACATCTTCAGTCCGGATGGCTGCTTCCCATCAAGGATCTATAATGACTGTACTGTGAAGCGACTTCTGCCAATCACGATGAAGGAAGATGCCGGCAGGACTTGATGACGTCAGTGAGATAGGCAACGCTGTTAATGCTGCTCTTAAGGGAGTAATATAAGTATGTGGCTATGTACAATGTACTTTAGAAAGGGTTGCAATGTGTACTGACATTTGGATCTTTTGGTTAGATACACAACACGGAATATCACAGATAATCATTATATATTTCTGTATGGTCTCCTTATTTGCATTTTATTTACTCTACGTATGGATATGGATCACATAGCTGTAACAGGTGCATTATGAGTTGATGACCTTGGCATTATATGCATTACCAACTTACAAGTGGAAGCAAATATAGATTGTATTAGAACAGCCTCATGATACCATTCTTTTATTATGATGTATACCACATTTAAATGCATTGACGTATAATAGAATTATAGCCCTGCAGCGTTACTGTACTTACACAACACCAATTGTTACTAAACAGTGTACTGTAAGAACCTAATAAGAACAAACAATATTATGACAGGAGCGCAAATACTATGATAAAAATTGTTATTGAGACACGAATAACGGTTACCATAGAAACATCAAAGACTTAATAGCACCTGCTCACTGAGCCTATTTAAGACTCTCAGTAGGAGTGACTAAACACCCCACATTCCTCTGAAGAATTCACACCTCCATGTGGCGAAACCCGCTGTGATTGCGCCCACTTGCATCATTATATCAATAGAAATAGGAAACTCAGAAATGCTCCCACCTGGAATGCAAGCCAATAGAGTGTGCACATACTGCCACTCTTAGGAGATATATGACATATATATGACAAGCGAAGCCATAAGCTGAACATAAGCATTTGTTTGTGTTTCACTGCATATTCCAGTCAATAGTTTCCAAGCAGGAAGGCCTGTGACTGTCCTATATATTCTTCCCCCAGTGGCTACTGGGCATCTTTTGCTGCACAAATTCAGTGGGTCAGGGTCACACCAGCTTACAGACTCAGTATTTTTTTTGTGGTCCTTGAATGCATTGCATTTCTCTTATGATACCATATACTGTTTTCCTTGCTTACTGTGTTTTCATCTGTCTTTTTCACATAGTTCATTACCTTTACTTGTCCCTCAACTGTCAGCTCCCACACTCATTTCCCCTTATTCATCCAAGCTCTTATTGCCTTCCCCATCCCTCCTTTGTAGTTTTATCCCCCACTTAGTAATTTTAGTTCCCTTTCCTCTATATTCCCCTTCATGTTCCTTTTAGTACACAAGACATCCCCTGCCGTTATGTCACGGCCAAGACATGCCTCCACCCCCTGCCCATTGCCAACCCCTTCCCTGGAGCCATCTTGGTGCGGGTGCCTCCTCCATTGCGGCAGCTGCAATCACTTGTGGCGGAGCTGGCAGTGGGCACTCTAGTGTACTGTTTGGTTCCCCCCTTCTAATGGCTGCTCGACGCGGTTATACGTGCCCGTTGGCCCCTGCAGGATTCAGATTCATGTGCTTTCCACAGCAGACATGGGCTATTGGGCTTCCCCTGTGAAGAGGGGAGGGCCCCCTTCTTGCCCGCGTCCCCATATGCAGGCCGGGACATCAGTGTGGTACTCACGCTGTACTGCCAACAACATTTTTATCCCTCGGGTGGGCTGACCAGGAATCAATTTTTACTGGCCACCAATTCCCTAGGGGTGGGTTTGGGATGCACCCAGCCACCATGTGCCTCAGGAGGCAGGTGGGTGGATTTAGGGTGCAACCCCATTCTTCCCCCCTAGTCCATTCTTAAGGGGTCTTCCACCACAGCAGACACGGTGGTCGTGCTCCATCACTTCTACTTGGGTGAATAGCCGGGGGGGGCCCTTCTCCCCTTTTTCCAAAGAAACATTGGTCCTGCTCCTCAGTCCCTCATCCCTTCCATCTCTTATGGGCCTCAGGTGTCATCCACTCCATCCCCCCACCCTCAACCTACCCGTCCCTTACACCAATTCACCTAGTTTTACTTTGGGGAACCCACTCAGGCCACCCCAAATTTCACCCACTGCTCCCCCCGCATATTGGCACACGGAGGTTCTACTGGCAGGCATGACCCATCAGGGTCCCTTGACTCTGTGGCCTTCACCCCCTTCTGCTCTCGCTTCCGCTCTGCCTACGTGCTCGAACCTTTAACCCCCAACAGATTTCCTCTTCCCCAGACACCACAGCGGATTTTATACCCTATATAGTTTACCCCTTTCCACAGCACCACGATGATTCCCCCCCAAACCCCTCCTCCACATCCACAAGCAAACACTAGTGCCTGTCACGGGCACTAGGAGTCTTTACCCAGTATCACCCGCTGATGGTCTTATCAGAGCAGTTGAGTTGGTATATGATACTCTGATGGCAGGGTGATAATGGAACTGGAAACAGCAGATGGTTAGAGAATGCTCAGAAAGTCTATAACTAGCAGCACTGGTAAACAATAGGTAACTGAACACGAGAATCTGGATGGACAAGGACACGTGAGGGTAGTCAGTGGTCTGTGCACGGCAAGTTGTACCACTGTCTGTAGTGAAGGAATGGAATCCAGGTGAAGGTAACGGGGAAGTCAGTGGTTTGCGTGTAGCAAGTTGTACCACTGCTTATGTGAGAGGATATATGCAACTGGTGACACAGGGAAACAGGAATCAGTGGTTTGCCTCTAGCAAGTTGTACCACTGAATATATATGTGAGGAAGGACACGAGGAGATAAATGCAATGCAGAGTCTACATGGGTACACTAAACTTGATCCCACGTTGAACTGCACACAATAATAATAATGAATGAACAGCACTGCACAGATAAGCAAAGTCACTAGAATAGTCCAGCAAAAGGAAACACAGTCAATAATAGAAACTCCGGAGGAGAACAACTCAGTCCAGATGGATATGCAATACACCAGCACAGTCAATGAGAAGTATGCATACCGTGGTTCAGATGAGCAGGCTGTTAGAGATAGCTGCAGGGATACCTGAGCGGCAGGGAACAGACGAGATGAGAAGTCCTTGCAGAATGGAAGCGGCAGGTAGGTGCAGCGCACTGTAGGTAGGCCAGCAAGGACGACAAATACTCAGGAAGCAGTAGTATATCGAATTGAACAGCAGGAGACCACGGGAGAGTTGAAGCAATGTAGCAGAGCTGGAAGCCGATGAGCGTAGACTCGATGCTACCAGGCAAGTTGACACAAATGGACACACTGTAGAAGCAGTAGGCAGCGGGTCAGCTGACGGCAGGTAGAATGCAGACTGGAGCGCTGAGACTAGCAGGACTCTGTAGACACGCTGAAGTAGCTAACAGGAATCAGCTGGGACAGTAGCGATGTAACACAGGAGAGTTTGAAGTAATCTGTAACTGTAGATACACGGAGACAGCGGATAGGAATCAGCTGCTGGAGTCACGATGAAACACAGGAGAGTTTGCAGTAATCTGTAACTGTAGATACACGGAGGCAGCGGATAGGAATCAGCTGCTGGAGTCACGATGAAACACAGGAGAGTTTGCAGTAATCTGTAACTGTAGATATACGGAGGCAGCGGATAGGAATCAGCTGCTGAAGACACTAGGAACACGAGGAATAGAAGTGGTCTGGAAACCACAAACGGCAAACAGGAATCAGCATCAGCTGAACACACGAGCAGGCACTGGAACACCTTCAGAGACTCATGAGGAATGAGACTCCAAGATCAGGCAACGTGTTATTGACCACAGGTGCTTAATATAGGGAGTGTTGCCTGATCAGCCAATTAAATTAAAGGAACAGAACTGAAGGTTAAAAGGGACTGCACATGCACAGTACCTCATTATAATGGACGGACACGGTTCCTAGCTACCTTAGAAGTAGCACTCACAGTCCGGTGAGTGACAGTACCCCCCCTTTTAAAGGTGGGCACAGAACACCTGGAACCGGGTTTGTCTGGAAATTTGGTATAGAACTTTTTCAAGAGGGCTGGAGCGTTGAGATCTTCAGCTTTGATCCATGAACGCTCCTCAGGACCAAAGCCTTTCCAATGCACGAGGAAACGAAGAACTCCTCGCGAAATTTTAGCATCCAAAACCGGAGTAATCTCAAAGTCTTTCTTCTGATGAACTTGAAGTGGCCGAGGTGCTGAAGGAGGGACCGAGAAACGGTTGATGATGAGAGGTTTGAGCAAGGAAACATGGAAGGCGTTGGGAATACGAAGACTCTTGGGAAGTAAAAGTTTGAAGCAAACTGGATTTATAACTTGAATGATCCTATATGGACCAATAAAACGGGGGAGCAAATTTTATGGATGGAACCTTCAAATGAATATTCTTAGTAGATAGCCACACCCGGTCTCCGACTTTCAATGGTGGAATAGCCCGTCTCTTTTTGTCCGCAAAAGACTTATATCTGGCAGATGTCTTCTTTAAACAGGTTTTTACCTGAGCCCAAATATTTTTGAAGGTTTGACACAAAGTCTCAACAGCAGGAACTTGGGTGGGCGGGAGGGCAGGAAATTCCGGGAAAGACGGATGGTGACCGTAAACCACAAAGAATGGAGTTTTAGATGATGACTCATGGTACATGTTGTTATGAGCGAATTCAGCCCAAGGAAGTAATTCTACCCAGTTGTCTTGATTGGCTGACGAGAACATCCTTAAGAAACTCTCAAGATCTTGGTTGACTCTTTCAGTTTGTCCGTTCGATTGGGGATGGTAGGAAGATGAGAGTGCTAATCGTATGCCCAAGGTCTTGCAAAGGGCCCGCCAGAATCTGGAAACGAATTGTATTCCTCTATCTGACACGATCTCGGACGGACATCCATCGATACGGAAAATTTCTCTAATGAAATGTTCAGCCAGGGTAGAAGAAGAAGGTAAACCAGACAAGGGAACGAAATGCGCCATCTTCGAAAATCTATCCACCACTACCCAAATGGTGTTGCAATTCTTACTAGGAGGAAGCTCAGTAACAAAGTCCATACTAATATGGGTCCAAGGCTTAGATGGAATGAGTAGTGGCTGAAGCAACCCCGCTGGAGTTCTGCGGGGGGTCTTGAACTGGGAGCATAAATCGCATGCCGCGATAAACTCTTTGACATCTCTCCTCATAGAAGGCCACCAATAACTTCGAGAGAGGATTTCAAAGGTTTTGCGTTCACCAGCGTGTCCAGAGAAACGAGAAGAGTGAAACCATGAAAGGATTTTTTTTCTAAGAGCAGGAGGCATGAGGGTCTTCCCAAATGGTAGCACTTTAGTGGAAGAAGCAGCCAGAGAAACACATTTGGGGTCTAATATAAAGTGGTTAGGACTCTCTTCAACGTCTGAGGACGCCACAAAGGCTCGAGATAGAGCGTCTGCTTTTTTATTCTTTGCAGCTGGTTTGAAGGTTATGACTAGATCAAAACGGGAAAAGAAAAGAGACCATCTTGCCTGACGAGTATTTAAACATTGAGCAGACTGTAGGTATGACAAATTTTTATGATCCGTAAAAATTGTCACCGGATGACGAGCTCCCTCTAACAAATATCTCTACTCCTCCAATGCTACTTTAATAGCCAGCAACTCCTTGTCCCCGATGGTGTAATTCTTCTCTGCAGGCAGAAGACCCCGAGAGTAAAAGGCACAAGGATGGAATTTTTGTTGCTCCGATTTCTGGGAGAGAATGGCTCCTAAACCAACATTAGAGGCGTCTACTTCTAGGAAGAAGGGAAGCGTCACATCAGGCTGTCGAAGGATGGGAGCAGAGGAGAAGGACTCTTTAAGAAATTGAAAGGCTTGGAGAGCCTCAGATCACCATTGCTTAGTATTGGCCCCTTTGCGAGTTAGAGCCACAATGGGAGATGCAATTGAAGAGAAGTCTTGAATGAAGCGTCTATAGTAGTTGGCGAAGCCTAAAAAACGCTGAATGGCACGAAGAGTAGTTGGCTGAGGCCAAAGTAACACAGCATTCACCTTTTCTGGATCCATTTGTAGACCAACTCCGGAAACAATATAACCCAAAAATGGAATCTGGGGCAACTCAAATGAACATTTTTCTAATTTACAGAATAATGAATTTTTCCGGAGTCTGGAAAGAACTTCGGCCACTTGTTGGTGATGTGAAGGCAGGTCTTGGGAAAAGATGAGTATGTCGTCCAGATATACTACGACACATACATAAAACAAGTCCCGAAAGATCTCATTAATGAAGCCCTGGAAAACAGCAGGGGCATTACATAACCCGAAGGGCATTACTAAGTATTCATAATGCCCATCTCTGGTGTTAAAAGCTGTTTTCCATTCGTCACCGGACCTGATTCTAATCAAGTTGTAGGCACCACGAAGATCCAACTTAGTAAAAATCCGGGCTCCCTTGATCCGATCAAACAACTCAGTAATCAGAGGAATGGGATACCGATTTTTGATAGTGATAGCATTAAGTCCACGAAAATCTATGCAGGGGCGTAATGATCCATCTTTCTTCTTCACGAAAAAGAACCCAGCTCCAGCGGGAGAAGTAGAAGGTCGAATAAATCCTCGCTGGAGATTCTCTTGGATGTATTCAGCAGTAGCCTGAGTCTCAGGTAATGAAAGTGGATAAACACGACCCCTAGGTGGAGTCTTGCCAGGTAACAGGTCAATCGGACAATCCCATGAACGATGAGGGGGAAGACGTTCAGACTGAGCTTTATCAAAGATGTCGGCAAATGAAGCATACTGAGGAGGAAGTCCCGGTGAGAAAGGTGAAATGGAGGTTTGCTGTATTCTACGAGGAACAACACGAGAAAGACAATGTTGGTGACATTCAGGTCCCCAAGACGTAACTTGAGGAGTGTGCCAGTCAATCTGGAGAGAATGACATTGAAGCCATGGAAGGCCTAAAACAATCGGACTTGTAGTAACAGGAAGGATTCAAAACGAAATTTCTTCTCGGTGTAGGACACCAATCTAAAGAATCAGTGAAGATGTACTTTGGGTGATGAGACCGTTGATAATACGTGATCCATCGATAGCAGTCACCGTAATAGGAGTCTTCAGGGTAATCACTGGTAGGGACCATTGATTTACAAGGGATTCAGAAATGAAATTTCCCGCAGCTCCTGAATCAATCAGGGCTTGGGACTCAAAAGACTTAGTAGCAAATGAAATGGTAACGTCAAATGCACAGATTTTTGATTTCGTAGAAGATGGAGAGGACTCCAGGGACCCTAACTTCACCTCTCCAGAACTAGTTAGGGCCTGGCATTTCCCGATTTTTTGGGGCATGACTGGAGCATATGTGTGGCATCAGCACAATAGATACAAAGTCTATTCTTAATTCTTCAATTCCTCTCTGCAGAGGTTAGTTTGGAACGTCCAATCTCCATCGGTATTACCGGAGGTGAAGCAGGACGAATTTGAGAAGTGGGACGAAGAGATGTTTTAGCTGAAGTAGTTCTCTCAGAGTCCCTCTCACGAAATCTGAGATCCACACGATGACAAAGAGAAATCAAATCTTCTAAAGACGTAGGGAGTTCTTGAGTAGTCAGTGCATCTTTAATTTTGTCCGAGAGCCCCTGCCAGAAGGCGGCAATTAACGCTTCAGCTTATCCAGGCTAAGATACTAAATTGAACGACGTACTGTCCTACTGTACGAGAACCCTGTCGTAAACGAAGAATGCTGGAGGCAGCGGAAATAACACGACCTGGTTCATCGAATACATTACGAATCATGGAAATAAATTTGGCACTATCCTGTAACAACGGATCATTTCTTTCCCACAGAGGGGAAGCCCATGCGAGAGCTTGTCCGGAGAATAATGAGATGAGATAGGCCACTCTGGAACGATGAGTCGAAAAGTTTTGAGGTTGGAGCTCAAAATGTACTGAGCATTGGTTGAGGAAACCTCTACATGTTTTGGGATCTCCATCATACTTTGACGGAGTTGGCAGGTGAAGCGTGGAAGCCATAGACACCTGGGATGGCACTGGAGAAACGGAGGAAAGCACAGGAGCATCAACAGAAGCTGTAATATTCTGCCCAGACGTTCTTTGGGAGACTAACGTCTGGTAACATTGTAGTAATAGTTGTTGACGAACATCCTGTTGTTCCACACGGGTGACCAGATGCTGCAGCATCTCTTTAGCTGTGGGTTCCGAATCTGGGTCTGTCATGGCCTGATCTTACTGTCACGGGCACTAGGAGTCTTTACCCAGTATCACCCGTTGATGGTCTTATCAGAGCAGTTGAGTTGGTATATGATACTCTGATGGCAGGGTGATAATGGAACTGGAAACAGCAGATGGTTAGAGAATGCTCAGAAAGTCTATGACTAGCAGCACTGGTAAACAATAGGTAACTGAACACGAGGATCTGGATGGACAAGGACACGTGAGGGTAGTCAGTGGTCTGCGCACGGCAAGTTGTACCACTGCTATAGTGAGAAGAATGTCCAGGAGTAATAAGGAGGTGGAAGTCAGCGGTCTGCGTATAGCAAGTTGTACCGCTGTCTGTAGTGAAGGAATGGAATCCAGGTGAAGGTAACGGGGAAGTCAGTGGTTTGCGTGTAGCAAGTTGTACCACTGCTTATGTGAGAGGATATATGCAACTGGTGACACAGGGAAACAGGAATCAGTGGTTTGCCTCTAGCAAGTTGTACCACTGAATATATATGTGAGGAAGGACACGAGGAGATAAATGCAATGCAGAGTATACACGGGTACACTGAACTTGATCCCACGTTGAACTGCACACAATAATAATAATGAATGAACAGCACTGCACAGATAAGCAAAGTCACTAGAATAGTCCAGCAAAAGGAAACACAGTCAATAATAGCAATAGTCTCAGAGGATGGAAACTCCGGAGGAGAACAACTCAGTCCAGATGGATATGCAATACACCAGCACAGTCAATGAGAAGTATGCATACCGTGGTTCAGATGAGCAGGCTGTTAGAGATAGCTGCAGGGATACCTGAGCGGCAGGGAACAGACGAGATGAGAAGTCCTTGCAGAATGGAAGCGGCAGGTAGGTGCAGCGCACTGTAGGTAGGCCAGCAAGGACGACAAATACTCAGGAAGCAGTAGTATATCGAATTGAACAGCAGGAGACCACGGGAGAGTTGAAGCGATGTAGCAGAGCTGGAAGCCGATGAGCGTAGACTCGATGCTACCAGGCAAGTTGACACAAATGGACACACTGTAGAAGCAGTAGGCAGCAGGTCAGCTGACGGCAGGTAGAATGCAGACTGGAGCGCTGAGACGAGCAGGACTCTGTAGACACGCTGAAGTAGCTAACAGGAATCAGCTGGGACAGTAGCGATGTAACACAGGAGAGTTTGAAGTAATCTGTAACTGTAGATACACAGAGACAGCGGATAGGAATCAGCTGCTGGAGTCACGATGAAACACAGGAGAGTTTGCAGTAATCTGTAACTGTAGATACACGGAGGCAGCGGATAGGAATCAGCTGCTGAAGACACTAGGAACACGAGGAATAGAAGTGGTCTGGAAACCACAAACGGCAAACAGGAATCAGCATCAGCTGAACACACGAGCAGGCACTGGAACACCTTCAGAGACTCATGAGGAATGAGACTCCAAGATCAGGCAACGTGGTATTGACCACAGGTGCTTAATATAGGGAGTGTTGCCTGATCAGCCAATTAAATTAAAGCAACAGAACTGAAGGTTAAAAGGGACTGCACATGCGCAGTACCTCATTATAATGGACGGACACAGTTCCTAGCTACCTTAGAAGTAGCACTCACAGTCCGGTGAGTGACAGTGCCCTCCCTTCTGTGGGTTTAATCCTGGGCCCTCGATCCCCCACCCAGCACGTGCAGTGCTATTCCATCTAATTGAGGTTTCCTGCGTGGCTCCCAGGAGAAACATGTCTTTTGTTATAGCACCACAGGCATCCCGGCGTCAGGAGGATGTCCAGTCACATGCCACGAGTTTTTTGACAGAACAGAGGTGTTCCCAGTCTTTCCCTACCTGGATGCATTTTTTGCTGTCACTTATCTGTAGACTGGGCTGTCTGCAATAATCGATATGGCATTTACTCCATTTGACTTATAGGATCCATATGATGGAGGCTTTACCTGGCTCACAGATGACAAGCTCTTCAGATGGAAGGTCAGTGGGCAAGATACCATTTCATTCAAAGATGTGGAGATCTGGATGGATAAGGCATGCCTGGTGAAAGTAGCTGCACTCCTCTACCAACTTAGAACTGGTGCTTTGCCTTTAATGAAGGAGGGTGCGCTTGCAGTGTGGCGTGCAAGTATCAGCATGCCTCTGTGCATTGCTATGGTTCTTAAGTGTGTGTCCCAGGGGCCCTGGAGTTCACGGCAGAGATCAGGGTACCACCGGGGGACCTTCTTAAGGCCCATTCCCAGATTATCCCTCAGGAGTTATCCAAATGGCTGAAGCTCTTTCCCGACATGGCAGATGCCTCTTTCATGGAGCGCAGTTTTTGTGTCGGTTTTAGACTCCCTATCTGTGTTACTGCTTGGGTGGCGGTTGGGAGGAATTTGCGCTTGCCACAGATCTTTCCCAAAGTGCTGCCTGTGAAGGTCCGCAAAGAGGTTTGTTTAGGTCAAATGGTGAGCCCTTTCACTTCTCCCCCATTCTGGAGTTAGTTATTTCCCCTGTTGGTGTTGTTCCAAAGAAAACAGGCAGTAAGTTTAGGCTTACTCAACAACACTCCCACCCACCGGGGTCATTGGTTAACAACACCATTGCCCCGGCACATAGCAAAGTAAGCTACCAGTCCTTGCATTTGATTTGAGAGTTCAGCTCAGGGGGCCTACTAGCTAAGCTGGGCATTGATTCCACTGCCTCCCCATGGTTTGTTCATTTTCTTGCGAAATGTCCAGCTCCATCCTGCATTGATGTGTCTAAGTGGCAACAGGTCACGCAGGTATCGCCCATTAGCTAGACGATCTCTTTTTCATGGGCCCTGCAGACTCCTCGGTATGCGCAGATACAATTTTCACAGTCCGAGCATTATTTGCAACATTCTGAGTTCTGGTAGCACATGATAAACCCGAAGGACCCTCTATCTCCATGTCTTTCCTGGTCATTGAGATTGACACCATTGCTGGCTGCTGTCCTCTGCCCAAGGATAAGGTGGATAAACTAGAGTCATTGATCCTCTACATGCTGGGTTTGCACAAGGTCCCATTGTGACAAGTACAGTCCCATCTTGGATCTTTTCATTTCACCTGTCACATAATACCGATGGGGAAGGTTTTTGATGGAAACTGCAGTTGGCCATGGCTGGGTTCACGTGACCACATTCTTGGATGCTGCTGTCCGATGAGATAAAATGGGACCTTTGAGTTTGACTGTCATTTTTCAAAGAATTCAATGGTGTTTGCATTTGGCCGGCCCCATGGATTACAATGGGTGATTAGACTTACACACTTATGCATAGAAGTCTAGAGGTTTCAGGGCATAATTCGGCAGGGGCTGGTGTGTTGCTCCTTGGCTTGATATCTGGCCTTGTATGGGTTTAGTTCATAACCTGGTAGTTTTTTAACTTTTTCTAATCATGGTGGTGGTCAAACTGTGGTCGAAACACTACCAAGGCAGTAACATGGCGTTTTGGTGTGACAATCTAGGAGTAGTTAAAACCATTAACAGGTAAAGTGCTTAGATCCTTTCGGAAGTTAAGTTTTAGCGTAACTTAGTGCTCTATTGCTTGGAGCATGACATTACCTTTGCTGTGAGACATGTCCCTGGCATGGAGAACAACATAGCAGACTGTCTTTCTCGCTTCCAGTGGTTGCACTTTAAAACTTTGGCTCCACATGCAAAACTCATTGGCAGCTATTGTCCTTCTGATGTTTGGCAGATTGTCAAACAGGCATGGAAGGTCTTACAGTGTCTGCCCTGGCCCCTTCCAACAGTAGAGCTTATGAGGAGACCTGGCAGCTATGGTTCCTGTTCCTAAAGTCCTGTGGTCAGCGCAACACAGGTCAGAGTGATGACATGCTGGCGCTCCTGTGGGCTATATATCAGGAGGGTGCCACGAAAGCTTCCATGGTGGCTTCCTTGACTAGTATGTTCTTCATGTCGTTCCTCCGCGGATGGGCTGACCTAACAAAGGTTTTTTTGATCTCCAAGGCTCTAAAGGGGTGGCCAGGTTGGATGTTGGAGGATAGCAGGAGGTCAATAAATGCAAGAATCCTCCGGCAACTGATTTCTACTGTCAATGAGGTTACTACTGATATGTATGAGAGACTACTGTTTAGCATGGTTTTTCACTAGTTTGTTTCGGCGCATTCCGCATTATTGTGTTGGTTGCGCTATCCAAAGGTCGAGTAGGTGCAGTGCTGCTGGCTAATCATATGATTCTACATGGTAACATGATTTCTTGCAAGCGACTCAGATCAAAATCGAATCAGAGTGGTCATTGTCAGTGGATTCAGATTCTGGCTCATAGTGATATGTCCGGTTAGGCTGTGCTCTCGATTTAAGAGTATTAGACCCATGGAGGGAGAGCTTTGGTTGGTTCATGCCCTTCTTTGGCACCCATTCCTTCTGGATAGGGGCGGCTACTGATACAGCCAAGGGCGGTCATTTCATTGCTGAGATTAAAACACTTGGCAGGTGGAAGTCTGATGTTTCTAAGTCATGCATTAGACCTAAGAGGTAGTCTGCTCTTGGTCACTTTAGCTTCCCCCCCCCTCCGGTAACCCAGGGCTTTGCTGCTTGAGGCTTTTTGCAAAGACATGAAGGAATTTTTTCCTGCTTTTTTCCCCAGGTCCGGGCCTGATAAGCTACGTTCCTCCAGGGTTTTATAGGTTTTTTGCTTTAATTTGGGTTACCGTTCTCCTCTCCCTTCCTGGTTGGCTTCCCTGTAGTGGGATTAGCCTGGTAGTGGTGGTAGAGCTTGGACAAAAGCTTGAAGCAAGCATTTTTTTTGTTCTTGTTTTAGGTAAGGCTGGCAGATCAACTGAGATATGGGTGATTGGACACTCCTATGTGTACATTCAACACGTGGATGTGAGATGGTTAGGTAGGAAAGGCATGCCTTGGGCAGTCTAGCTTCCTCACTTCTCTGCCGAAGTGCATGTCAGAGGTCCTCCTATTGTAGTAGTCATTCACTTGGGGGGAAATGAGCTGGGTATGGGCAAGTCACTGGATTTATTGATCTCCATTAGAGGGGATCTACATACCAGTCGTTCAGTCTAACTGGCTCAGGGTATGCTTATGTAGGACTGACATTACTCCCATACTCCTGGAGGGCCAGTATCCTTGACTCTATAAAGAAGAACCTGGTCAAGGAAGTCAACCGGTCCTTGGCCCAGGTAGTTAGGATTCTTAGGAGGGTAGTGATATACCACCCGTAAATTGCGATCAGTGACTGATACATATGGTGCTGTAGCTGATTGGCCACAGGTCACTCCCCCATTCAAAGTAACATGGCTCTTGGTCCTGCTTTGTGTGGACACAATGTTGTGAGTCCAGAAGGGAACTAATCACTCTGACACCAGATTTAACACTGGCCAAATCGTAAAGGAGTATATCCTGGGACTGGTGACTAGTGCTGGATGCCATACACTGGTTTGGTTCAGGTTATTAGTTGGTAGCTGACCTGCAAAGGCTTTCGCCAACACCATAATTTATATCAATCAATAAACTGTGACCTTTTTGCCAAAACTTGTGCCAGTGTCTTTATTTAATGATGTGAGTATTAAGGTTAACAGGTAGAAACGTTTGTGCAATTAAGAGAGGCATCTACAGTGTGCAGATTACGAACTATTACTGAACATAATAGACTGTATAGCTAAGTATACATTATTTTGAAGTGTCGATTGTAGAATAATAAAGTGTTTGAATGTTTTCATTTTATCTCAGAGTCATATTTCTTATTTTCATACACACACATACTATCCTGTGGGAGCAAACAGGGACCTGGATCCCCACAGGACGAAGGTAAGGACTTAAGGTACTGCATTAATCCAAGAATTAATAAGGACAACAGAGACATTTTTCTATGAGTGTTAAGAGCCGCCGCAGCTCGCTTCCTGGTTCCTCTAGCATCCCGGCCGTCACCTTGACGACCGGGATGTCACTTCCGCCCAGCACCCGACCGTTGCTAAGGACACGGCCAGACGCTCCTTCAGCGTGGCGTCCCGGTGGTATAGAGAGCCGGGCGCGCACGCGCATTTTGTAAATTATGATTGAATTCAGCCTGTGGGCTGAATTAGCAGGCATTAGCCTGCAAATGGGTATACTTCAGGGGCAAACCCTGATTGGTCCCTTTGTGTATTTAAGGCAGTGAGGTCTGCAGCCTCACTGCCGGTTATAGCGTTCTGTCCTCAGTCCTGCTGCCTGCTTGTGCTATCTGTTTTGGTTCCTGCTACCTTGGATTTGACTACCCGTGTTTTGACCCCTGCTTGTTATTGGACCTGTGACCCTTCTCTTCTGACCTCGACCTTTTGCCTGGACTTCGGATTTTGCTTCTCTGCCTGTGTGTTTGACCCTTCGCTTGTCTTTGGATATTGCATCTGTGCCTGTGACCCTTTGACCTAGGATTCTACTAAACTACAGTCCGCCAATCACTCCACTTCTGGGAACTCCTTTAAGTCAGTATACGTCACTCGACCCTCGGTCGGCCCGCAGCCCAGTCTATCCCCACCACTAGGGGCTCCAGCGAACACCTGGCCTTCAGAGTAGTTCCCGAGTTTCACTGTACTGACTGGGGAGTTCCTAACAATGAGCAGCAAAAGTAAATTATATTGATTTACCACCCAATTCTTGGATATTTTAACACTTTGTACATTGTAATGCGTGATTAGCCGTCACTTGCAGTTTTGGACTTTGAGAACTATTATAACATTTTGAGACACTGGGCCTGATTCATTAAGAAAAATAAGGTAAAAAAATTGAGTAAGTTTTCTTCTGGACAAACCATGTTACAATGCAAGGGGTGCAAACTAGTTTATTATTTTGTACATAAGTTAAATACTGACTGCTTTTTCATGTAGCACGCAAATACTTCATAGCTTTATTTGTACACTGAAATTTAAAGTTGATCTAGGACATGCCCTATCCAAATATACATGTGTCCCCACGTTTTAAATTTATCTCCCCTCCAATGCAACATGGTTTTGCCTAGGTGAAACGTTACTCATTTTTTTAATTTACTGTGCTAAATGAATCAGGCACACTATGGTTATATATTTAAGTAATTATGCTGAACATTCACCTCCTACATAATCTGATTTAACAGAGTATCAATCAGTAACGTTGAATATTGTTTATATTGTGTCATATTTATGCATTGCCAAAAAGACTGTATTATATCCATGCATTGTCACAAATATTGTTAAATTTCTGCATTGCAACGAAGGTTGTATTATAGTCCTGCATTACCACAAAGGCTGCATTATTTAAATGAATTGCCACAAACACTTTGTTGTATTCCTCCATTGTCTTTTCGATGTGACTCATCCCTGCACTACGACAGAGTTTGTTTTTTCATCTGTCTTCTTTTGATTGCTGCAATATCCAACATGCTTATGCTCACGACATCATTATATGAGGTGAACTGCAATAAACTCCATGTTGTTTTCACTACATCATCACATTGTATTCCTATTAATTCTTAACAAGTAGGAGCGATGATATTTTTTTACAAGGGAATTTTCGAAGTATAGATGGCAATAGCTTCCAGAATACAAGAAGGATTTTTAACATTTGATGGTTCTTTTTGATCATCTTGGGGCAGTGGATCAAAGAATCAAAAGCTTCAGCTCTAATGTTATATGAACCCAGGCCAATATGTAAAGATAAAAACTAAAGAAGAGCACTCATCTAGCTTGATGAAGATTCACAATGGATCTGAGGTTGGAAAAGTTGTTATATTTTTGGTATGAACAGTAATGAGAGTAACAATGAAGAAATAGTGTCTGATAGGTTGTCAATAATAGTTTTCATATCACAGAAAATGTGTGTAGTTTTCAAACTAGTTAAATGCAGGCGCTATCTAAGGGTTCATTTGTGTATAGGATTCAGAAACAATACATCTCAGAATGCAACCTGAATTTCAAAAGTCCACTTTTCAAGTTTGTCATCCATTTTTGACAATCCATCAAGTTTGACAATCCACTTTCACAAAGCAACATGAGAATAAATATAACACATGCCCCAACATCCAGTGCCCCCTGTGCCATGTAGTCCCACAAAGTAAAATTCAATTAAAACACACAACCCTTTCTTAAAACACATGTAAGATTTACTAAAGTGCTGTTATATAATACCTCAGGTTTTCATGCTATGATGTGTGGTTTGTAAACTGTGCAATTTACTAACAGTTTAAATTAAAGCAAAACCGCAAAGGGCAGCAAGGTGGCTAAGTGGTTAGCACTTCTGCCTCACAACACTGGGGTCATGAGTTCAATTCCCGACCATGGCCTTATCTGTGTGGAGTTTGTATGGGTTTCCTCCGGGTGCTCCGGTTTCCTCCCACACTCCATTGGCTAGGGTCAATTTTGATAGCAGCCAATTAACCTACTAGTAAGTAGGTTAATTGGCTGCTATCAAAATTGACCCTAGCCTCTCTCTGTCTGTCCGTCTGTGTGTGTGTATATATTAGGGAATTTAGACTGTAAGCTCCAATGGGGCAGGGACTGATGTGAATAAGTTCTCTGTACAGCGCTGTGGAATCAGTGGCGCTATATAAATAAATGGTGATGATGATGATGATGAAAGGGCTTGAGTCATTAAGGCATGTGCAGTATCTGGGCTTTTTAAGCGTATCCTCCACAAATTCGTTCTGTGCATGTGCAGAACAGGTAAAAAAAAAAGGCTTACTACAGCCTACGATTTAGGGGAGTGAACAGGGTGGGGAAGGGGTAGTTTAACCTAGGCACACTGAGAAGAGCTCTAGTTCCTGCACCTGCAACCTTAAATCTTGTGCCTTGTATGGAGACCTTACAGCAGCTGCAGCTCTATACAGTGTGAAAAACAGATTTTAAAAAAATGCACGTGGTCCCTTCCTCCTAATGACATTAACCCTTGTACTTCCAGCCTAGTGCAAAAATGTTTTTTGGTGGGGGGGCGTTGGTTCCACCCAATTTCATTAAAAACCAGCAATAGGACAGCCAGCCGGGGCTTGTGGCACACTGTAGTAAGAGAACCTGCAGCTGGGTGTCCCCCTGCCATAATGACAAACCAGCCCTAGGCAGTTCAGCATAGGGCTGAATTCCCTAGGGAGTGGGATCCACCAAACAAATGTACGGGGCCCCTTCTCTAGTGACAGTAGGTGTGGGGAAATAAGGTGTAAAAAATAAAAATAATATATAACACACTATTTTATTTTGGCAAATTACAAGTCCCTGCAAACCCGGGCTGCCATTAACAGTCTGGGCATGCTGGTGCTTGGATAGCCACAAGTGCAAGCATGCCCCAACATTCAGTGCCCCCTGTGCCATGTAGTCCCATGAAGTAAAATTGACATAAAACACACAACCCTCTCTTAAACCACAATAGTTTATTGAAAATAAATAAACCATACACTAAAATGTAAAAAAATTACACCTTTGTTATGTTATATTTAATGAAATAACGTTTAAACCTTTTTAATGCATACCAATAAAGTTTATATATTATTTTAGTTCCCAGGGTGCCCCAATATACACATTACTCCTCGCTCTTTCCATGTTTAAAGAATAATGGTTGTCTATAGATGCTGGAAAATTGAGGCCTCGCTATTTAACCTTGATTTTGTCAGTTAATCCTTTTGGTATTGTATAGCAAATGGACTAAAGGTTGCAGTGCCCTCACAAAATCATAGCAGGTTTGGAGAAGTAAAAGAATCTTTATGGAGTTCATGGAAAACTTAGAAATATGCTGAAATTAGGACAAAATTGTTGGTAGCAAGAGAATTGTTCCCTTTCCAAAGGGTTGAGACCAAAGCTTGATCTGCTCCAGAAAGAACAGAAATTACATAAACCACTTTGGTACTTTAAAATATGAAGATCCCAAACTGCAGTTTATTTTGTAAACCACTTTGATTGAGGAATCCCCTGCAGACAAAAGGTAGCCCATTGTAATAAGTCTGCACAGAACAGTGACAGGTTCTACAGGCACGGAGCCATGGAAGCTGTAGAAACAGTATTAGCACTTAAAACTTTGATGCTAGCAGCAGTAGATGTATGAATGAAATCCAAATGGCCTTGCTTTGTCTCCTGCTTATTTCATTCGCTCAGAGAAATCTTAAAAAGCAGAACTAGACAGTGAAAGCAGAGTCCAGAGGTTAAGCAAGCTCTCACAGATTGTGTAAGTGAGCCTATTGTACCTCTGGATTGTCTGGTCCTCTCCATGGACCCTTACAAGAAGGTTTTGTTGGCAGGTGGCAGGACACTCGCAGGCTACAGCCCCAGTTTTGTCCATCTAGGCAGCAGCTGAAGCAAAAATGACCAGAAATCAAGGGACATGACACAAACATATTGGAAAAAGGAAAATAGTTGGGGCAGGCGACACAGGTTAAATGACTAAATTAATCTAAGGGTGGGGTCACATGTAGTCAGTGATGATTGGAAGAGTTTCAGTTATTGAGTAAATGTACTCACACTGGAGATTGTCGGGGTACCAAGGCATGGTGCCCTCATTATTGATCTCTGATAACCTGATTTCCTATTAGCATATATCTGTCGACAGGAGAGGAAGACGTGAAACACAAACAAGGTGTTGCAGTTTCAAAATCAGCTGAGGGTCTCTTCAGACTGGCCCTTTATTTATACCTAGGGTCCAGCATTAACTGGTTAACAACAAGTACATATAACAAAATCTCTTTAGCTCAGCAAATATTTATTTGCAATAATAATACATATAAGTGTTATGGTTCTGTTCAAAACCAATTCCTTGATTACAGCCATGGAGCCAGACACATGATAAAAACGTTTAAACTGTTTATTGCAGTAAAGGTATAGTCCAGGGAAGGCAAATAAACAGTAAACAGTTCAAGCTGAATGAAACAACGGATTTCCAGATCTTGGCAAACAGGTAAAATAATAATGAAATGCAGCAAATGACTTAACTGAAACCAGGAACAGAGACACATGCAGGGAAACAAGGAACAGCGACACATGAGCAGGCTAGGAACTTCAATGACCAGCAAAGGATTCTGGTAGTGGCAGGCATATATAGGCCACAGACAGGTGTGGATAATTAACTAGCAGATAGTAGGAATGGTCAAACAGCAGCTCCTCTGGAGAATCACAGGTACTGCAGGATAATATGCACACAGAGTAACAAGGCAAATCATAAAACAGGGTAAAATGCACACAAAGAAACAAGGCAGATCATAACAATAAGGCAACATACTTTGTTCAGTACTACGTGGTTTTCCTCCTGGCCGTTTTTAGCTGACTGGCATCCTGCTATTGTCTGTTCCATAGGAAACACTTATTTTTCTTCAAGGCGTAGTCCTGTATCTGTAGTATAGTTTTTAAGGTATTTCACACATATATTTGTACATCTTAATAACTATTAATTATTTTATACTCTCACAATCCACTCTTTTTTTTACATTAAACAAATATACATGTGTTTCCTGACCCTTTCTATCATGTCATGATACAGGGCTACACAGTTCTCAAGCTACATTTACCCAGATTTTGACCTAAAATCTCCATGTGGATAGAGAATTAATCATTCACAAGAGTAAGTATCCTTGCATCATTTATTCTTTCCCTAGCAGTATTTCACTGCAGTATACACATGTCATTTTTGCTTGATAGGGGTTATTCCGTTTACATGAAGTACATACATTTTGAGTTTGATTAAAATATGTTGGTACCGGAGTCATGGCCTGATTAACCATTTTTCTAAACATACAGGACAAATAACAATTGCACACAATCAACAGGATCAAAATCACTATTATTACCAGTATTGGATGGAGCATTACCTTAAAAATACCTGTTGCAGTGGGGGAATTACCTGTGAACACATCCCACCAATGGTGTTGCAGATTATCTTTTAATTGATGAGCTACATATTTTAATTCCTGTGCTTCTATTATTGTCTGCATTTGTGCATGATTAGCTGAATAGTTTACCTGTGCCAAATACTCTTCCAAGCGCTGGGTGTTGTTTATAGCATTGATTATCCCCTGAAGATTAATAGTCAAGTTATAGGAGGGTAGTTTAATTGGGATAAAGTGCTGATATATATTGTCTTTCCTATCCTTATAGAATATATGTCTAATTTCTCTATATTAGATGAGTAACATTTTGGATACATCCTGCAAATGGATTAGTCAAGTTATACATTTCTATAGTTTGTTTATCATGGGTTACTAAGCACACTATTTGTGGTGCTACTTCTATAAACATATCATTTCTCCTGTCATGGAGCTCCCAATTACAGACACTAGTTGGATATTCTAACTTACAAGGTTCATAAACTTGAGTGTTTTGAGAGCACACTGTTCCATTGTCTGTATTTCAACACAATCCTAAGTTATGTGTGTTGTTTTTATCATCTATATACTCCCCTTTTATCTGTGGGAACCATAATTTTGTTTTACTGACCTGGGCATAAAGTGGGACAGGTAATATGAGGAATTTACACATTATCTCGGTCCTCTGTATACTGTATGTCTGAAAACTTCCTATGCACCAGTTTTCTGTAAAATTCACACCCATTCCATCGGTTTGAATCCATAACTGCGTAGCTACATTAAACATATTTCTATATACCAGTTCATTGTTAGTCATTTACTGTTACTAGTGCTATGCACATTATCACAAGAAAAGGATTCATAGTGGTTCAGTTTTCACAGTCAGTTTTTTTCAGTGAGACGCGTGGACCCAGGTGTCTCTTTCTCCTAACTTAACAGAAATGGGATATGGACCATGAAATCTGGGTTCCAAAGTTTTCCTCATGTGCCTTTTTAGGTAGTCAATCTACCGAGGTTTGTCCTGTTTCTGCAATCATTTTCTGATTTTTTTTTAACTTTAATGTGCCATTCAATCTTTACACTTTTCCACTTGCCTGAGGCCTAAAGGGGGGTATGAAAGGCTTGCTGTATCCCCATATCCTTCATTATATTTTGCATTACTTTACTTATCAGTTTCTTGGCAGTGTTTTTAGCCACTGCCCAGATCTCTGGCCAATTTGAGAATAGATCTGTACATACAAGGACATACTCATATGTTCCCAACCTAGGTAGCTGTATATAGTCAATCTGCAATCTCTGAAATGGGTACAATGTCTTTGGTGTGTTCTTCTGTGGTGTTTTCACTACCTGACCTGGATTGTATTTTCCGCATATCACACAGGCTGCTGCATATGCCGTAGCAGATGCATTGAATCCTGGTGCTATCCAATGTCCTAAGACAATATTGGTCATAGCTTCTTTAGAATTGTGGACCAGCCCATGTGCCAATTGAGTCATCATAGTGTATAGGCTTCTGGGCAGACAATATTTATTATCTGTTCTCCAGAGCCCTCCCTGAAACGTAGCTCCTTCCTTTTCCCTCCTTGAGCAGTAGTGTGGGAGTGGTTGTTGTATCAAAGTCTCCTCCAGGGTGGTCACAGCATACCCAGTGTGTGCTGACCCTTCATAATAATACCTGGAACCGTCAACAAATAAGTTCCAATCTGCATTAGGTATAGGGACATCTGTCACATTTTCTAACTCCTTCCTTTCTAGTTTCATTAGTTCAGCACAGTCATGATAGGGCGACACTCCTGAGGACCACCTCGGAGAGTCCTCTAAAAAGAGAAGAAAGGTTCTCATCTGATCCCGAGGGTCGCTATGGACAGGGTCCATCAGATGGTAGAGACTTCCGAAACAGTCACGGTCCCCCTGGGGGCGAGAGGAACAGAGGCATGAAAACAATGGGGGAGAGGAAGGGGCTGTCCGGGGAGGCCACCTGGGAGCAGTGAGTTACTCAGCTCCACTTGGAGACTCCCTGTTTTATTCTGGTCAAGCCACATGGGGCTACAAGAGCTCAGGTTAGAGAACGTTCTCGCCCGAACTCCCTACTCACCACTCGGGAGGGCCACTTGACCGTAGGTACCAGACTCACTCTGCCAGCAGGGCGCCGCAGGGTATACAGTCCCCGTCCGGAACCGTCAGTACACTGCCGGAGCGCGGGCGGACTCCGTCCTACCCCCCGAGACACTGTCTGCCCTGGGACCGCCAGGCGACCTTGCCGGAACCCAGATCAGACACCCCAATGGAACCGCGGACGACCGTGGCAAACCCCGACACTCACAGGGGCAGGGCGGCACTGCCCCAGCGGAAACACGGAATGCCACGAACGCCCCGACGCTTAAAGGGGCTGTGTTACACTACTCCCCAGGCACCAAGGGAAAACCCTGGCTTCCCCCAGTACGCACAGGAGTCGTGCCACACTGCCGCCCAAGGGCCCTGTCCCACCTCGAGTCTACACGGAGGGGAGGGAAAAGGGGATAGACAGCACTTACCGGGTATGGAGACCTTACGCAGTCTGTCTCCCTGGGGTGGTACGTAGCTTGTTCCAATTGCCCCTTCCAGGCCGTATGCATGGCCAGAGAATGGGTCAAGCACCAGCCAGCAGTTCCTCCTGACACACCACCTTCCAACCCCTACGGAGAGAACACTACACACTTCTACAACCCCCGGGCCTGGACGTAGGGCCCAAATACAGTACCCTTCCAACTGCAACCGTACAATACCCAATGCAACAGTAGAATACCCAACGCAACAGTACAATACCCAATGCCACAGTACAATACCCAATGCAACAGTACAATACCCAATGTAATAGTACAATAGACAGAATACGGGGCACACCAATATGTATGTTCCTGTCCTACTCTGCCCCCTTCGGGGGATTACTGAGAGAGGGGGATGAGCCCGTTCCTAACTGGGTTCTGTCTGACTAGGGCCTGCTGCCCTAGCGACTAACTAAGGGCCTGGTCCACTGCGGGGGGGGGCAAGTTCCTACCTACTTAGGCCTAAAGCTTGGGACTGCCTAAGGGCCTTGTGCCCTGGGGGGGAGCCAAGCTCCTACCTGGAGTAGCCTAAAGCCTGGGGTGACCTAGGGCCTTGTGCCCTGATGGGGGTAGCTACGGTCTTAGCGCCTTAAGGGAGGGCCAGTGCCAACCTAGCCGGGCATACTTATGGGCCTGGTGCCTGGATGGGGGTACAGGGCCTGGCTATAGTTACCTACTGTGAGATACCTAACTGGAGGGCGGACCTAATGCCCGAAGGGAGAAGGCCTTGTGCCCGGGTGAAGAGAGACAGATAGAATGTGGGCAAGGGCCCGGGAGAGGTGGTCCCCACTGGGGTCTTACCTGGTTTAGGTCCCCCACTCGCGACGTCCGCGTAGCTCCTCTTCTTTTCTTCTAGCACTGGCCACCGGGACTCACCGCTTTTCTCCTGCTCTGCTCTGCTCTGCCTTCACCAGACAGGTTAGCTCATAGCCCTGACAAGGGCTCTCTGTCTGGACTTACACCGCTGCCTTCAGTCTTCCTCGTCGTTGCAGGCCTTCTCTCCTGCAGCTCTGCCGACCACCGAACTGCCGGACGCTCACGTGGGCACCTTCTAAATCCCCCGGCGTGTCGCTCCCTGCTGACGTCATCGCGGTCAGGAGCCTGTGATTGGCTCACGGCCGTGCTGGAGGGCGGGCGCTTCCACAGTGATGTAACTCAGAAAAGGGATAAATTTTGAGTGTATTTTGTCTGGTACTGATACATTCCTCCCTTTCTGATTCATCAAGGGTGGGTAGGTCCCCACCCACCTCTCTCCCCTCTGTTGAATCTGCTTTAACTGGGAACAGTGTAGCTGGATTCAAAACTGTGCACTTTTTAATTGTTACATGTGCAGGACTTAATAATGACACCTCGTACTTAGTGAGCCTTGCTGTGGACAGATGCTTCGTTCTTGCTTGGTTTAGTATTTCTGTAACTGCATGTGGGACCTGTATGGTTAATGGATGGTCTAGTACTATGTCTGCCACTTTATCTTTTAACAAAGCTGCAACTGCCAACGCCCTTAATACCTTGGTATTTTGTGGTGGCTTTACCTGCTGGATTGCAGTTATCCTGTCCTGTGTGAGGTGTCTGGTACCTTGTGAGATGCAATGTCCTAAAAATATTACCTTACTCTGTGCTGCTTGTATTTTTGTGGGTTATACCTTGCAATGTTGCTGCCCTAAAAGGTTAATTAATGATGTAGTCTCTTCCTGACACCCCTCAATCATTTGGCAACATGGTAATAAGTCATCTACATATTAGAAGAGTGTCTTTTTTTTATACAACAGCTGCTGGAGCCTGTTCTAGTAATTGTGTACAATGTATTAAACACCTCTGTAACCACAAGTCCCCAGAACCTACAGTTTTTTTTTTCGTTTTTTTTTTCTTTCTGCTACTCCAGCAGGACCAGCTACTTCATTTATTTGACTGAAATAGCCTGTGTCACTGAATCTCCTGCTGCTGTATCCGACATATCGTTGTATGTGGGTGGGGCAGGAGGTTCTTTTGATTTCAATTCACCTGGTCTACGGATCTGACATTAAATCACACACAAAGGTTCACCTAACATTCTCTCAACTGAATATACTTTCAGCAGGCATACAATTATCCATAGAGGCAACACCAAAAAAGAAATCATTTACACCTACAATAGAACTAAACAACCTAGCTGGAATCCTAACATTGTATCTCGAATTACTAACAAAAATCCCTTCAAATCAATATCCAGAAATGTAGTAAAATTATACTAATACAAGTTTAAAAATGGAAAAGCAGAATAGATTATTCTCTCAGTAATCCACAAAACAATCTCTTTCTTGCTAAAAGGAAGAAAAATATAAATATAACTGATATGTTACAGCATACAGTTGTGGAACTACAAGTCCCAGCATTCAATTAGCTTCAATGTGTTGTTACCACTCCAGAGATATTTCAATTACCCTTGAATTACTAAAGCACACGTGAAAACCTCTTTTATATCAACTACATATATTGTCAAATAAGTCCTTCTCTTTCACACTGAACAAACTGGGGAGAGAATCTGCAACTTCATTCCCCCTCTGCTCATATCCCCCCTCCCTTTCTCAACACACTCAAGTCTTTTACACAGAATAGGAAGGGGAAGACATCCCATTCTCTGTATATCACTCACAGGTAGTAAGACAGAAACAAAACAAAAAACTAAAAAATATGCACAATGTGTAATTTGTCTTTTTTTTTTTTTTTCCTAATTCATTTTGTACAACCAATACAAAAAGTATTATATGAGGCACTTTTTAGGCACTATACATAGCAAAATAGAATTTATGAAAAATAAGACTGCAGCTAGATGTGGGATAGTGAATTCCCACAATAAATACACAAGCACAAAAAGAATAGTCCAGCGCAATTCTCACGTTCCAATAGCCAAAAATAATGACCCTCTGAATTTAAAAGGTTTTCTTGCATTTCTACCAGCACAAATACTGTTAACTCTAAATCCTTCAGTGGCTAATTTAAATATTATTGTACACTTTTCTTCAACAACAGACATATAAAGCAATATGTTAAAATATAACAAATACAAACAATGAATCTTACCAGAACTAAAAAGGGTGAGTATTCTTGAACCTTCACATCAAACTGATGAATCTTAGACAAGAATAAAACTTCTACCCACTGCAGTTTTGTCGTTTCTAGTTTTGCTTCTCCCTGACTCCTTCGCAGTTTTCAGGAAGATTTTCGAAGCTCACTGTGGTCTCTAAGTATGTTAAGGGCAATAGACCTTTTGCCACTTGTAAAATCCCTTCTAATTCAAGTGTCGGTGCACACTGGAGAATTGATCTGAGACCAGGGCCTGATTAAGGGTTCTGGCCGCCCTGGGCTAATACGGCCGCAGCGCCCCCCCCCCCCCCCCCTCCGAATATATAGGTGTATAGGAACACTCCTGAATATGAATGTTCAGTTGTATTCTCCAGCATTCAAATTTAGACAGATTGTGCCATTGTCTCTTACCTGTTCTTGCTCTTCTCTCTTGCAACTTTGTTATCCTCTTGCTGGCTTCTGGAAAGTTGGCGTCCTGTTTTGAAAATGCAAAAATGTATTATAATGCAAACCCTGAATGATTAGGCCCTTTAGTTAAAACAAAACACTCCATTATAGCCAGCTAAAAGTACCCCATTGGACAGGCATATATAAGCAATATCTGAATATTTGTTGTCAATCAAATACAAACCTCTACCAGCCCCATCTCACTAATATTTAGTATTCTAGTGATTGCTGAGACCACCCATGTGACCACCACACAATCATGAGATTCTGCCCCCCAAAGCTGCTCTATTTTTTAAATACCCCCTGTAGCCATTTTCCTTAACCACAACCCCCCACAGCCATTTTCCTTAACCCCTGCTGCAGCCATTTTCTTTACCTCCCACCCTGCATCCATCCCCCTTGCAGCTATTTTCCTTACCTCCACTCTGTAGCTATCCCCCCGTCACATCAAAACTCCCCCAGTCACATATATCAGCCCCCTCCTCTGCCCTCCTTCATACATATCAACCTCTCTCCCTCCCTATAGATTTTCATGGCAGCCCCCCCCTCCCACCCTATAGATTTGTATGACAGTCCCCCCTCTCCCTCCCTATACATATGCATGACAGTCCCCCCTCTCCCTCCCTATAGATATGCAGGGCAGTTCCCCCCCCCTCCCCTCCCTATAGATATGCAGGACAGTTCCCCCTTCACTTACCTGTAGTTGTGCCAGCGTCGCTCCTCTCCTCAGATCAGCAGATAGGAAGTGAAGACGTCCTGCTTCCTGTCTGCTGCACAGCAACAGGCAGCCTGGCGATAGGCTGTGTGTTGCTAACCACTGACCACCAATGCTTTTGATCGTCGAGCCCTCCACCCCCCCGCGGGGGGTAGTCTGGACAACCATGACTTCCAACTATTGCTGTATATATAGTTGGACTAAAAATTCCCTCCTGTTTACCATATGTTACTAAACAATCAGTGTCACTTCCTATCACTGCTATCAATTTACTAGTTTGTATCGTCAATACCTTTTGAATTATAACAACACATTTACAGTCTGGACAACTAAGATTATTTTCTGACATTTATACTCCCCACAGCATGTCTCTGATTCCCTCCGCTTCACTTGATGTTTTTATGAAACAATATATTAATACTAGTACAATTATTACTATTAAAATAATTCTACCAATACACTCAGCTATTTCTTCTGAAGGTGTCATCTAATCTTTCTTAAGATAATAGACAATAGACAGTAAACAGTAGACAGTGGACAGTAGACAGTGGACAGTAGACAGATCTATCCTCCGACCTCAGGCGCCCCATCACAGAGATACCTACAAGGAACTGCGGAGAAACCTTACCAGAATCAGTGAGCAACCTTTTTCCACTTTTACCGTGTTACTCAGTTGTTACTTCTTTTAACCTCTAAGAGAGCTGAGGACCCTTGTAGACTGACAGCTGGTCCAGTGATCACACGTTACACAAAACACGGATTCTTATAATGACCTCTCAAACCCAAGGACAATCATCTACACAGAACAAGGCGAGGTCTCAGCAACAAGTATAGAGGAATGCTTTTGATTATCGAGGTCAATTAATAAGTTATGTATTTGCATCCTTTTATATACATCCTGTATCGACACAAACACATACATTCACTTATCTATTTTTCACAAAAAACAAATATGTCACGAAAACAGGTTATTTAGTAATTGTTCAAATACCCGTTATACCATCCCCTACTGAACCCCACCTTATATCTTACAGGAAGAGCAGATAGAGTAGAGAGGTGCAAATGCACAAAACTTCAACTACTCATTTGTCTGCTGTTCCCGAAGATTGAGGAGGTATCTGGTCAGTCCTGGGCTGGTATGTTGAATATCCCAGACGAAGTCCCCAGTAAATGTCGGGGTACCAAGGCATGGTGCCCTCATTATTGATCTCTGATAACCTGATTTCCTATTAGCATATTTCTGTCGACAGGAGAGGAAGAAGTGAAACACAAACAAGGTGTTGCAGTTTCAAAATCAGCTTTGAGGGTCTCTTCAGACTGGCCCTTTATTTATACCTAGGGTCCAGCATTAACTGGTTAACAACAAGTACATATAAGGAAATCTATTTAGCTCAGCAAATAATTCTTTGTAACAATAATACATATAAGGCAACATCCTTTGTTCAGTACTACGTGGTTTTCCTCCCGGCCGTTTTTAGCTGACTGGCATCCTACTATTGTCTGTTTCATAGGAAACACTTGTTTTTCTTCAAGGCGCAGTCCTGTATTTGTATTATAGTTTTTAAGGTATGTCACACATATATTTGTACATCTTAATAAATATTAATTGTTTTATACTCTCACAAGATGTGACTGCAAGCCATGTATTACTGTAATTATCCATAAAAAGCTAAGTGTATTTGCTTGCTATATTATTCAAAAACATAGAAAATAAATCTGATTAGGTTAAAGCATATTTCACAATATCCTTTAGTTGTCAAAAACAACTCCTACTGTTATTTCATAAATAAATATGCAATTTAGATTTACTGGTACCTGGTAAGACTGGGCCCTATTTGTTGTTTGGGTTAGAAAGGGTTCTCCAAAAGTGAACAATATTTTTAAGATCAATAGATGGTCAACATAAATACAGGTCCTGAAGCCATTGCACAATACAGAGAGCCTTTCAATGTCTCTCCCACAATACAGAGAGCCTTTAAGTGCCCCTTGCACAATGTAACCTTCCACTGACCCCTGAAAAATACAGAGAACCTTCAATTAATCCCTGTACAATACAGAGTTTCTTCCAGTGACCCTTGCATAATACATAGAGCTTTTTAATGACCTCTGCACAATACAGAGAGATAGTATTTTATATGGATTTAAAACACTGATATTTTGACAAATGTGAGTTGCTATGTCTGTCATAGGTCAGTGTTAGTGCACTCTGAGAATAATATTATAGCCATGGTGTATGCTGGTAGTGGTAGTGCAGTCAGAGTTCATAAAAGTTATAACAATAATGGATACTGTGAGTGGTAGTGCTGATCCAACAAAATTGATACTGTTTTACCAGAATTGGGGAAGCAGGCAGTCAATGATGCTCTCATCTACCTGTTCTTACAGCTTTGCCTACCTATCGCTGGTCTCTGAAGCTCAGCTGCTGCTTGGCCAGGCCTTGGAATGCTGGACCCTGTTTGGAAAATAGATATTTACTATTCACCTACAGGAAAAGCAGAGCAACAAGTGAAATCTTTCCCCCTCAACAGTAAATAAATAAAACCCATGTTTCATAAATAGGCTTCATTTCCTCCAACCAGCACAAATTATATACATAATATCTATGCTTAATTTTTAGTCCTCTCTACTCTCAACTATCCCCAATATTACATTATTATTATTTACATTTAAGAAATAGGCTTATTTCCCACAAGCTTCTAAATTAATAACATTCAATGAATAGCCTCCTTACCACCACAGCACTAAATTAATAGTCCTATCACCCCACTATTAAATAGTCACCACCACCACAGTCACCACACCATTTAATAAATAGCCTCCACCAATAAATGAATACACTATTAAATTAACAGTGCCCAAACTCACCCCACCATTATCTTAGCAGCCAATTTCCCTCACCCACTACCATCAACAATATACTGAGATCCCTCCCACACTTACCTGCTTCAATCCAGCCTCCTGAACTGTATATTGTAGGAAACAGATTCTTCTCTCTATACACACACACACAGAGGGGAGGGAAGGATGGAGACAGAGACTGTCACACACGGTGGGAAGGGGGGATAGAGGCTGTCACAGGCAGAGAAGGGTCATGCAAAGATGAGGCAACATAATTTGAAAATGTATTGCTTGACATCATTTAGCAGAAGAAAGTAGCTTTTGGGCTCAATTTGCATCAATTCAGTCATACAAATCCCCCAAGGAGTTAAACTTTTGATTTCACGTATTGAAAGTGTAAACATAATCTATTAGGCTTAATGTAGAACTTAAATAATGAAATAAATAAAATAAAATAAATGCCATTTTAAGTCCTTCCGTATGGGTAACATTTATGATTTGTGATGTAATTTAAACTTCTGTATAGAATTCTTGAAAATTACTAAGATGGGCATGCTGATTGATCTATTTTAAATCCAATCTGTTGGCATGTCATTGTTATATATCTGTATTGCAATGCAGAATCAAATTTTGTTCGGTTAATCAGGCTGTTAAATTAATCAAGTGTTCCTTAAATATTCTGACTGTTACAATTTTCAATACATGAGCCACACAACATGTTACAATGTCTCAACCAGCACAATGAAAGAAAATCTTCAAAGAATGAATTTTGAATCTGATGTCATAACAAATACACTGGGACAAGGACACTGACAGGAATTATAGAGCTGTATGAATAATTTGCCATTCAAGGTTAAGGGGAGATGTTTAAACATTTTATAAATAATTTAAAATCAGAATAACATTTATTTTCACTGCACAGCTGAGAATTGTAGGTTGAAAATCAATCTCTCTCAAGGGCAGGTTTCCTAAACACCAGTTAAATATGTGATTTTATTGGCAGCGGTTTTCTTTTGATAGATTGGGTGGTCTACTGCTGGTTTGTTAGAATGTATGGTCTGTACCTAGAGTAACATATTTAATCAAAAAATAAAAGTTTCGTGACAAAACACATATGTATATATGCTTGTTCATAAAAAGCCTAACTATTTGTAACACATAAGTATGGGTTTATGGCTCACTCAGAAGATTTCCTGATGCGGAGAAGGTGGGTTTGCAGTTAGGCAAGAGAAATTTTATAGTATTCAGGGCATTAATCTACAATATAAATTGATTTCCTATGTACAATTTAATGTACAATTTAATATGAGGTTGTGCCCCCTCCCAATTCTGATACCATATTAAATATCTTGTGCTTAATTAAAGGGTGCTAAATTATAGGAATAAAGTGTATGATCTATGTGCAGTCAAATAGGAAAGATATACACATATATCAGGCGATCACTAAAAGCCACAGGATGTTCTTTGATCCTTCATTAAGAGAGGAGGCGGTATATTTATTAAACTGCAGGTTTGTAGAAGTGGAGATGTTGCCTATAGCACTAGCACCCACTCAGATTCTAGTTATAATTTATTTGTAACATTATACAAAATGACAGCTAGAATCTGATTAGTTGCAAAATCTCCACTTTTGTAAACCTGCAGTTTAGTAAATATACCTAAAGGTGTAACTTCCAATACACTTCCTATGTGGGTCTCACATAGAACAATGAATGGCTAAGAAAGAACTCGTAAGACAAAAACAATAATATGCAATATAGTGTACTATGTTGGTAAAAATTATTTAGTCCAACACCAATATGGATAGGTTAGAGAACCCTTTTCCATGAGCTGTGTAGTTAAGATACTGGCAAAACAAGAACTGACATTGATATTATGTAACAGACACAGTAGTTCCTTATTTTTTTTATTTATATAGCACCAGTCTATCCACTGCACTTTACATGTTTTAATACTTAAAAAAAAGGCATATAACACAGTAGAACTCAAGGAATGTTCATTTTATTCTTTTAAACATGAAAACAGTTATAAAATATAAAGGAGAAATAACAGAAAATTTAGACATCTGCAATAGTTCTGTATGGTCTTTCTGGCCCCAGAGGTGGGGGAAGAAAGATTTCACATGCATTCAGGAATTAAAGCTTAAAGCAGTGGTTCCCAAACTTTTGCAGTTCGCGGCACCCTTAGAGTCTCCAAATTTTTTCAAGGCGCCCCTCCAAAATAATTATTTAGCAGTCCTGTTTTAGAAGTAGTTGGGTCAAAAAATTGTAATAAGTATTTAGGTCAGGACAGAAATACTTATTTAGTTGTATGCAAAGATGCTCCCTCTGCATCCAGACACACTGCCCCCTCTGCATCCAGACACAGTGCCCTCTCTCACACTGCCCCCTCTGCCCTCTGTCACGCTGTCCCCCCTCCTCTGTCACGCTGTCCCCTCTCCTCTGCCCTCTCTCACAATGTTCCCCTCCTCTGCCTTCTCACACGCTGTCCCCTCCTCTGCCCTCTCATGCTGTTTCCCCCTCCACTGCCCCTCTCACGCTGTGTCCCCCTCCTCTGCCCCACTGTGCCCCTCATCTGCCCCACTGTCCTCCTCCTCTGCTCTCTGTCCCCCTTCTCTGCCCTGCTGTCCCCATCCTCTGCTCTCTGTCCCCATCCTCTGCTCTCTGTCACCAACCTCTGTCCCGCTGTCACCAACCTCTGTCCCGCTGTCACCATCCTCTGCTCTCCTCCTCTGCCCGGCTGTCACCATCCTCTGTTCTCCTCCTCTGTCCCGCTGTCACCATCCTTTGTCACCAACCTCTGTCCCGCTGTCACCATCCTCTGCCCCGCTGTCACCATCCTCTGCTCTCCTCCTCTGCCCCGCTGTCACCATCCTCTGCTCTCCTCCTCTGTCCCACTGTCACCATCCTCTGCTCTCCTCCTCTGTCCCGCTGTCACCATCCTCTGTCACCAACCTCTGTCCTGCTGTCACCATCCTCTGTCCCCCTCCTCTGTCCCGCTGTCACCATCCTCTGTCCCCCTCCTCTGTCCCGCTGTCACCATCCTCTGCTCTCCTCCTCTGTCCCGCTGTCCCCCTCCTCTGTCCCGCTGTCACCATCCTGTCACCAACCTCTGTCCCGCTGTCACCATCCTCTGCTCTCCTCCTCTGTCCCGCTGTCACCATCCTGTCACCAACCTCTGTCCTGCTGTCACCATCCTCTGCTCTCCTCCTCTGTCCGCTGTCACCATCCTGTCACCAACCTCTGTCCCGCTGTCACCATCCTCTGCTCTCCTCCTCTGTCCAGCTGTCACCATCCTCTGTCCCCCTCCTCTGCCACGATCCCTCTCACTCTGCCCCGCGCCAGGCGCCAGCCATAAAAAAAAACAAAACACAGAAACTTACCAATCCGTCGGGCGCCGGGACCCAGCAGCCTCCTCTCTCCTGCAGCTTGTTACTGACGTCGATATTCAGTGACAGCTGCAGGAGAGAGGAGGCTGCTGGGTCCCGGCGCCCGACGGATTGGTAAGTTTCTGTGTTTTGTTTTTTCTTATGTCTGGCCCACGGCACCCCAGTGACAGCGCCGTGGCACCCCTGGGAGCCACGGCGCACAGTTTGGGAACCGCCGGCTTAAAGTATAACAGCTTGTACATGTTTTGCTATTGTGTTTCAACTGTTTGTCCAGGGTTCCTGATAGTTAGACGTAAGCTAACTGATAGTGTTCTAATTATTTGCTATGAACTATGAAAGTGATCTGTATATATATATATATATATATATATATATATATATATATATATATATATATACAGAGAGAGAGAGAGAGAGAGAGAGAGAGTCAAGCAAATCTATGCTCCAGCAAAACCTTTTAAAGAGTTAGAGAAGACGTCTATCCATTGACATCAATATAATTAACTCCCCAAAGTTTGGTAAAAACTGCACTTTGTCTTTTTGACATTTCCTCCCAGGTGGGAGATCTAGAAAGAAAGAATCAATCATTTTGCATCTGACGTTGTGAAATTATCATCTGTTATTTGATCTACATGATGGAAAACTCAGAGAGTCTGATTACTATCCATTTGCCCAGTGACGATCACAGATCTAGTAATTTTTCCCTTTAACATTCTTGTTACCCAAGATAGAATGCTGCTAGCCAGAGGCATAGCATGGAAGCATGACTTCCTGAGTAAGCCCATGCTATGGTGACTGTACTGTATCCCAGTGTATCTGATGGCTCTCCAGCTATTTTGGAACTCCAACTTCCAGCTGGCCCTCTGGCAGGACATTCTGTGCTTTGTAGTTCTGCAACACTGAAGAGTCAAAGGTACTGATAAAATTAGAGTGTCATTGACTGAAGTCTCTCTTAGAGCCTTGCAGCTTGTATTCTGGCCGGTCTGCTTGACAACTGTAGCTTTTCTGGGAACAGTGGAGGGGAATTGATCAAGGCTGGAAGCTAGTATTATTATACAAAGTAAATATGTTATATAATTGCTGTTATTTTAGGGTCTCTTGTTATACTAAAAAAAACTCAACATAATAATAATAATAATAATAATAATAATAATAATGTGATTATTATGGGATCATGAATTAAAATATGTGTACATTAATAGAGAATTTATACATATATTCATAACTGGTTTACATCTGCAGTGCGTCAAAATAAATGTGTGCATTACACAATTATATGCTTTTGCTTTTTTATGTTCCTTTCCTGGTGGTCCAGCGAGGGATGCAGAAGGTAGTAAGCGATTTCATTGAGCTTGTGATTTCACTGCTGTCTGATTTCAAGTGCTGTTTCTTTAAAGTGTGGAGTTAGATCCCGTAAGGATTGCTGTGCTGTGTTGAGAGAGTGATATAATTATTCTGTGTGTTTATTGAAGGGGATTACTTTTTCTGTGTGTTATTAAGTGTCCTTTTTTTTCTTTTTCTATTTTTCTCTTTTTTCTTTTTTTTTCTTCTTTCTGTTAGAGCTAAGTTAATACAGCTGGTTAGTGCAAGCTCTATTTAACAGGAGGTAGTAAGCGATTTCATTGAGCTTGTGATTTCACTGCTGTCTGATTTTAAGTGCTGTTTGTTTAAAGTGTGGAGTTAGATCCAGTAAGGATTGCTGTGCTGTGTTGAGAGAGTGATATAGTTTGGGGAATTATTCTGTGTGTTTATTGAAGGGGATTACTTTTTCTGTGTGTTATTAAGTGTCCTTTTTTTTCTTTTTCTATTTTTCTCTTTTTTCTTCTTTTTTTTCTTTCTGTTAGAGCTAGTGTGTGTGGTTTAATTGCATAAGTTAATACAGCTGGTTAGTGCAAGCTCTATTTAACAGGAGGTAGTAAGCGATTTCATTGAGCTTGTGATTTCTACTGCTGTTTGATTTCAAGTGCTGTTTGTTTAAAGAGTGGAGTTAGATTCAGTAAGGAGTTGAATCCAGGAAGGGGTTTAATCTGGTAAGTGGCTAGCAAAGGTTAGTACTCTCAAGTTCACTGTAGGCTATAAGAAGTTAGGTTAGCCATAATAAGATGAGTAGTAGCAGTCTTGATGATCTTACTCAATGCATATCATGTCATATGTATGCACACTTGGAGCAAGTGTTCCAAGGTTTATACCTCTGTGAAAAATGTGAGCAATTGGTCTCTTTGGAAGCCCAGGTAACTGATCTAAAGCAGACCATTGCAACATTGAGAGACATTGCCAACCTGGAGCAGAGTTTTCAGCTCACCGTTGATGCGTTAGCTGAGCAGGGTGGAGCAGAGCCAGAGGAGGATGCACAGGTAGGCAGCTGGGTAACAGTTACTAGGGGTAGCAGAGGGAGGAAGAGGCAGGCCAGTTCTGAGCTAAGCAATCCCAGCAGATTTACCAGATTGGATGAAGATACTGTGGAAGGCAGTTCAGAATTGGTGGAGTTGGATGAGACTGCTTCCTCTAGCAACCAGGGGAATGGTCTCTTCAGCATAGAGGGGACCAAAGTTACTCAGGGACCCAGGCAGATTGTGGTGGTAGGGGATTCAATTATTAGGAAGGTAGATAGGGCAATCTGTTACCGGGACCGTGCATGCCGAACAGTGTGTTGTCTCCCAGGTGCTCGGGCTCGGCATATTGCGGATCAGGTGGACAGATTGTTGGGAGGGGCTGGGAATGACCCAGCAGTTTTGGTGCATGTTGGCACCAATAACCGAGTTAGAGGAAGAAGGGGTGTCTTAAAGAATGATTTCAGGGACATAGGTCACAAACTTAATTCAAGGACATCCAAGGTAGTATTTTCAGAAATACTACCTGTGCCACGCGTTAGTCCAGGGAGGCAGTGGGAGATTAGGGAGGTTAATGCGTGGCTAAAAGATTGGTGTAGGTAGGAGGGTTTTGGATTCTTAGAGCATTGGGCTGATTTCTCAGTCAGTTGCCATCTTTATTGTCGTGATGGATTGCACCTAATGAGGAGGGGGCGGCAGTGCTAGGGGAGAGGATGGTTAGAAGGTTGGAGGAGATATTAAACTAGGCTCCGGGGGGGAGGGCCAAGCAAGTATTTGTGGGATAGACATTGAGAGTAGTAAGGAGGAATTTAACAAGAGTCAAGGGGGTTAGATTTTGCAAAGGCCTTTGATACAGTGCCACACAAGAGGTTGGTTTACAAAATTAGGGAAGTGGGTCTAGGAATCAAAATTTGTACTTGGATCGAAAACTGGTTAGAGAATAGGGAACAGAGAGTTGTGATAAATGGAAAATTTTCTAATTGGTCAAAAGTCTTAAGTGGAGTACCTCAAGGTTCCATGGTGGGGCCACTCCTTTTTAATATATTCATTAATGACCTTGGTAATGGTTTAGAGAGTAAAGTTTCTATTTTTGCAGATGACACTAAACTCTGTAAGGTAATAAAATAAGAGCAAGATGTAGCTTCTCTACAGAGGGACTTAAATAAACTGGAGGATTGTGCGGCCAAATGGAATATGAGGTTTAACACAGATAAATGTAAGGTTATGCATTCAGGGATCAAAAACAAGAACGCAATCTATAAATTAAATGGAATTAATTTAGGAGAATCTATAATGGAAAAGGATTTGAGAGTGCTCGTAGACAGTAGACTTAGCAATAGTGCTCAATGTCAAGCAGCAACTGCAAGGGCAAACAAAGTATTGGCATGCATAAAAAGGGGCATAGATGCAAGGGAAGACAGTGCAATTTTTCCACTGTATAAATCGTTGGTAAGACGTCATCTTGAATATGCAGTACAGTTCTGGGCACCACTCTATAAAAAAGATAATTTGGAACTAGAAAGGGTTCAGAGAAGGGCGACAAAATTGATAAAGGGTATGGAGTCATTAAGTTATGAGGAAAGGTTAGCCAGTTTAGGCATGTTTACTTTAGAAAAGAGGCTTCTAAGGGGAGATATGATTACTATGTACAAATACATTAGGGGTCAATACAGAGAACTTTCATGGGAACTTTTTACCCCAAGGACTATACACAGGACACGTGGTCACCCCCTAAGTTTAGAGGAGAGGAAATTTCACAACCAGCAAAGGAAGGGGTTCTTTACAGTAAGGGCAGTCAAGATATGGAATTCATTGTCAGGGAAGGTTGTGATGGCAAATTCAATAGATATGTTTAAGAAAGGGTTAGACAAATTTGTCTATCCAGGGATAATTAAAATGTAGGATAGTAGTGGATATAGGGTAAAAATAGGACTGCAATATTGAGTCTGGGGGGATTTTCACAATTGAAACAGATTGGCGGTTGCTTACTCTGGATCAATTTTAAATATAAGTGCAGGATCGCAGGAGATCCAAAATAGGTTGAACTTGATGGACTGGTGTCTTTTTTCCAACCTCATCAACTTTGTTACTATGTTACTATGTTACTATGTAGTACATTCTACAAAATGATAGCTAGAATCTGATTGGTTGTTATAGGCAACATCTCCACTTTTCAAACCCACAGGAAAACTCTCAGCTTGATACATTTACACCCTGCTGTCCATGTAAAATGTATTATTCCTTCTGTATTCCATCTGCACTTCTGGATGATCACTTGTACCTCCAACTAATGTTTCAAGGTCCTTGTCAGGACTCTTGAACAATAAAACATCACTGCTTGAAGATTCTGCCTGAGGCCTATAACCTGCTGTGTCCTGTTACCAACAGATAAGATATTACATTCTAATCCGGTCTGACTGTCCTGTGTTGCACCCAGCATCTCTATGTCAATGCTCTGCCCGCTACCCAGTAGTCCTGATCGATAGTAAGTGGTCAGGAAGTACCAGCCAGCCTACAGGAAATAGGCGCTGCTGCAGCCATACCAGTGACCCAGAAAGTAAACAGTTCTAGGTGCCATTGAAGAAGCCAGGGGTGGCAGCCGAATTCTCCTCCAACTATTGCACAGTTGCCATTTACAGTCGGTGAGTATTTGGTGGCAAGGTGATACCAGTAGGAGTGGTAAGTAATCATTGTCGGACTGGGGCATGAAGGGCCCGCCGGGGGACTGCAATGCTAGGGGCCCACCAGTGAGCTTGTCTGGATCCTGGAATGTTTGGGGCCCTGTTTGGAAAAACAAATGAGTACATTTAGAAAATTCTGGGCTGCTCCTCTTCGTTGGTGGGGGAGCAAAAAAAAATAAAATTGAGATTTACTCACCTGATCGCGGCCGCGCAGGCGTCCCTCCTTCCTCTCTGCTCTGTTAATGCTGAATGACAGGCGTGACATCATCAAGTCACGCCTGTCATTCAGTGAGGAGCAGCGCGGAGAGGAAGCAAGAAGACAGAAGACTGAAGAGAGGAGAAGAAAAGAAAAGCTAATAGAAAGGTAAGGGAAAAAAGGGAATTAAGCAGAAAGGCAAACTATGAGGAAAAAGGAGGTGAGAGAGGCACAGTAAGGAAAAAGGAGATGAGAGAGGCACAGTAAGGAAAAAGGAGGTGAGAGAGGCACAGTAAGGAAAAAGGAGGTGAGAGAGGCACAGTAAGGAAAAAGGAGATGAGAGAGGCACAGTAAGGAAAAAGGAGATGAAAGAGGCACAGTAAGGAAAAAGGAGGTGAAAGAGGCACAGTAAGGAAAAAGGAGGTGAGAGAGGCACAGTAAGGAAAAAGGAGGTGAGAGAGGCACAGTAAGGAAAAAGGAGGTGAGAGAGGCACAGTAAGGAATAAGGGGAGAGGCACAGTAAGGAATACGGGGAGGAGAGAGGCACAGTAAGGTAAAAGGGGGGGATGGGAGAGGCACAGCATGAGAAAAAAGGGGGGAGATGCACAGATTGAGGGAAAAATGGGGAGACAGGCACAGTATGAGGAAAAAGTGCGGGGGAGAGGAACAGTATAAGGAAAAAGGTGGGGAGAGAGTCACAATAGTAGGGACTATTAATTTAAGATGGGGTGGTTTGGGGGTGAGTTTGGGGAGAATGAGGTCTCTATTAAATGTGCCTATGAATTATTTAATGGCAGTGACAGGTTCGGGAAATAGGTATATTTCTGAAATGCAAATACTATTCATTTATTGCTGGACCTGTTTGTAGGGAGGGAAATAGGTTTATTTCTTAAATATGAATACTATTATTTTAATGTTGGGGCTGGAGAAAGGCCTAATTATTAATCGTGGGTGGTATTGATTTAACCTCGGGGCTGGCTGTAATTTTCTAAATGTACCCATTTTTTTTCCAAATAGGTCCTCCAACATTCCCGGATCCAGACAAGCCGCAACTAAAAAAACCTGCAACACAGGTGGTGAAAGTAAGAAGAACAGGTAGGAGAGAGCAGCAGAGTCTGTGAAACGTTGTGATTCTAGTGGGACAATCCTAATTTTTGGTGACCGTTCAATGGTGTACACAACAATGCAGGTTTTTTGGGCTGTAGGAGGGTGCATCAACACACCCATTAGCAATTTTGAATAAATATTGAATAAAATTTTAGTACATTTTATATATAGATATATATATATATATATATATATATATATATATATACATATATATTATTTTTTTATGTTAGTTATAATGTGCAGTATCATTGCTAGTTTTAATGTGCATTATCAATGGTATTTTTAATATGCGGTATCATTGCTAGTTTTAATGTGTGGTGTCAATACCAATTTTAATGTGGTGTTTTGATGATTGTTTTAATGTACAGTATTTTAGTTTGTGGAAACAATGATATTTCTTATGCAGACAACCCAGGCGAGCCCTCTGGGAGAGCTGTAAGTGTCATACTGTGGGCTGTAGGTGATGTAATGCAGCATCTGTCACTATTCCCTTAATTTTAGATCTTAGGGGCCCCCCTGTCTTAAGTGCCCGGGCCCCCCAAAGCCTTAATCCAGCTCTGTGTGCGGCTGCTTTAAATTTTTACACCTTGTGCACTGCAGCTTGCCCTGCTGGCCTGGACAACGATCCCAAATCAGTTTAATAGCTCACACCGGCCTGGCTCTGCTGTTCTAAGCTGTGCAGGGCTGTTCAGGCTGTCAGTCATCATGTAAGCCCCACCCTGCCTCCCTTGTTCTTTGCAACGATTGGCTCCCCCTAAACATGTCTTGAACGCACAACAGACTGTGCAGAGGAGAGATGCGAGAAGAAGATCCAGCCCAGGGCGGAGGCCGCGGAGCCACCATCAGCCATCACGCGGCAGCGCAGAAGAGCAGAGCAGACAGGCAGCCCGGGCCGGGAGTACGGACATTACTGGGTCACTCACCGTCGCCGACCGGTCGGCATCTAGGGTGAGTAACCGTGATGATGCTGATGTGCTGAGCCTGTCACTGCAGGTCTTACCGGCCTACCGCTGAAGGAATGGAATCCTACTCCTACAGTGCAAAGATGGTTAAGGGTAAATCACACAGCTGATGATGCTCGGATAAAAGCAAAGAAAATTGCAAGTGAGGACGCCAATCAAACAGCAATATGGAAATATCTTCACTAACTGTTTGTGAGGTATTTAATATTAAAAATCTTCCGTTACACATAATCTAGTTGTCTTTACCTCTTTTACTGTTCTTATTGCAGTATTTAATGCGTGAATTGTTAGACTACCGTTCGGTATATCTTTTGGTATAGTTAAAATGGTCATTAGGACATAGAACCTGTTGTTAATTTTTTTGAATCCCACCACTGCCCACATCACCCCACAAACAAAGTAGCACCCATTAGTTAGCCACCACCTACCACACACACATAACATTACCACAAGCCTGCTGTGCCATCAAAAAAACACACATTACTGTTTACCCATGAGGGTGTCCAGAGACTTCCTTATTCTGTGTCTTTATAGATTCATCCTGGATTGCAGTTTCTACTTGGTCTCTTCAATGCATATTTCCTCAGGGCACCTTGTACACTATATCATGTACACCACATTGTAGGATGTACATGAGAATGTGTTAGTTATTTTATAGTCCCATTGTGTGTTGGGTATGTGGACTGTGTTTGTTGGTAGAACATGGGTGCAGGTTTTGCATTTTTTGTTTTTGCAAGGCAAGGTGCCAGTCTCTGATGGTGATGAAAGGGCACTTCTAACGAGAAGATTTCTTAAGTTTGAAGGCTGTTTGTATGAAAGGAGAGGTAAATCTGGGAATATTTCCTTCAGTCTATTGTCTTCATGAAATATGGGTTGAAGGTCAGCAGCAATTTTCCCCAAAATGTTCATGTAGGGATTGTAAGTGACCACTAGGGGCACCCTACGGTTAACCTCCTTCTGTTTGTAATCCAGGAGGCTACTCCTTGGCATCCTTGTGGCTCTATGGATCTGTTCATCTGTTACTATTGGATGGTATTCTTGTTGTACTCCTCAGTGATACCAGGTGTTGTTTTCTGTCTTCACTGTCTGAACAAATCCGAATGTTTCTCAGAGCTTGGCTGTAAATGATGGACTTCCTTATGCATCTTGGGTGAAAACTGTTCCATATATGCTGGGCGGCCTGTAGTTTTATGATAGACTGATGTTTGTATAGTATTGTTTTTATTGTCTAGGGTCATGTCCAGGAAATGTATCTGAGATCGTGAGTAGTTAAGAGTGAGTCTAATGGTTGGATGAAATTTGTTGAAGTTTTTATGGAAAGCCAGCAGCTCATCTTCAGAGCCCGTCCAGATTAGTAGCAAATCATCAATATAACAGAAGTATGCTAGAGGTTATATTGTGCAAGTTTATAAGAATTCCTCCTCTAGTTTAGCAATGAAAAGATTAGCATACCGAGGTGACATCTTGGCACTTCCCATAAACTGCAGGTATATGTCTTTCACAAAAGAAAAGTATTTATGATTGAGTACGAACCCGATCAGCTCCGTGGCTAGACTGACCCAGGGTTGAAAGTTTGCAGAGAATGTCTGTGGTATCCTGGATATAGCTGGGTGTTCATCTCACCAAGGGTTTTAGAACATTCTCTATCCATCCAGAAATATTTTCCGTTAAGTTCCCAATATCAGAAATTATTGGTCTCCTTGGATTGCCTTGTTATGTTTTTTAGGTAACATGTAGAAGGTACCCATTTTGGGATTTTCTGGTATAAGATCTAGTAGACAGGATGATCCAGTGTTGAAACAATTTATGATCTCTATAAGTTCTTCTGTGTTTTGTTTGGTGGGGTCTTCCGTAATCCGAGTGTAGTATTTTTATCTGAGAGCTGTCTGTGTGCTTCCTCAATGTAATCTGATGTGTTCATAATTACTACAGCTCTTCCTTTATCTGTTGCTTTAATGATGATATTGTAGTTAGATTTTAATGATTTTATAGCTTTCCTCTCCTCCACATTGAGATTGTTTGTCACTTTGTGCTTTTTGCACAAAATCTCAGATTTTACTTTTTTCCTCAAACAGTCAATATAGTGATCCATAGTTTGGTTGTGTCCTGGCTGTGGGGTCCAGATTGTCCTCTTTGTTTATCTAGGATTTTCTTGCTGCGTTTCAGTTTGTGATGTGATATATGTTTTGTCATAAAACAATTCATTTTGCCGTAATCTTCGGAAGAATTCTTCCACATCACTGCAAAACTGAACCGTGTCGAATGGTTTTGTGGGACAGAATGTAAGTTCTCTGGATAAAACACTCTTTTCCATTGTGCTTGGCACATTTTGTGAGAGGTTCACAACAGATGACGATGTATCCAAATTGTTATGTGAATTTTGCTTTTTGCCTGGTACATTGAGACCAGCTTTCATCCTTAGTCTGTTCAGTTTCTTTTCCTTATTGGTGATTAGGTGATGTTGTAATTTATGAAAGAAATCGCGTAGTGCTTTCCTGGTTGGATATGACACAGGTTCCTGTATTGTGGTATTTAAGGAATTAATCTTATCTTGGATAGTTCTCCACTAGTTATAGAAAAGTTCAATAAGGTGATTGGCAGTCATTCAGATGATCTGTAGCAAAGTTTTTGTGGGAAGGGAGTGTTGTAGCTGTGTCGAGCTGGATTCCTGATCATGAGGCCTTTTGGGAATTAAATTCTCTTTTTTGCATCTAGATAGAAAAAGATGTTGCAGGTCTGTTATGCCAGTTTCTTCAAAATATATATATATATATATATATATATATATATATATATATACACACAATATTGTGCTGCGTGCACCCCAAATTCACATTATTTATTTCTGTATGGTCTCCTTGTTTGGATTATATTTACTCTATGGATGGATATAAATCACATAGCTGTAACAGGTGCAATATGAGTTGATGACCTTGGCAATATATGTATTACCAACTTACAAGTAGAAGCTAATAGAGATTGTATTAGCATAGACTCATGATCCCATTCTTTTATTATGCTGTATACCACATTTAAATACATTGATGCATGATAGAATTATAGCCCTGCAGCGTTGCTATACTTACACAACACCAATTGGTATTAAACAGTGTAATGTGAGAGCATAATGTGAACAAATAGAGGAATTTTATGACAGGAGCTCATTAATAGATTTACTGCAGAATATGCATGTAGGATGTAATGTGACATTTTAAAAACACATATGACATAAGAAAGGAAAATGTTCAAATATGATGCTACACAGACTAGTTGACATGAGAACATGCCTAGGAGAAGGGATCAAAACTTATGGACGAGGAGCCGAAAGCGAGCAAGGTGAGAGAGGTAGAGCAGGAGGAAGAGGCTACCCAGGAGGAAGAAGCAGGGCAGGAAAATGCAAAACAGGAGAAAAGGAAGGTAAGTGGGAGGAGGAGGAAGAAGTGAAGATCAGCAGAAGAATCAGGAGTAGAAGGTGGTAGCTGCAGAAAAAGGACGTGTTAAATGTTAGTGGAGGAGCAGGAGGAATCGGTGATTGTGGTGACAGTTGAGGATCAGCAGGAGGATGATGTTGAGGGTCTTAAGATGGCGGAACAGTTATCTGTGGAACACCAACACCAGACTCATTCTATATTACCTATATTATATCAATTACGTAAATCTTAAATGTGGCATGTCTGCCACTACACATTTATAAATGTCATAATGTGTGTATTTGCATAACTTCAGCTATTATCAGGCATTTTATGTTTTCTTTAATTTACCACTTTGTTTATTTGCTTTACCTCTAAATTACTAAACCATTTATAAAAAAACCTGCCATTATGCAAAATAGATGCTTATTACTTATACACTTCACAAAATAAATCAGGACACTTATGGGAAAGTAATGTTATCCTTAGAATCTTCATGTTGTAGTCCCTCGAAGACAGACTTATTTAAGTAAGCATATTAATTAGTAATGCTAAAAGACTGCTTGTGTTTCAATGTGTATGTTAATTTTTTTGAAAGTGTGTGTATTCAGATTTATAAAGCATAATTCAGAGTTATGCAGGACTTCATCTTAGTTATTTCTATACCTGGAAAGAGAGTATGAGAAGTGACTAATCATTTTAGCCTTTCTTTCAGGCACAGGTAATTATTTAATACCTTTTTAGTCCAGTTACCAGTTTCTTAGACTACAATAAAACATATATTTTTTTATTTAACCAATGGTAATAATATAACACCTTCTCTGCAACAGTTATTAGTCTGCAGTAAGAAAGTACTATTGTATATAAATTGTAGTATGCTGTGTTTGCACAGTTTTTTGTAAGAATTTTATAGCTTGTCTTTGCTGTGTGAGTTTATTGGGGTATATTCCAGTCACTGATCAAGTGTGTCTGTTACGCTTACATTTTCAGTGAGTATTGGCTGCAAGCTAGTGTTGACTTCATGGTTAGTGTTTTAGTGTGTGTTTCTTTAAGTGTGTTTGTTTGTTACAAGTGTGTGTATTCATACTTATATAACATAATTCATAATTTACAGGAGTAAAACAGGAAGTAAAGAGGATGAGAACACTCTACATGGAAATACACAGATGACAACATCCAACACTTTCCTGTTACCCTCAACCTCATGCACCTGCATTTTGCACTGCCTTGACATTTCCTATTTGCAAACCATGCTTCCTTTACTTTATCACAATGTTTTGTACTTCTTTTGTGCTACTGTAGCTGCTTGTGACCTCACTTTCACCCATTCTAGCTGATTACCTTGCATTTCCTCCCACATGTACTAATTTTCTGTTATTCACCACAGTTTACTAATAACCATTACACTTTCTCATGAATGCTCTCAGTAACCACTTACTCCCTCTCACACGACTGGTTAACAATCCTCTTATTATCTACCAACCTTCCTATGAATTGCTGTGGCTGATTCGACTAACCTCCAGATAATTTGCAATCCAGTTTGTCTACTATCATCCTTCTATTGTTTTTCATCACCTGTCCATGCACACATCCTTCAGCCCTACTTCTACTTACCACTAAATACTCTCTCTCTAACATGTCTGCTCTAATCTTTCCTTTTTTCCTTTCCTTTCCTGTAGCTTTAAATGCTTTGGATCCTTCATCCTCATCACTGCCTATACTACACTAATTGCAACTTCCCTCTTGCTAACACATCTTCCTCCTTGATTCTCATATTAACCCTCCTTCCCTACCCCCCCCCCCCCCACACACACACAGACACACACACACACATTCTCTTGGCTGCTTGTGACATTTGCCTCAGACGCTCACCCGGTACATTCCCAACCATATGTTCATGCTCCTCCTCCCACCACAAATTTGCAACCCACCACATACCTCAAACCCTTTCAAGCTCTCTCTCACCCCACCACTTTCCCACATCCACTTTTTCTGTGTGTTCTGGAAAAATAGATCAGTCAGCAACAAACATGCTGTCACGATAGAGCTGCAGGAGGTGCTACTGATTGGCATTGACACAACTAAACAAGGAGGTGCTGTCTAATGCACCCCCGGTTTTCACCAGGGACACCCACAGGGAGGTATGGACTTGGCTGCATGAGGTGCGCAGGCCACAGTTCTCCAGGTTAGTCACCAGTGCATTAGTATGGAACAGGAATAGTTGAACAGTCCAGGTCAGAAGCCAAACAAGAGCAAAGAACCCAAGGATAATGCAGAGTATGGTCAGAGGGAAGCCAGAGATCTAAAACAAACAGATGAAAACAGTACCAGGGATAACATGAGAGAGTAGACCGGAGATCAAGCCAAAGGTCCAAGCCAAAACACTATGAACAGGAACAAAAGGCTGGAGCTGGTGAACTAGTACTCTGGTGCCAGATACAGCCAGAAGGATGTTTAAATATAGAGAATTACTCCTTGATTGGTTCTGTGGTTTTCTGCAGTAAAAACGCAACCAACCGCTAAGCAGGTAAAGAGTGTCTCTAATCGCTATGTAACAGAATGTGATGCTCTGTGCATTCATGCGCAACGTAGCTATCCGGAATCAGGAAGAGCGTTCCACTGCTAGGCAACGTTGTGCCGTCAGTGAGAAAAGACAGGCGTCCGTCCCCGACACCTAGGAGAAGTGTGGGGACAGTACCTGACACACGCATCAATTCACATCGTTTTTGTCTTACACTCTTTCAGATTCCTCATCAGCACTGTAAACTGGCCCACTATCTATGTTACTACTTCTCCTGTAGCACTCTTTTTCTCCCACAATCCTTGTCTAGGTGACTGACAAGGTGGTGGAGTAGGTTTCCCACTGTCCCCTGGTTGCACCTTCTGTGTCATTCCCTCAGATCCCTTTCTCTCCTTCTCCTCCTTTGAATTCTATACCATGCATCTCATTTCTCCACTTCCCTTCCTCTTTGCTGTCACAACCTCCTTTCATTCTATCTCACCTTGCCCCCTGTTGCCCCACATGCACCCAGCGCACACAGAAACACCTAAATAGTTCTAGTGATGCAGTTTCATTCTAAAATAGTACTCACACAGCAGCCTTGGGAGAGGCAGCTCCAGCCACCACATATTGTTTACGTTGACACACACTCCAACCCTGGCACTCCAAACAGATCCACCATCTGCAAAAGTACAGATGAGTACCAATGGAAAAAATCTCACTCCAATGCAGATTCTCTCCATTACAAATTTATCACTATTTAAACTCATCCAGCAAAACTATTTAAGATCCCTAATATGTACGCAGTCCACCAATCCCTGTCACTGTCAACTTGCTCCTCTCCCAATCTTCACAACCCTCTTCTTCACTCACTGCTCATGACTTTGCTACCTATTTCAAAGGGAAAATTTACACCAACCTCCTGCTAGATCCATAAAAAATCCACCATCTCATCCTCTCACCTTCACAACCTCAGTTCTTTCTCCCATATTATTAAAGAAAAAGTTTAATACTTTACTTTTCCTCCTAAACCTGTCTCCAAACATCTCCCCATTATTCCCCCAGTACTTTCCTTTTCAACCTGTCCATCTCCACTGGCACTTTTATTTCCATAAGTGCTTTGACTTTACCTCTCTTTCTGGCTTTGCTTCTAAACTACTTAAGCACTTTTGTATAACTATCTGACCCAAATTTTTCCACTCCTCTTTGCTTGATTCTCTCTAATTGGGCTTCTGTCCTCTTCACACCACAGAGACTACAATTACTAGCGTGAACTATAAACTACTTACAACTACGTCAAAGGGTCACTTCTCCCTAGTCATCTTCCTTGACCTCACTGCCACTTTTGATAAAGTTGACCTCCCTCTTCTTCTCAAAAACCTTTACTTTATTAGCCTTCAGGAAGAGTATTCCCTTTAGATTGAGCATCTTGATAAAATTTTAAACAGGGTTTTGGGGTACTCTTTAATTAATAAAAAAAACATTAAAAATATCTGCATGCTATCTTTCTGTATATTGTGGAACTACATGTTCCAGTCACCCCAGTCAGACTACATAATAAAAACAGTATTCTATTTATTATGATTAAGATACTTTACATTTTATTTACATGTTTCTCAATCAAGCATTTTTGATAAGTATTTTCAATTTTGCTGGAAATATACAAAGCAGAGATCATAAAGGACAAAGTAATCCGTCCAACTATTCATTGAACGGAGTAAACAAATGTATCCATGGTTACTAGAATAGTACGTGCTTTATTACCTTGAATCCCAATACAGGTAAACATACTTGGAGTGATGTAACACAGCATGCAACAAAAACAATCGACACATTTAAAAATAAACCTTTTATACAATGCATGATCTGACAAGTACAGAACATTAGCATATTGTTTTATAGAGTGAGCTAAATAACATTCAACTAAATAAGTAGCAAAAGAATGATATTTGGGGAGAGGTGGTATATTTGTTAAAGGTTTATACATAAACAATCCTATTTATCTTAGCTGCACTTTATAGAATCATTTATATCGTGTTGCAATGTTTATAGTATTGACATGTGTTCAAATCATGGCAACACTGTTAGAGCAAAAATTGTGCTTGCTCTAGTTCTCGTGTGCTTATTGCAATCAAGATAGAAAAAATGGAGGTCTATTTTACATTGTTACAGACATCTTTTATTTTGTCAAATAAGCCAGTGGCCTTATTCTTGGTTTACTCCTGATGCTCCAGCTTACCTCTGCAATCTTCCAGAAAATTTCATAGCCACCCTGCTGAGAATGCCCCCCCCATCTCCCACCCCCCCCCCCCCAAACAACCACATACACACTTGTTTTACTCCAGATTAGCCTTATGCATGTTTGTGTGCATGAGGCTAATCTGACAGCTGATCGATGATTCACAATGTTGTGTGCAAGGGACCGCATTAATGTATGTCAGTCAAACATGCTCACAGAGGAAAGGTGCTTATACATCCACATTTCCTCTCGGAGCAACATAGAAGCAGTCCGTGCAGTGGAGCTTCAGCAGGCTCATCAAGAGGTAAATGGGTAAGAGGGGACAGGGAGGATAGCAATGAGAGAGGGTTCAGGGGCAAATGATTGGTACAGGAGTATTCAGCAGTCAGCAGAAGATGATTGAGGACCGGGTATTCTGGTGTAAGAGGCAAATGTTTGAAGCAGAGGTATTCAGGAGTTAGAGGAAGATCACTGGGGCAGAGTATTCAGGAGCCAGTGAATGATGTCTGAAGCAGGAGTGCTCAGCAGTCAGAGGAAGATGGATGAGGCAGTGGTATTCTGTTAGTGGAAGATGACTGGTACCCAGAACTCACACAAAATGGCAGGGGTAGTCAGGTGTCATATGAAGTTGATTGAAGCACAGATATTAAGGAGTCAGAAGAACCATATATATGAAAACAGCCCTCTAAAAATCCACTGCTTCACTCTCCATAAATGTTTCTTCAAAATACCCTAAAAATTGAAAAATATAAATAAATTAATCAATCAAATGGAAAAGTTTATTGTCATTAAAAAGGTTTGCCATGACAACATTCTTATATTTTAATAATTACCATTAAAAAGTGATCTTTCAATTGTTTGGATCACCAAGACCTTCAGCTCAAACAAAATAAACTTTGAACCTTCCTACCAATGTGTATTGTGTTCATGGGTGTAACAAGGACTTTGGGGGCCCTAGCAAAATATTGAAGGTGCCCCCAAGGTTTGTATGACCTATCTCCTCCTCTTCCCTCATGCACCTTAAGAGCCAGTTGTCTCTTTCTGCTCTGTTGCTGCACCCACTCTGCATTTCACTTCCTGCGGAGTGAGAAAGGGGCCACCAGAGGTTTTTTACACTCTGAATTAATCTCTAGTGGTGTTGTTGTCCAAACAGCATAGAAGTCATTAAGCTCCCTTTTGACCTGACTACTGCAGCTAAATGGAGCATGGTAGGTAAGTGATGTTATTGTAGCTGCTATCCTTGCTACCCCTTTAATTACAATCCTGATTATGGTAGTTATATAATATGAATTTAAAGGACAAAATAAGCACATGTATATGTACCAGTTTGTCACATACTGTAGAAATCTTAGCACAAACCCACAATCTCTTGGCTTTGACCTTTACCATGATTATAGATTTTTCCTATGTATTGACCCTCCGGCAATAAACTTTGCATGTCACAAAATACATATAAATAAATCTAGATTTGTGGTGCTGGGTTTCCAATGCTAATTTCAGTGTGGACATTAACAACTGTTATGCTCAGAAGAGTCTCAGCCTCTCAGGTCTTCAAAAAGAACTGCCACAAAGTAGGATAGTTTGGCTGATGAGAAACTGCAGGTCGCGATCCCTACTGAGCTTACAGACATAAGGAATGGATAGACTAGCAGCAAGGTAATACGAAAACGGTACCTGAGGCAAGGTCCGATGTGCAGTGGGGATCCTTCCAGAGGTTGGGGAGGCACAGCCGGGTCTGGTACACAGTAGTAGATATCTGTCATGCCAAAGGGGAATCCAAACAGAGCAATGAGGGCCGAGCCGAGTCTGGTAAACGTTAGCAGATGTCTGTCTCACCAAAGGAGAATCCAAATGGAGTAGTCAGGTCAAGCCGGGTCTGGTACACAGGCAAAACTCAGGAGATGCAGGAGAAACACAGAGAGGGACACAGGGAGCTTGAAGACAGGGATCCAGAAGTCAGGAATGTAACATGTTGCTCTGACACAGGGCTTGTGTCAGAGCGCGATTTATATAGAAGGACAGGTGGAGTTTGAATTCCCCGCTGGGGGTCACATGATCAGAGCTGCCACAACTTGGAAGTGTCAGTTGGCCGGCAGGGCGAGGATCATGGAGCGGTGAGTATTACAACAACTAATACCAGTTGGTGCCTTCCTGGAAGTATTCCTGTGTTGGAACAATTTTCTGACCAAGGACTTTAACCCTCAAGCAGCCACCAGCCATTCCACCCATTACCTAGAACATTAGCTCTTCAAATTTTAAACAGTTACACTAAAAACTACAGGACTTAAAGCTGGTAACACACTACAGGTTTTTCACCCGATTATTGTACCAATCACTTCATAAACGACTGTTAGGTCTGATATCGCATTAGTGCGTACACTTTCTCAATCATGTTTTATCATATCAAAGAATATCATATCGCTTTATTTGATTTTAAAAACTGACTAAAAATCACTATGATGGAACTATGTTGGGCAAATTCTGAAATGCGTACGTACTCATGAACAGCAGTGTAGGCAGATCTCCATAGAGGTACAGAGTCATGATGTTTTCAGCAGATGGTTATGACAGATTACTACTCTTTTGGTTCCTCTTCGTGTACTACGCACATTGCGCAGCTTGATCTCGGCTTCCCTGACTATCCACTTACTTTTATCTATCTCACTAATTGCCCTTCTGGGGAACCACGACCTGCACGTCTCTCGCAACTTAACCCAAACTACCTTGCGGGGTCCGTGGAGAAGACCAGAGGCGCTTTAGATTCCACACCTCCAGATAGGGCTGTGCCAATATAAGCAAGTATCTCCAGGTTCCTGACACATTTTCAATATAAATTGTAATGAAATAAATACAATTCCACATATGTTTACCCCTTTAAAAATCAAATGTTCTTTCTTGCAGTAGTCCAAATGTCCAAATGGAAAAGTAAATTATGCAATGTGAATAGATTGCCGATTTAATATAAGCATGATTTATGTACTATGTCAGCTAGAGGGCTTAATACACAATCAGCCAATCAGAAGTAGCTAGAAAGTGCTGTTAGTAGTCATCATCATTGTTGCATATGTTTGCATCAGCACTCCAGTACCGGCATGAGATGCAGATGTGTCCATGCCCATGAAATCACACGCCATTACTGTACTCATCCTTCACTTGCCTGCCCCATTTCCACCTCACCAGACTTAAAGGGATGCAAGTCAACGATATGCAAACATAAATGTATGGGCATATGTATATGCATGCACATTTTTGGTGCACATGTACAGTACAGAAATGCCTGCCTGGTGCAAAAAAATGGAGAATGTAAGAATCTTTTAGGGTGGCAATCAATTACCTGCAATGTCCTGTCAGAGCTTCACATGATGAGACTCTATGTTATGTTAGGGCACTTAAACATTGCTGAAAAATCAACAATGTTGTACTTACCATAATACCTAAAATACACATATCACACAACTCTCCCATAGGATTTTGCAAGTAATTAAATACCCACCTCATTATCCAGTAATATAACATCCTGTTCTCTAATTGGTTTTCTGGAACTCCTCTTTTAGAATTTGGAGTTCTGTCCATAATTTGTGAAACAGAGTACTAACTATGATTGTAAGCTATCTAGCCTGAAAGCTAAGTAGAACCTTATTTTTCATCAATGTAAGCTTTATTTGTATTATTTCTATGATCTACTTAGAGCAACTTAATATTTTGGTTACAAGACGCAACACAGATCACACCTGCAACTATTTTTTGGCATTACAGCTAGTGTCCAAATGCCATATTCCTCCTGCAAGACAACAACAGTCACCTCATATGTCTTCCAATAAAATAGGAGCACAACACCGTGATTGCTTGCACATTGTACAACAGCCAAGTACAATAGGGGCTAATCAATACAGATTAGAGACAACTGGCATTTTCGCTCATTTGGAGAACTAATGTTAGAGTGGAATTGTATGATTATTGATTTAATATCTATCATGTGCTAAGCTTTAGATGCTAATATGTTATGCTATGACTTTAAGAGAAATTAAGGAGATATTATTTTCAGTTTAAAAAGACAAATTATTCAAGGTTGGCCACGCAGCGCCATGTTCCCATCAACGAAAACATTCCAAGAACATGTAGTAAAGTTCTTGATAAGATAAAACCCAAGGACTCAAAGATGAGGGGCAGCACAAGGATATTGGCAAAAAGCCTGGAAAGAGATAACACACAAAGAAGATAGAGTTGTTTGATCTTTGATGTAAAACTGAAATATATATATTGTTAATTGATTTTCTCTCATTATTTTAATGTCTTATAATTGGTTGTTCAGAATCTATACCCCTAGACTTACATGTATAAAAATAAGCGCTGAAGTGGTCTCAAATTGGAACAGAATAAAGCTGCTCAGCATTATATCATACAGGTGTTGAGTATTTTCTGTTCACCAGTCGACTGAAAACAAAGAAAGATCTGACTGACATTGAAGGTGCTTGATAGAAGTATCGGTGAACCCCGATACCCCAACATTTCTGGGGGCTAGGTCCGGGATGCTCCAATATCTCCACACCTGACGCCACACTCCACTGATGTCCAAAGAACTGCTGAACTAAATCCGGTGAGTAAGAAAAGTGTAGATTTCTACCTTCTTACTCAGTTCAGTATTTCTTTGTATGTCTAAGGAAAGTCAGTTGAGGTGATTAGAGGGTATTCTATGAACCCAATGTACAGTCAGAGGAAAGGATAATGAAATGATAAATGTATGGATACTGTAGATTATGATGGATGTAGACAATTTTAGTTAGAAGATAATAAGAGAGTTGAATGTAAGAATTGTACCTGCTGCATTGTTCTGAGAAAATATTCAGGTTGCAAGGGACCTAGACTAAAGGGTGTTACAACTACAAATGCATATTACGGTTTTGTAAGTAATGAAAAAGAACTATATTTTACGTTAGGGTGCATTTGAATGAAGAAATACTACATATTGGCCACAAAATCATATGTTACCAGATTCTAAACCTATATGTCCATACACTGACTTGAGGGGAAGAATTGGATCAGCCATAATTGCCAGCCTTTTAATCTACAGCCAATAAACCTTACATCTGGTGTTCCTATGGCAGACTAGGAGGTAAAGGATTAAAGATACTTATAGTCTGTACAAAGGGGAAAATTGTATTACCTTATTCCACTTATAAGACATTGTATCCCAGATACTGACAGTACTGTGACCAGTAACCCAGTAAATGGGGGCACAGAACAGTAAGATGCCTACTATAGGCAAGCCTATGGATATAATGAAAAAGAGAGAAGGTAGTAAAGCTCTTAAAAGAATTCATAAAGTACTCAAGAGAGCAGGATTTCCCCCAGAAGGGACATTAGACTTAGAGAAATGGTATGGGTTTTATTTGAATAATAAAGAATGGATAAAAAGGCTTGGCTATGAAGATCAGGTCAATGTGTGGATATGCTAAATGTATGTTTGATCCTGCGCAGCTGAATGAGTGAGATGTGCCCCTCCCTTATTCTGTGTAAAAGATTTCAGTGTGTTGAGATAAGAAGCACTCTGTTTTTTGTTATCTGACAATGTATGTAATGCTGAAAAAATATGTCCGGAGTGCTGAGTGATAATAACATGTTGAGGCTAACTTGTATTTAGTCTAATGCTGGGACTTGTAGTTCCACAGCAGTAGGCTGGAAGGTATCAGCTGATTTTTCTTTCTCTGTATGTGAGTTTTGTCTCCGTCTTACTTCGTGTGAGGGAGATCTGTGTTTGTCTGTCTTGTCTGTTTTTTTTTCGTTTTTTTACAAGAGACATGTTTCAAGGTTAAAGAAGTTGTACATTTTTGTAAATAATATAATGCCTGCCTGCTCAATTCTAAGCTTTTAAAGAGATGCATAACAAGTGTTGAAATGTTTTGGTCCGTCATTACACGATTCAGTGGACGGACAAGTTGGCTGGGGTCCAACAACCCGTTTCTGTATTTGAACAAAATAATTTTGTTTCTGAAATTTGAGAAAAATAGCTTTCTCTTTAATGAAGTTGAGAATTGTGGGAGTGAGCTTTACATGAAGATATATATTACAAGCTGTTTTTATCTGTGTGAAAATGGCGCTGATAAATGTTCTCAGAAATCAGGAGGGTTTGTTATGCCCATAAAGAAATGTTACGAGATAAAATGTCGTCTGTGAGCGAGAATTGTGAATATATATTTGTACTTTAAACATGGAAATCACAGAATCTGGAAATATGTGTGAATATTTGGTTTACAAAGAGATGATGAGAAAGGAGTGGCTTTGAACACTCGCCCAGGTCTCGTCACTTTGACATTCCCTGTTTGTGAGATTAGGGACTGCCCCTTTGAGGAAATCAGTTTTTCATTGTATGAAACGCATAGCGTCACAGTTAAGCTACAAAGAGAAACTTTTAAACAAGTGTCGTATTAGCAGCTGTTCAATGTGAATTAATAACAGTTACTGTAATTCCTAGTGAATAAATGTTAATCTCTATGCAAAAGTTTTTTTCTTCACAGAAGCTCTCCAGCTACAAAGCACCCTTTCAATCCAGATTGAATTTATCCAACTTCCAATGAATAGAAGTTTGCAATGTTTTGATCCACAGCTACAACAAACATAAGTAAAAACTAATCAAGAATTTAAAAACCGTAGACTCTGATGAGTAATGATTACCTTGTTTTGGAAAGAGATATTAGAGTTTATGTGCTATTCGCATAGCAAATGCATGAACCAGATGGTTTTTCTGTATGTGCAGAAAGCAAAAGGTTTTTATTTTTATCCTCATAACAATTTTGAGTCAATCAGTGTTGTAAACGCATTCACTGCCATTATTTACTGTGCTATAATAGTAGTATACTGCAAGTCCTTCTTTGTATCGTGGGTATGGTAATGCATTGATGGGAATTCAATATTTGTACGGAAATGAAAAAGATTTAAGACTTTATGAGCTATTATCTGTGTTTTTGCATTAGCATTTCTGGGTGATAGTAAGACATTTACACTCTCCACTGAGCAAAACCAAATGTTTAACCAATTTTAAGCTAAAGCAACTTCAGCACCAGCACTGGCTTTGCCAGATTGTGACAGAGCTACTCAAGCACACAAAGTTGAAGGCTTCACTCAAGATAATGCCCAACATCGCAGACTGTTTAAGACCAGATTCCTCAATGGCCTTTCTGAAATATATCGTCAACAATTGTTCCTTATAAGACCAGAAGTAGTAACAATGGAAATGCAATCCATGCTCCAAGTCCTAGAAGATATAGAAGACCGGGAAAAGGAGAAGCAAAGGAAAGCCAAAGACAAATCTCAAACTCAGAAAATTACCATTCATGTGGTCCAAGAGAATCAAGACTGGAAGGTTCGTACAGACACAAGAGGTGCATCAAAGCAACAAATAAATGAAAAAGCAAACATGACTTTGGAAGAAATGAAAAAGCAAGGCATTTGTTTCTTCTGCAAGAAGAGAGGGCACATGAAGAAAGATTGCAACAAGCATAAGAAATGGCTGGAAAGAAGAAATGAACAAGTTACAAACCAACAACTGGCATAGGAAATTGGCACTCCAACGTACCTCCGGCTCACATATAACCAAACTCTGAAAAATGACTTGACTAAAGGCCTAGTGAATATCATATTACCTAATGGTCAAGAATGTGAGTGTCTAATTGATACTGGAGCAAGCCGCACTGTATTAAGAAAACAGGAGGTACCTCAACAACTATTAACAGAAATTGATTTACCTGCTACAGGCCTAGCAGGAAAAGAAGTAAAACTAACAGAAAGTAAACCAGTTACACTTTTAGTAGGTGAAGAGACAATTGAAGTACCAATACAATTTCTCACTTCCTAATCTTGTCCCTATAATCTGTTGGGAGCAGATGTACTTTCAAAGATACAAGCCAGCATCAAATACACCCCAACTGGAGTAAAACTCACAAGTCAACTCCCATCTCCAGTCCAAGAAGAGCTTACAGCAGCAATCTAGATGCTAGAGCAGATGAGCACATGTCACAAGGATAAGACTGTTAATCTACCAGATTGGCTGAACATAGTACCAGACAAGTTATGGTCCAAAGGAAAACACGATGTGGGCACACTTAAAGTAAATCCAGTAAAACTGACACTAAAGCCAGGAACACATCCTGTCTCAATTAAACAGTACCCACTTGCTGCAGCTCAAACCAAAGCGATCTCAGAACAAATACAAGAATATCTACAAATAGGGGTGTTAAGAAAATGTCGCTCTCCTTATTCTACACCCCTATTCCCAGTAAAGAAACAAGATGTCGGACAAGGGGGTGCAATACTGGATGGTTTATGACCTAAGAGAGGTCAACAAAAGACTTCTGATCAACACTCCCATTGTACCCAACCCCCACACTTTGCTTAATCAGATACCGCCAAATGCAAAATGGTTTTCAGTAATTGACTTTGCAAATGCTTTCTTCTCAGTCCTAATCACAGAAGATAGTCAACTCCTTCTAGCCTTCACCCATGATGGAAACCAATATTGCTGGACAAGACTCCCTCAGGGAGGAGCAACAAGCCCGTCGGAATTCTCAGAGGCAATGGCACTAATTCTCCAAGGATGGAGGCCTATCAATCCAACTACTCAACTCATTCAATATGTAGATGATCTCATGTTGGCTGCAGAAACTGAAGAAGAATGCAAAGCAGAAACACTGTCATTACTTTGTTTCCTGGCCGAACAAGACTGCAGAGTATCACCAAGCAAGTTGCAATTAGTACAGGAAAAAGTAATATTCTTAGGACATTGTATCTCTGCAGGAACCAGACATCTTACAACTGAAAGAGTTAAAGTTATACGAGACATGAAGACACCAAAAACAGTCAAAGAAATCAGAGCCTTCTTGGGACTCCTTGGATATTGCAGAGAGTGGATTCCTTCAGCTTCAATTCTTATGCAACCATTGTATGAATGCTTGAGGAAACAACAGGGAACAGAACCACTCAATATAACTGAAATAGAGAATGCAGTGCAAGCCCTGAAACATGCCATCTCTACTGCACCAGCACTTGGACTACCAGACTACCTGAAACCTTTCACATTGTTCTGCCATGAGCAGTCAGGACATGCTCTAGGAGTCCTCACACAGAAACATGGAACGAAGCAAAGGCCACTGGCCTATTATTCTGCACAACTCGATCCAGTTATAAGAGGTTCTCCATCATGTATACAAGCAGTAGCAGCAGCAATACTGAAAGAAAAGGTAGCAGATATGGTATTGGACCATGCACTTATTATTCAAGTTCCACATGCAGTCACAGAAATTCTTAATCAAGCAAAAACAAGACATTTGTCTGCAGCCAGACTAACTAAATATCAGGTAGCCTTGCTCAGCGCCTCACATGTAACAATTACCAGATGCACAATCCTCAATCCAGCAACCCTGCTCCCCATTGATGATTCAGAAGAGGGGAGTAAGGGGAGTCGCAAAGAAGATGAATCATCAGACAGGGGATATGAGGACCTGAGTGAAGCGTCTGAAGAAGAAACTGAAGAAATACACACACAAAAATTTTCACATGATTGTTTGGAACTTATGAAATTAGAGACTTCAGCTTTACATAATGTTACTGACACACCACTTTCAGATGCAACCCTAACTCTTTATGTAGATGGATCTAGATACTATGTGGATGGAGTTCCATATACAGGTTATGCCATCACAACTGAGGAAGAGGTGCTTGACTCAGGAACACTGTCTAATGGAGCATCAGCACAAGAAGCAGAATTGATAGCTCTAACTAAAGCTTGTGTATATGCAGAAGGACAAAAAGCCAATGTATATACAGATCCACGTTATGCCTGGGGAGTGGCGCATGACTTATGTCCCATTTGGAAAAGCAGAGATTTCCAAGGATCAAATGGAAAACCCATCAAACATGCAAACTTGATTAATGAACTGTTTAGAGCATTGGAACTCCCTAAACAAGTGGGAATTATAAAGGTTCAAGCTCACACTAGAGAACAAACTCCAGAAGCAAGAGGAAATAACTTTGCAGATCAAGCAGCAAAAAAGGCAGTCCTCCAACCAAAGAATACTACATTTCTTGTAGACTCAACAGAAGGTGACACAGACAAATTTCAATTCCCAGACCTACAAAGCCTTAAAGACTTTCAGAAACAAGCAACAAAGGAAGAAAAGAATAAGTGGGAAAAAGAAGGTGCACAGCTTGATGAGCAAGGAATATGGTCAAAAGAAAATAAATGGTGCCTACCAAGAGCCTTATACCCAGTAATGACTCAGATTGCACATGGACAAGTACATCATTCCAAAGAGGCAATGACTAATAGGGTATGGAAAAATTGGATTGCCCCTGGATTTAACTGTGCGGACACAAACTATGTGACAGCTTGCTGGATATGTGGAATACACAATCCAGGGCAAAGAGTAAAGACCCCAAAGGCTTTCTATCCCTTTCAGAGACTTCAGATCGACTATATACAACTTCATAAATGTGGTACCTACGAGTATGTGTTAGAAGGAAAAGCTACTGCTAAAAATACAGCGAAGAAATTAATCTCAGAAGTCATCTATAGATATGGCATACCTGAAGTTATTGAATCAGATAGAGGTACAACCTTTACAGAAGAGATAATGAAGCATGTAATGAAGAACTTGGGAGTATCACAAGCTTTTCACACTCCTTATAGGCCACCAGCAGGTGGGAGGGTAGAAAGGCTTAATGGTGACATTAAATTGAAACTACAGAAAATGATGCAAGAAACCAAAAAGACTTGGTTAGAATATTTACCAATAGTTCTGTTTAACATTAGAACTACACTTACGAAGAGACACAGGTTTAGCACCAAATGAGATACTGTTTGGCACAGCACACAGAACAGGCTGTTATTTTCCATAGCAACTACAGCATGTACGTGGTGATTTGTTGAATTATGTTACTTTATTACAGAAACAACTAACTGAAATACATGGTCAAATGTTCTCCTCCATTCCAGACCCTAATTTTGATACAGGTACCCATAAACTGCTATCTGGTGACTGGGTGGTCATAAGAAAGCACATCAGGAGACGTCTTGAACCCAGATATAAGGGTCCTTATCAAGTCCTGTTGATGACTCCCATGGCAGTGAAAGTACAGGAAAAAGACACCTGGATTCACGCATCACACTGCAAAGTCTTCAAATCAGGGGAGTCTTGTTCTGATAAATAGAAATGACTGTCTTATGGTATTGATATGTCTTACCAGAATATTTCTGCCTGAAGTAGGGGTCAATGCCTCCCTAACCCAGTGTGAAACAGACAGATAAGTGACAAATTGCCTATGTCACTGTGAGAAACAGATGGGAAGGAGTGCTCAACAATTTGCACTCATAGGAGAATAAAATTTTAAAATGCCTTTGTGAATACTTAACCTCATTGCCAAAGTTGTCAGCAATGATTCATTTTGAATATTGTAAATATTGCCATTAGTAGCAAAGGGTTTGGCAATCCAGCTCATTGTATATGTGGTAGAGAAAATTGTTATATGGCTGATTAAGAAATTACTGACACTTGATTGTTGTTCCTGCAGGAAAAATAATGAGCTTCCAGAACCAGTAATGATCACAGAAATTTCTACAAGTTTAATGTCTGAGACAAACAGTGAACATTATCAGCAATGGTCAACAATCAAACCAAAAACCTGCACAGTCTGCAACAAGAGATTGACAGTGACCATCGAGAAACCAGAATGAAAATTGATGTCCTATTCATTAGTGGGACATATTTGTTAATGAATCTTATTCCATATAGAAAGCAATGAATATTTTGATTCATCCATTGATACTAATTCTTCTTGTACTAACTATAATGATTATATGGAACTGCTACTTAACATGTAATACAAGAAAGCTTTTGAATAGATATCAGCAAAGTATTCCCCTCTATGCACCGAGATAAAACATTAAGTAGGGAAAGAAAAGTTATGGTGATAAAGTACCAGAGATATGTGCTTAATGAATTCTTGTTCTAATCATATGGGGTCCTTATAATACCATATGTTTAAATGTAGGTACTAACTGTCTTCTGCTGAGTATCGCCATGACTGATAGGTAGAGGTTAATAGTTGATATTTAATCAAAGAGGGGAATGTTAGAGTGGAATTGTATGATTATTGATTTAATATCTATCATGTGCTAAGCTTTAGATGCTAATATGTTATGCTATGACTTTAAGAGAAATTAAGGAGATATTATTTTCAGTTTAAAAAGACAAATTATTCAAGGTTGGCCACGCAGCGCCATGTTCCCATCAACGAAAACATTCCAAGAACATGTAGTAAAGTTCTTGATAAGATAAAACCCAAGGACTCAAAGATGAGGGGCAGCACAAGGATATTGGCAAAAAGCCTGGAAAGAGATAACACACAAAGAAGAAAGAGTTGTTTGATCTTTGATGTAAAACTGAAATATATATATTGTTAATTGATTTTCTCTCATTATTTTAATGTCTTATAATTGGTTGTTCAGAATCTATACCCCTAGACTTACATGTATAAAAATAAGCGCTGAAGTGGTCTCAAATTGGAACAGAATAAAGCTGCTCAGCATTATATCATACAGGTGTTGAGTATTTTCTGTTCACCAGTCGACTGAAAACAAAGAAAGATCTGACTGACATTGAAGGTGCTTGATAGAAGTATCGGTGAACCCCGATACCCCAACACTACCATTTCATGAGCCTGAAGATGATTTGTGAGGAAGTTAAGGATACCAAAGTTCTCAGCTCTGCCATGAAGACACTTTCACCTTGTAGGGACAGTAGTCTTGGAAAAAGTCTCATTTATATGCTTCGTAGGTGACAGGATGCTTTCTACCTCCAAATGTTAGTCTGAATTGCTTCAATCTCTGCTTATGACCCATTTAACACCTCATCTTGATTATCTGCAAAACATTACAAAGTATATATATGTGACACTATGTGTCAGGAAGACGCTCTCAGCTTTAGTGACCTTGGGGTATTTGCTGTATGAGGTCACACACGATTCCAGCCCACAGTCTCTCTCTACCTATCACACAGGTTATAGCCCTACTGAATCACCCCCACACAGCGCTCTCACACCCCTATACAATTCAGGTTTGCCACCACCTATTGAATACGGGCAATAGGACCCCAATATCCTGTCCCACACTGGCAAACAATGCTTCTAGCTACCACAGGCTTACAAGGCCCCCACCAGCAATATTCTTCTTAACAGGCTAATGGATTCGTTAGAGTATCAAGAACGCCACATATTAAATTTATAGATTTAATATACAAAAGTACAGGGCATTCAGATATAAAAAACAATAAAATTAGTAAATTGACATAACATACACAAGCAAAACAGTTTAAAATAAAAATGATTAGATTCAGAGTATAACTTACATTGAAGTGGTATATTCTGAGCCAAGGGCAATTTGCTTGAAGATGGACAGCTTATCAATGAATGATTGATTTCCCAAAAGACTGACAACTTGATGTAACTGATCTCAGCTTTTTAAAGACACCTTTACACATTCCCACCTCCTGGGGGTTGTGGTCTGTGATGCTTTTTCAATCACCATTTGCATATTGTCTGATTTACTACCCAATTCTACTATATGACCTAACTTTTCTGTGGAGCATCACACAGACCAAATTTTACAATTAATAAATCCCCTATGAATTTGTCCATCTTTTGATACCAAACACTCCTAAATACAGTGTATTCGTAGAGCTTACACCCATTTCCTTAACTTCTCTGTGGGGCAGAATTCTTAATTTGGCATATGAGCTGCCCTTCATCATGCTATTGAGGAATATGTGGTTGATGACTACTTTTATTGATTTGAAGTGGCATATTTTAAAACTGAATTATTTTTGTCTATATGAAATATAGCTTAAGTCAGCACATGGTCTCTTTGAGCCAGACTTCATGCTGAGCGGTTCCTATCCTGAAAGTCTAATCAGGTGTCAAATCACAGGCCAGGATATATCTCACAGCAGGGGCTCTTTGAAGCTGCCACAGGTGACACTCCTATCTTCTCAAGGGTTTCCTCAATCTAACTACCTCCTACTGGGCTAATTGTTTTCTTTTCAAAACATTTGGTCAAATATTTATCTGAGGGCAAATTCAGGTTCACTTCTATGTATCAATGCAATAATTTATTTGGACCCTGACAGTTAATATTCTAATTTAATCATATCAGATTTATGCTCTAACCTTGACACTATGGAACACTATTTTCCTCAGCACTATGCACAGTTTTAAGAGCTATGATTCAAATTTCCTAAAGATCTTTAATTATATTTTTAAATGCAAATGGCATTGAAAATTTAATTGCCTGTATTTAAAAAAGAGTACAGAATACTTTTAAATAATCTTAGTGCAAAGTATAGCCCAGTGCCACTCAAAGATCGGTTTTGCCATTTTCAATTTCATCCATACAGGTAATCATTTTAAGCTTAATTTAAATGAATCAACCTATACTCACATACACTTTCTGACAAATATTATGAGTATTGTATGTAGCATTCAGAATCATACAATGTGTAATAACAAGAAAGTTCTATCTGAACACTCACTTAGCGCCTGAGTGGAAGAGTATCCACAATTGACTGAATGACTTGTCCATGCATGGCCACAGTAACTGTTACAATAAGAAGAAGACATAACCTAATGTTGTCAAAAGGATCACATCGGACTTGAATTACATTGGCAGTATAGTGGTTAACATTGCTGTCTCATAGCTCTAGAGTCATGAGTTTCATTTCGACCATGGTCCTATTGTATGTTCTCCCCGTGTTTATGTGGGTTCCCTCCTTGTGCTGCAGTTTCCTCCTACAGTTCAAAAACATACTGGTTGGTTAATTGTCTTTTGACAAAAAGGTCTGTGTTTTTGTGTGAATATAAGGGAATATAGATTGTTAGCTCCAATGGGGCATGGATTGAAGTGAATTACTACATGTCCTATGAACAGCACTGAATAATGTGTTCAATGCTTTATAAATAAATGATGATAATAATAATAATAAATGATATGTCCAAGAAGGTTCAGGAACAGCTAGACAATAACATACTTCTATAATCAGATTTCCCTTTTTTAAGATCATTTCAATTCCAATGACATTAATTATTACAGGTACCAGACCTAGAAACTAATTAAGGATAACTGAATGGTCTACCCCTTGCAAGGCCTCTGATAAGTGCTAATATCCTTTCCTGGAATTAAAAATAAAAACAATGAGCTTGAAAACAACCAAACCACTCCCTCCAAAAAATCCAATGTATCAGTATGACCTTTATTAAAAAAAAAACCACAAATGTGATATCTGTATCCATCTATTAGATTGTAAGCTCTCTTATGGGCATGACCCTCCCTACCTTTTTGTTTTCATGTCTACATTTATCTCCTCTGCCTTTTATGTCCCTGCTTTATGTATGCCCTGTTGTCCCCGCTGTTCAGCACTGTTGGGCACTGTGCTGGTTTATAGATCTTATGGGGCGTATTCAATTGTTAGCGTTAACGCTAACAAACGAGCGCTCGAAAAATGTTACCGTTAATACGGTAATTACTCGCAGAATTTCAGCTCGCAGCTCCCAGAGCTGCGAGCTGAAATTCCGCGAGTAAACTACCGTATTAACGGTTTTCACGTGCACTATTACCGTATAAACGGTAATATTTTTCGAGCGCTCGTTTTGCAGCGTTAACGCTGACAATTGAATATGCCCCTTTGAATTTACATAAATAAAATAAAAAGCAACCCTTCATCTTAGTACCATCTAATAGAATGGGAAAGTAAGAAGTCATATTTTAGACAACGGACCCAACAAACACATGAAAATGGCTTGATTATATGTATGCATGGTAAGTATTTTACCATGTACTTCAAAATGTATCTGCAGACTAAAATACTAGATCACAAATAACAGTTTATTAAGTTTAAATGTAATGTCTGTTTATTGTTATTTACTAAAATTCCAAATAATAAATTGGCTTAAAACTCAGTGTTATGCTTTCTCTTTATTATTTTATTTATTGTTAGCTTTCTTTTAATATATCAAGCACATTTTGAAGACATGTTGGAATTCATTGAGCAATCACTCTAATAGGGAATGCTTCAAGAGGGACTACAGAGCAAACATTGGCAATCAGAGCACTTCCTTGGCAAGAAAATTTGAATGCATCCTTAGCTTTACGAATTAAAACTGTTAAAATGCTGCATAGAGATGAAGCATTGAGTTTGGATTTATTCTTATATGACATAAAATTAAAATATTTGTTCTGCAAGTTTTAATGTTGCTGTCAAATTGCTAAAAATTTGTTTTTTTTCTGTTTTCCTGCATAACATGGTTTGTCCAGGGGAAAACTTATTCCTTTTCTTACTTTCCTTAATGAATCAGGCCCAAAAAGTCTTCTATGTGACATCATTATCTAATGTGTTTGCCATTAATGCACAGGACAATTTGAGAGTATGTTTTTTTTTTTTTTTTTTAAAATGCAAGTTTTAAAGCTCTCTACCTATCCTCCATAGACATTAGCATTTTGTTGCTTTTTTTTGCACCTCCAGACAACTTAAATAAAAGTAGGTAAAATGTTTATAGTAAATAAAAGATAATTTGCATAATTTCCCAGTACCATACATACATGCCCACACTAACCCATACATTTCATATAAGGGAATAGAGACTGAGATGCATTTCTATTAGAGATGAGTGGTTCAGATTCAAAGAAATCCATCATATCCGAGATTTAGGGTTCCGAGTGAAACTTGCGCCAAAATCAGATCTGAAAAATTAGAGAAAACATAATTTCCGGTAAAATGTCGGACCTTACCAATTTTGAATCAATATCTTCTGTATATAGTCCTCACTCGGGTGCTCATCTGACAATTTACAACAGATAGCTTGTAGCATGCTCTGCAGTGAAAATCTCATTTAAACTACAAACAGCAGTGTTAGACATGGTGCAAAAAACAGAGAAACAAATAGAATAGGCATGATTGATTATAATTTATTTTACTGCAGTTTAGTTCTCCAGAGATCAGTTAGGTAGAATACTTTGCAGATCAATGTTTCCATTAACTAACTATATGGGTTAGATATCATTCTGAACTAACTAGTATTTAGTGGAGAAAAACAGTGTGCTTTTGCTGTACGATTAATAGCAGCAAAACACCAAAAAAAAATTATTTCTTTTAAAATATTACGTTTTTATAGTGCAAGTAATGTTGTGAAGGGCAGTAAAATCTGTATGAAGTGGGAAATAAACTGGGAGTTTGTGTGTGAGGGTCAGCAGCATAACCCCTCTAAAAAACTGCTATAATGTAAAGTTTTTTTGTTTTCTTCAGCCACCAAACATTGCAGCGGCTGCAAATAAAATGTCATCTGCCACCAACTGAAGCAAGCCCATTAAATAAATGAAACAAAAATCCTGTAGTGTAGGGAGTGTAAGGTGCAAGAAATACAATTGTTGAAATACTAAGCACACACTAAATTTGGAATTTTAGACAGCATGCATCATGGAGAATGAAGAGGCAGTAGCAATTAGATGTCAGTAGATGGACAAAGGCTTCAGTAGATATTTAGACAAGTAGATATACAATTGCAAATCACTATGGAATTTGCTGACACGATGGGAAGAAAAAGGTGATGCTGATGTGCCCCTGTAATTGTGTCATCTCCACAGCTCCATCTGATTTAAAATAAATCTTGTCCCACAAGATGTAATATAATTCTCTTAGACCTCTCTCAGCAAGAAAAAACCATAAAATGCCCAACGTCTGCCATCAACTGTTGCAAACTCTTTGCAAACCTGTAGGTGCTGCCATTTTGACTTGCAAATCCATATCCAAAAGTAGAGGCGAGACATCCCATCATTGCATGACAAGAGCGGGTCTTCAGTTTCATTGAATTGTTTCTATTGATATGTTTCCTTATATTTTCTTGCTAATCTTTTGAATTTAGTTTTGATATAAAACCAGTGGTCGAAGCAGAAATTTAGAATTGGTGGTATGGAGTTTAATAGCGCTATAATCAAGGTAGTAGGAGAAATGGTAATGTGGCATACAAACGTATACTGGCCCTCTTCAACCATAGTATATAATTAAATACATAAACATTAATTATATCTGATTCAGCTCTCAGCTATGATCATCTGGCTCTCTTCGGGAACGGGAAAGGGAAGCTCTAGTCCCATTTAGTCAAGTCGCAGTCTTTATGTGAAAAGTAATTAAGAGGCTTCATGACCACACTAATTTCTTTTAAGTATAAACATTCTTAAAACTTTCTTACATTATCATAGTTGCCAATATTTTAAAATAGTATATAAAAATTCTGGCTTCTGTGCAGGTACATTTAAGCAAGTCACATGCAATGATGTCTTGCTTGACCTTGGAGAACTGCACCCCCCATAATGTTATGGTTTCAGAATTTGATAATAAAATAGTGTTTGAATAGTTAATACTCTTCTAGGATAAATATTAATTTATAAACCCCAGAGGATAAAAAAATGGTAAGAATGGCATCTAAGATGCAAAAAAATGAGAAGGGTTGGTCAATATTAAAATATCTGTACATTTCCATGGAAAAAAGGCACAGGGACAATTTTTTTAAATTTTTAATAGACACTGCAAACTAATGACAGTTAGCAACTATGTATTACTTGAAAGATATTTACTGTTCATAGAATAGAACATCTTATGAAAGTCACATATAACTAAACTGCAGACTGCATCTGTATTGTTTGATATATGAGACATGTTTAAATATTTAATTAAATTAATAATATTAACTTAGAGGTTATATAAATGGTGATGAGGACTCCCACTGTAACGACGAACATTGTTCTACTCTCTTCCTATTTCATGTGGGAATAGCATTATTTACCTAATCAGATGTCTGGGACACTGTAAACTAATTTAGAAAACAGTTAATCTCATATTTCATGTTTAGCTGCCAAAGATACTCTTCATTTCTCCCTTTGGTGACATGGATCTTGAACATGTAATTCTAAAATACCTAGTACACAGAAAATGTACTTAGCTGCAGATGCTGCACAAATGAATTCCCACCTTACACTTGTCTTATAGATCTAATCTCCTTGGCTTGACACTGTTAGAATAATTAAGGAAAGGCCTCCTAGGAGCAACATTGAAATAAAACTAAATTACTACATGTAAAAATGTATATGTGATAAAATATAAAAATAGCAAGTGCGGATAAGCAAATTAACACTCGTAGTTATAGCTACTTAAATAAATAACACAATTCTTTTTATATACCGTCTTACAAATTTTATTATACAATGCAAATATTTTAATTAAAATAGTGTGTATATAGATCTACAATGTGTCCTCATAGTTTAATGAGTTATTTTACACATTGCTAAACATTGCTAAACAGACATTTAAATTGACAGATCATGCCTTATCATAGCATGGTTTTGCGTTTCTAGCCATTTAAACAATAAATAAAGCAAAAATCACTGACAACATTTTTTGTACAGGTGCTATGATCTCTTTACAGTAAGTCTTCTTTGCAGTAACATTGTATCACAAAACCGCAAAAAAATATTTTTATTGGCTATTTCATTCTCACTAAAGGGTGAAGAAATTGAAATCACTGTCCATACGTCCCAATTGGCCAACAATTTGTCCAGGTTAATAGTTCATATAGAGATAGATATGCAGTCTCATATATACAATGTTAATTAAGCTGTTTTAAACTTATTAGTTCTCATTAGTAGGAGATATGGAACACTGACTTTACCAAACACGTACAAAGCAAACATTTAGGCTATGGTGAGATGGGCTAACAGCAAAAACACCTTAGCTTACAGTAAAAGGCCTAGCATCACTTTGTCCATATGATGAATAATTAGATAATGTAAAATTGTTTTCATGCACAAATTTGCAGTACACATTAAAAATATACTTAAAATATGTTTATTGCCACAACAAGCATACATGTAAATGAAGCAAGATTATAAACCCACTGATAACCTGCTGGCAATTTTCTGCTATCACCCCAAGTGAAACAGTATCCCAGTCTTTGGCTGTTTAAAATAAATACTACATTGCAGAAATGTAGCTGACTGCACAGATGATGATGTTCAATACAGACAAGCAGAATAATAACTGTGCAATATTTACCCTTTTGTGCTTGAAAAGCACAATACACTACTAGATCATCATTATATTAAGTTGTGATCCAAAAGTAAAAATAATTTAAATTAAGATTATATAATTCTTTTCTACATTTCAGCATAAAGAAAATAAAGGTGCTAGAGAAACTATCATGAATAAACTGCCCTACTCTTTTAAATTAAAGCTACTGTCTCTGATCATATTAAATATCTTTTTTAAGTCAAATATTTACACATTTTCTGATTTAAAATTTCTAGGTACAAAAAACTCAGCCATCTATGCTTTTGCAGCATAGTGAAGGTTAAAGAGATAGCAACTGCAGCTTCACTATGTAGTAACGTTTATTTTAACAAAGCAGTAAACTTTTAATCTTTTGTACAAAACATTATCTACACTGAACTGATAACAACAATGCTCTGCTACTTTAAATTTATAACATATGCTAATTGATTGTTTACCTTTATTTTTTCACTTTTAACTATAGACTTGGCAATGCTACTTTACACAGATGGAGATTAAATGATAAAAAATACTTTATTTCAAAATTGTGACTACAGAGACAGCAAGGTCAGCAACCTTTTGATAGCAGTGTATGCCAGCTGTACACACACATATATATATATATATATATATATATATATATATATATATATATATGAAATATATATATGAAATATATATATAATATATATATATATTTGTTGCAAAACCCAAAAATATACATGTAGGTGCACACTTTAAGCACTAACAACATGTTTATACATCATTAGAAACAGATATATGTTAAACTCTGCAGTAATATAAACTTTATAATACATACTTGCCAACTTTGTGACTCTGTCCTCAGGAAGATACTAGAGGACAGGTCACGTGACAGGGGTAGGAGGGGGTGTGGTGACGTCTTTGTGTCACCATAGCCCCGCCACAATATTAAATGACAAAAATCCCATTGAATGGCAGGGGGCGGGGCTTAATGGCACAATTAATTCAATGCCGTGAATTTGAAGATTTTTTAGAATCCGGGAGATATGCCTACTCTTCACCCCAAAAATCAGGAACCTCCCAGAAATTCCGGGAGAGTATTTAGATGGGCGGGCTCGGTTCCTCGAGATCCGAACCCGCCCGAACTTTGCCTATCCGAGTACTGAGCCAAGCAGGCTCAGGTACTCTCCCGTCCATTCGGAATCGAAATTGAGGCAAAACGTTATCGTCGGATTTGGGGGCTCGGTTCTCGCGATATTTGAAATGCATAAATACCCACCTCCACAGCAATCCATCGCCATTTGACAGAGGGAGAGAGCAGAGTTAGGTCACAGGCTGTATTAGAGCAGGGACAGAGCAATAATTGTATACTTTATTCTTTCAATTATTATTGCAATTCTGATACCAATTCTATTAGCAATTGTTAGGGGAGGATAGAGGAGGCATTTTTTCAATATTTTGCACTACAAGTGCTTTGGGGTGTCCCATATTCCCCAGTGTGAAATACTAATTTTTCTGGCTGCCAAAAGTCATATTTAGCAGCAGTATCTAATACAATATTTTGCACTACAAGTGCTTTGGGCTCATTAAAATGGATTCAAAGCAGTCCACATATGAGCTGAATCAGCAAGCAGGTGCTGACACCAGTCCTGATGGTAGTGTTCCCAGTACGTCATCTGGGAAAGCCTATGTAAAGGTACATAGTCTTTTTAAATCAGGAAAAAAAACACACACCAAAAAAAAATGACTGTGTTGATGCGAAAAAGAAGTGTAACTGAGGAAAAGTTAACTGCTGATTATAAAAAAAAAATGCCAACATGCCATTCTACACACGCAGTGGCAAAGAAAGAATGAGGCCTTTGCCTTTCTCTATTAATGGCAGATCCAAAAATGTTACTGAGCCTTCTTCTTGTATGGTCACTCGTGACCAAGCAAGACCAAGTAATTTGGAGTCTAAAAGTGGTGCACAACTACTGTTACGCGTGAAAGCCGAGCTGCAAGAAAACAGTAAGGCATTAGAGGATAATGTATGCTCTGAATCAGAAATGACACCAATCCCTATGGAGAGTCCATCCACCAGTGGTATGTATAATCGTGAGCATTCTGTTTGTGAACCCATAGAGAAGGGCCTTTTCAGCAGTTCTGCTGATGTGTGCCTTAACAGCCCGAGTAAAGCCGGTGACAAGGGCGCTAATGAGAATGTTGATGAGGATGAGGTTATTTGTGTAAGTCCTGCACCACTGGCAGCAGTTCTGGCACGTGACAAGAAAAAGGCCATTGTCATGCCTGCTGCCAGTGGTGCAGGACTTACACAAACAACCTCATCCTCATCAACATCCTCATTAGTGTCCTCGTCGGCTACACAAATCTCCCCCTCATCCTCTTCCAATTCCAAAATGGAATCCTCATTTGGTGTATCACCGGTTACACTCGGGCTGTTCAGGCACACATCAGCAGAAATGCTGAAAGAGCACTTCTTTATGGGTACACGATCAGAATGCTCACGATTAGACATACCACTGTTGGATGGACTCTTCACAGGGATTGGTGTCATTTCTAATTCTGAGCATATATTTTCCTCTAATGCCTAACTGTTTTCTTGCAGCTCGGCTTTTACATGTAACAGTAGTTGTGCACCACTTTTGTACTCCAAATTACTTGTGACGTTACAAGAAGAAGGCTCAGTAACATTTTTCAATCTAGCACTATTAGTGAAAGGCAAAGGCCTCATTCTTTCTTTGCGTGTGTAGAATGACATGTTGGCAATTTATTTTTTTATCAGCAGTTAACTTTTCCTCATTTACAGTTCTTTTTCGCTTCAAGACAGTAAAAATTTTTTGGAGTATATTTTTTTCCCTGATTTAAAAAGTCTATGTACTTTTACATAGGCTTTACCAGATGACGTACAGGGAAGACTACCATCAGGACTGGTACCAGCACCTGCTTGCTGATCCTGCTCATGTGTGGACTGCTTTGAATCCGTTTTAATGAGCCCAAAGCACTTGTAGCGCAAAATATTCAATAGATAGTGCTCCTAGATAAGACTTTCAGCACCAGAAAAATTGTGGTTTCACACTGGGGAATATGGGGCACCCCAAAACACTTGTAGTGTAAAATATTAAATAGATAGTGCTGCTAGATAAAACTTTCAGCACCAGAAAATAGTTTCTGTAGGAGGGAATATGACACCCCAAACAGTTGGTAATGTTTGCAAAAATGTCTACTCTATCCTCCTCTCTTTCTGCTTCAAGAATAATTGCAAGAATAATGTATAGAATAATTGCTCTGTCCCTGCTCTAATGCTGCCAGCAACCTAACCCTTCTCTCTCCCTCTGTCAAATGGCGATGGATTTCTGTGGAGGCGGATATTTATGGATTTCAAATATCGCGAGAACCGAGCTCCAAGATCCAACTACGTCACAATGACGTTTTGCCTCGATTTCGATTCTGAATTGGCTCGGTACTCGGATAGGTGAAGTTCGGGCGGGTTCGGATCTCGGGGAACCGAGCCCGCCCATTTCTACTCTAAACATACAACTAGTATTGGTAGGAACCAGACTGCTCTCATTAAAAACACCTATGGACAGATGGATGGGGTGTTGTGACAGAAAGAAGGCAGTCACAGCTTTCAAAAAATGCAAATTTCGAAGAGGAGTTTGTCCGCACACCCTAATTTCCAACTATATTAGAGTACATTAGAGATGTTACTCTGCTGTGACTAAAATACAATTCACAATCCAAAATACAGATGCAGGTGCACACTTTAAGCACTAACAACATATTTATGCATCTTAAGATACAGATATATGTTACATTCTGCAGTAATATACATTTTTAATATGACTTCTAGAACAAACTAAATAAGGTTCTTGCACATTTTGATCAAACTGTGGATGCCTATCTACCATCTCAAGGTGACCTTTTAAAGATGGGTACCTACACTAACAATTTATAATTTTATAATATAGTACCTGTGGATAGGGTGTGCAAACCAACCCCCTCTGGAAATTTTTATGTTTTAAAGGTAGTGAATGCCTTTTTTTCCCCCAGCACCCCACTGCATAGGTGTTTTCAATCAGAGCAGCCTGGTTCCTACCAATACTACTTGTAAATTTAGAGGCACTAAATGAGGGAAGTCCCATATTCTAAAATTATACATTTACAATAAATAATAAAATCTTAGTGTTTAAATTGTGCATCTGCATTTTGGATCATAAATTGCAGTTTAGTCACAGCAGTGTTGCACCTTTAAAAAAGTTGGAAACTTGGTTGTGCTGACCAAACCCACCTAGTGTGTGTGTGTGTGTGTGTGTGTGTGTGTGTGTGTGTGTGTGTGTGTGTGTGTGTGTGTATATATATATATATATATATATATATATATATATATATATATATATATTTATATATATATATGTATATTTACACTTATACACTGTTAATTGATTATTTCTCATTGTATCATGCTAATAACATATTAATAGTATTGGGACCAAGTTGTAAAGGTTTATATTATGTCAGACAGTAATGCCCCCTGATTCATATTGTGCCACATAGTTATGCCCCCTGTTTTTTTTAAATAACATAAGGATACTTAATATCATGATATCATATCAAAAATTCATACCACCCAACAATTTGGAAATCTCCAAAACAAAATGTATATATGGAAGCCAATTGTGAAGCGCTACGGAATTTGCTAACGCAATATAAGTAAATGTTGATAATGATGATGATGATGATGATGATGATGAATAAATAAAACCTATACAAATTAATATTTAATCACTCAAGTTAAAATTAAGTTTCTCAAATTTATGCAAACCCCATAATAAAACCCTCCAAAGTATTATAAATTCATGCCTGCCAATTGCCAGTTTTAAAATTGTAACATATTATATAATGCTTGCAATCCAAACAAAAATGCCTCAAATGACCCAAACCATCTGCTAAACAAATTTTTTGACAAGGCCATGCTCCTTAAGATAGCAAACATGTGGACAGTAGGTATAGCATTTTTAATTCATTCTAACTCACCAAAATACATTTACAAAAGAACTCTCTATCTACGTGCATCTGGTTACACGTAATTGATTTCCAGTATTATTTCTTGATTGCTGGGCTTGCGCTCCTCCAGGTTGGAGGAAAGGTAGTTAGATGCTGCCACCTACCGCTAGGGGATGCCTTAATCCCCACAAGTATTCAAACAAAATTAGATAATTTGGGGAGGGGGCACAAAAGGGTTAGTGGGGAAGAGAATGACGGAGGTGTATTCTTAATTAAATTTGCCCAATTCTCCTATGTGATTCCTCCCTATTATGTTCACATATAGCCATTAATCTAATGTTTTGGTGGAGAAATTTATGTAATCAAAATTTTTATATGGCAAATTAGAATGCATATATCAATATGTTAAGGAGTGTGTGTTTCTTCAAATTGTAAAATGTATATTTATCCAATAAATTCTTGTATTTATCAATCCCAATCTAATAAATGGTTTGTAACATGGGAAAACCAATCAATTATAAAGTTTTCCAGCATTGCTGATTGCCAGGACCTTAATGCGTGACCCATAACTTATTATTGAGGATTATAGATTGCCATGATGACTTACCCTTTCCAATATTTTATCTTGTGATATGGTATCTCACTACAGTTCTGGTTCTGATCTTGATCTAGTGTAGTTGTCTTCAATTCAGCTACCAAACTGAGTCTTATCTGACCCACTCAAAGACCATGGGCCTGATTCATGTTCGGCTATAAGTACATTTATGTGCTATATCTTGCGTGAAATAGCTAAACACATGCTCAGAAACAGAACTGGAGCCAATGAACTCATTTGCATTGAACTCATGTCCGAACATAAATGACATTTACGACTGCCTATCTCTTGAGAGGCAGAATGGGGGAGGGTAAGCAGCATACAGTAACAGTGTTCCAGCACAGATGTGACCAATTCAAGTCCTGGGTTTCTCGTAAGTACACTTGGTTTCAGCCTTATCATTTGCACCCACTACAGATCAGATGTAAATGTTGACTGATAGTGATGACTGACACAGCATAGACGTTGATTTAAAAAGTACACATAAGATAACATTAGCTAGCACAGAACATCTGTATAAAACACACATTGTATGTACACTAATTATTGCAAGCAATCTTATATATTTAATGTAAGAAGATTTTTTTGTAAAAATAAATATTTATGTAAATGATTATGCTATTAGGAGTTCTTATATTTTATATTGCAATATGTTTTATGCATTCTGATGTGACCTTTGATTGTACAGATACAGATACATATGCATATATGGCAGTCTGTTGTATGTGTCTACGTATGGCAAGTATTGTTTAGCCAGAGCTTACTTCCACCCAGATTAAAATTGTAATGTATCTTGAGATATGCTTGCATTTGAATACAGTCAGAACCAAACTCAAATTTCATGTTATTTTTTAAAATGCAGCTTGCCCCATTGCATATAAGACCTGATGGCTGCATTCAACTCCGAAGCTTAAATGTGGAGGAAAAAGTGTGCTGAGGGGGGCAACAGTAGGTTGAAGATTTAATGTGCTGTGGATTGCTGACTTCCTAATACACTGTGGTCTCTCTTGAGAATCCTTAAAATAAATATTTGTTTTCAGCAACAAATACACTGATCAAAGCCAAAGAGCATTATTTATTAACATTGCTTATATGTGCAAATGTGCACTAAAACTATAGTAACCTGACAGCAATTAGCTTTTATCTGTTTAGTGCATATTAAAGCATTTGTAACACTGGTTGCTTTGGTTGTAGTGTAGTTTTGCACTTTTGAGCAACGTTAGATAATAATCCTCAATAGCTGACTGAAGCTACTGTTTACACAACATATGTGCCACTTAAATCCTGCTATTATTATTATCATCATTTATTTATAAAGTGTTGGAATATCATGCAGTGCTGTGCAATGTGAAGATCATGACATAAATAATTTACATACAGTGACATGAAACGAAAGGTAAAAATTACCCTGCTCAAATGAACAGAATAACAATTGTGGAGTAAAGTGTGTGTGACTAATATAAGGCAGTATTATCAGCTGTCAAGAGTAAAACTAACTGTCATTGGTGACAATAATTTCTGTGCAGCTACCAGTGGTAGCTGCAGTGGTAGATTATATGGTTGGAACGAGGAAAGACAGCAGAACTTCAAAACAAGAAACATGAAATAATCACTGTAGAAATCTTAAAAAAAAGCTGTTGTCAACCATAAATGTCACCATTTATGAACTTCCAATTTTTTCTTCTTGTAGAAAAAGCTATCTGCCTTTGTCATACATGGGTACTCTTATGATTATCTGCCAGTTCATAGTAGCCATGTGCCTGTTGTTTTTGTTTAGTATCATGCTCTCTGCTGGAAACAATGGAAGAACAGTTGTTCCCTGTGTTTGATGGCAGCTGCTGCCACGATGTATCACAGCCAAGGTCACCAAAGAAGGAACAGAGATGGCAACATCAATGACAGTTAACAGCAATAACAGTTGCCTGCCATCATAAGGTATGAAATTGAAATGGCAATACAAGCATATTGCTGGCATTATTACAGGTGTGTATTGCAACTGAGATGGAAACATGTCTTTTTGGACCTGTTAGTTTGTTTAAAAAAAACTTTAAAAAACTATAACAAAACTATAAGGGCCTGATTCATTAAGGTAAGTAAAGCTAAAAACGGTGTAACTTTGCACCTTGCCAAAAACCATGTTGCCTTGGAGGGGAGGTAAATTTATAATATGATGGCAAGTTTATAGTTGGGGTAAGGCATGTCCTAGATCAACTTTAAATTTCAGTGTAAAAATAAAGCTAGCAAGTATCAGTGTGCTACATGGAAAAAAAAAAGCCAGTATTTAATTTATTGCAACATAATAAACTAATTTGCACCCCTTGCATTTTCTAATGGTTTATCCAGGAGACTCCTTTTTTTGCCTTGCTTTCCTTAATGAATCAAGCCCCAAGTTATACTGATATTGACCGCAGCATTGCCTTCACTTCTAGTGGTGAACAATTAAGCGGTAAAATAAAACTATCAAATCCAGTCTAGCCTAGCTAATTATATTTTTTGTTGGATACATTGATTTTACATATTATAGCAGCGCCTTTAAATCAGTGTCCCGTGGAAGTATTTTATTGTTTCAGTGATGATCCCAACATGAACACATACCTGCATTCTTCATGCATATGAGGAGTAACAAGCATAAGATCTCACTCAAGGTCACACACTTGTGAGTGCCAGTTGTCAATATAACTATGTGCTATAAGCTGTGCTACTAGAACACCATCTGTGTTTTCAGATTAACCACAATTATTAATAAAATCAAGAACCTTGAAAAGGATAACAATTTCAAAGCCTTCTTGTCTTCCTTATACTATACTATCATCATTAGCAAGTTAATTATAAACAATTCTGTTACCAACAGAGTTTTTGAAAAAATACATATGACATTGCTAGAAATTATATCCCAACTGCTTATATTGTAATAACCTTTATTGATGTTATGGGTTTATCCACTGCTATTCATTAAAATACATTTTTTGTATACCACAAATGTGGAACTCTAGGGTGCAGCCATAAATTTGGAATAGATTTACCTAACAGCATTATATTATTCTACTCATTTTCAAGTAAAAAAACATAGTTTTGAAGAGTATATTTTTTATGAGCAAAAATAGATTGTCAAAGTTAGTAATTAGAAAACACATTGGGTCATTTAAGAAGAGCTGGAATAAAGCTGTAGGTCAGTTATGTATGTTTGTATAAAGTCCATAAGGGTAAATAAACACATATATTCCCAATGACTCAGTTCATGATCAATCAAGTGCAGTTTTGAAAATCCAGTAAGACAGCTCATGTCTTGCACTAAGCAAAGTCTACAGGGGCAAATTGACCTTAGACCTCACTAGGAGTTCTGGTAGGCCGGCAGCCACAATGACAATTTTATTTATTTTTTTAAATGGAATGGTTATTGACTTGGGGTCCTGGTGTAGGTGTTCCAGGGCATATTGGGGCCCGTTCTGGCCTATGATGTCCAGCCCAGGTGGTGTAATGCTTCCCAGGGACCAGACACCTTGCTGCATGTCACCCATGAATCATCCTAATCCATTCCACCCATCCCCCTGCATGTGCCATCCTTCTGTCTTTTGTCCACCTAATGGCAGCATGTCGTATGGAACGCATACCTACTGACATGTTAGTGCTGTCCCATATATGCAGGCAGTAATAGAGGCAGACCCAAAAGCACACAGCGGATGGAAGAATGCCAATATGGAGGGAATCTCAATGTAATGTGGGTGGGGGGTATTGGCTATATAATGTTGTGTGTGTTGTTATGATGGAGGGTACCTATTTGGTGGAGGGATAATGGGGGTTACTTAATTTAATGGTGCATGCAGGTATAAATAGGGAACAACCAGGTGCAGGAGATAATTAGTGACACAGGTTAACCCTTAGTAATAATAAAGGAAAAAGGCTCAATAGCAGCACCTCTGGTGAACAGAGGTACTGCTATATAAACATAATATAACAAGTCCAAAGTCCAGAAGGCAGGAGTTGCCAATGCAAAGCAACATGCAATGCAGAGGGCTGCAGGCAGATCCTTGCAACAAGGACCCATTATCTCAGCAATATCACCTGGTGTCAGAGCAATACATCACAGATGATCTCTTTTTGTTTTCTCTTTGAGGGGAAGGGTTCACTTGCTGTTTATCTATCGATACTTCATGTACTTTTCTAAACAGCTGAGAAGTATGTCAGCTTCATGCTGCTTTGCTTGTAAAGACTGGACCCACATGCATCTAAAAGTGGTGCACACATCATTGCCAGTGTGTTTGAAGCAGAATGGTTTGTAGGCTGGGCTAACACTTTGTAAAGTGATAGCTATGCCCACTTCTGCAGCATAGGTGCACCCACATGCATTATCCTGCATCCTGTCAGCTTGGCTCTGCCTACTGACTACTCTCACCTGCAATATGAGTCCATTTTAGCAATGTTTTCTAAGGCCATTTGAAATTTCAAATCCACCAGTGACATATTTCTGCTACAGTCTCGTCCTTAATTTAAACTTTTTCATACTGCTTCATTGACCCTCACTTAAGTTTCATAGAACACCTAAGTCTGCTTTTATTTTAATATTTATCACAATATTTTATTTTGAGGTTATATTTTCTAAATACATTGTTTTATTTGAAAATATATAATGACATTGTACATTATTTTTGCATAGATGTTGCAAAGCAATTAGCAGAAATTATAGGGAAAGTACCAATGAGTAGGCAATGCACTTTATTTTACCACTATTCACATTACACATGCATTTGTTCGCACTTCTTAAGACTTATTGTCTATATTTGTATTGCACATATGTAGTAGAGGAATGCCCTACAAGTTTGCCCATCATTTCCACATTGGATGCCATTTTATTTTGCAAATCTATGTACGATACCATGTAAACAGGATGGGCTGCCGATTCCAATTTATCTTGTCACAAAAACACTTTCAGGTTTAAATGATAAATTATGAATAAGTTAGAAATAATAATAATAATAATAATAATAATAATAATAATAATAATGTCAATTGACCATATTAAAAGATAACACATATGACACACTAAGTAAAAAAGAAAACAAATGAATAAACAAATAGGGTAATTTATTTTAGCTAACAAAATAGTATATATAAAGATAAAATATGGCTATAGAACAACTAACCCAAAAGGAGGAATGACAGTGCACAATAGAGTGGTTCTAGTAATATACAGGTTCAGCCATATCTGACATATGGAACTCACTTACTACAGCATAAACTGGTCTCCCTTGCATAATGCAGAACACAATAAATTTCTAGCCATCTTTACAGCATTATTATGTCAAACTCCCTAAGCACTGTTCCATTTTTGGCAGGTTTTAGTTATCTCAATACACATATGTTAAATAAATGTATGTCGACCACAAGAGAATCTAGCTATATCCAATATCATCATCTGTAATTTCTATGTTCATTGACATCAACTAAAACTTTCTCATTCTTTTGTCTAACCCTTTACACATGCTTTTCTTTTTTTCTACCCTCATTTATCCAGATGCTTTAACTTCATGCCCCCACAGAGTAATGATTACATCAAGACCACCAAAAAGGTATCAATTCAAAATGCATCTCTATTTTCAAGAGGAATAAAGTTTGTTTTCTCTGTGCAAACATTATTAAAATTAGTATTTATGTTTTACTTACTCTTCTTAAATGCAAGTTATAAAATGTGTCACTGAAGATGATCTGCAATAGTAGCAACAAGCTATAGGTCAGATATCGATTTTAAATACTTTTCTAAGAGACATACAGTAATAAAGTTATAGAATGAAAACATTAAACTTGTGATTTATCTTATATTCCCTATTAGGGAAAACCGATAGGCACTGTTATGGTACTTTTGCATAAATACAATGCCTTAAAATAAGTAATAAGTTAAGTTATTGAGCGAAACATGCAATTATTTGCTTTAAATGCAATCTATTGGGATCAAAAATATTTTTTATCTTTTGAACCCGGTAACCAAAATTATAATGGAAGGTGTTTTGGACAATTGCCAATGAATAATAATAATAATAATAATAATAACAATAATAATCTGGATTATTCAGAGGTGTTAAGCAATATTAAAGTTGACATGTAACCATGTATTTTTTTTTCCACATCAATAGGTCATTTGACAATTCTGCATAATTACCTACACTACAAAGACATATTGAGGTTTACAGATACCGTTGGTAAGGAGAAATAACAATCTCAAAAAGGTTATGTACTGTGGTGGAAGGATGGAAAAGAGCTTTTAATCTATTGCTGTTTGGGGCTTGAGTTATAAGTTTAATGGTAGGGTGCAAGGCTGCCATCAGAAATTGTGGGGCCCAGTACAAATGACACAGGCAGGGACCCCAATCGCCGCTGCTGCCCCCCCTCCCGACCCCCCCCCCCACCGCCTCCTGTCCCGGTGGTTAGCTTATATTTTTGAAGGCAAATGTAAAAGTGCCCAAATTCCTGTCAACTCGCTCTATAGCATATCCAGTGTCCTTCATAGGATGAAAGAGAAAAAGGTTTAAGATTATTTTACAGATTAGTTGACCATCTTCTCAATTTACTGGATGCAAAATCTTGTATTAGGTCTTTAAAATGGTTTTCAGTTTATACCTCTCCCTGTTACAATTTTCCACCCCAAAAATTTTTGGACCCCCTAACGTCCAACGCCCTAGGCTGCAGCCTAGTCAGCCTATTGGATAGTCAGGTCCTGATTATCTTAGAGTAGCAGCTGCACAGTGGCAATGTAGAAATGCAATGAACAGCCAGGAAGTGATTAAATGTCACTTTCTATAAACTCTCAAATATTGTGAATGGGAATATTAAATGGTAGCATATTGAAAGCATTATTTTACACATGTTTTGATTTTCTGTATACACTTGAATAATTTCAAGAGCAATCTAATTGCAAAAGATCACACTTCCTAACAATACAAGTTTCTTTATATAAAAGAGGTACTAATCTATATGAGCAAAATGATCATACGTTGACAGAACTTGCAATTTTTTCACATTGTACTTACATGTTCTATGCAGCACAGTACAAGCTATTGTTATCTGTTATAAGCCATTTCAGAGAAAAAGAGGATGACTGCAGAGTCCTTCAGTTAGATTATTGACAGGAAATTTGACATGTCTATGAAAAGCATTTTCCCCTACTATCACAACTCACCCAAATATATTCTAGTCTGGTACACACCTGACACATTTCTGCTAATAATATTGTCACGGTATTCTGGACTCTTGGATCCACCCAACAGATGTTACCCCTAGCAGGGCACGGAGTCTAATGGGCGAATGGTTTTCACCAGCGGTCACCGCAAGGTGACTTGGGTTTAGCGGCGTTTGCCCGCAGGTCGCGGTCCCTACCAGGGGTGTTGGGCAGAGTCCTGGGGGAGTGATTGTAACTGGTGTGAGGTAGGCACATTGGTAATGTCAGTTCTATACCCAGACAGCGAATAGACAACAGATGCAGGATAAAAGTACAATCAGCGATTTAATGATGATTAGATGATCACAGAATAGTCTTGGCAAATTGGCACAAGGAACATAGAAACAGTGTGAGCAGTACCACCGGCAATGTAGTATGAGTGAATACAATATAGCGGTATAATCAGTGTATTCAAATATCAGCAATAGCAGGAAAAGTCCAGCAACAAAGTGGAGATGGTAATGCAGCAGGTATAAGAGACCACAATAAGGCAACACGATACAGGAAGTACAAGTAACAGTCCGGCCAGCAAGGAGTGGATAAGAACAAGCAGCTTAGATGATACGACCTGTAATGCCACTGAGCCACCGAGACAAATGTGGAGTAGATGATCTTGAGTGGTGCAGCCCGTGGAGGGGTAACACAGTAGAGTTAGATGTAACTTGAGCAGCACGGCCCGTGTAGTAGCAGCACAACGAGATAAGTGTAGCTTAAGCGATCCAGCCCGTGGAACAGCAATACAATGAAGGCAGGTGCAGCTTGAGTAGTGTAACCCGTGGAACAGCAACACAGCGGAGACAGGTGCAGCTTGAGCAGTATAGCACGTGGAACAGCAACACAGCGGAGACAGGTGTGGCTTGAGCAGTATAGCCCGTGGAACAGCAACACAGCGAAGACAGGTGCAGCTTGAGCAGTATAGCCCATGGAACAGCAACACAGCAGAGACAGGTGCAGCTTGAGCAGTATAGCCCTTGGAATAGCAACACATCGGAGACAGGTGCAGCTTGAGCAGTATAGCCCTTGAAACAGCAACACAGCAGAGACAGGTGCAGCTTGAGCAGTATAGCCCTTGAAACAGCAACACAGCAGAGGCACTGATGATCCAGGTGAGAGCACACAGAACAGGTAGGAACCTAATCAGACAGGTAACTTGATCAACAGGCCCAGAGGAAAGGGAGGAGGTGCCTTTTCATGTTTATAGTCAGAACCAGGAACCAATAGGAATCTTTCAAGCAACAGACAGGTACTCAGTCTGCACATGTGCAGATCAAGACTAAGGGCTAGATTTACTAAGCTGCAGGTTTGAAAAAGTGGGGATGTTGCCTATAGCAACCAATCAGATTCTAGCTTTCATTTATTTAGTACCTTCTACAAAATGATAGCTAGAATATGATTGGTTGCTATAGGCAACATCCCCACTTTTTCAAACCCGCAGCTTAGTATATCTAGCCCTAAGGTTTGAGGGCTGCTAATGAGGCACAGGTGAATGTCTTAGTCTTTGTTTATGGAAGCCGAATAAACGCAGTGTGGCAAATATTCACATATTCACACACACACACACACACACACACATATATATATATATATATATATATATATATATATATATATTTATCTAAATAAACTAACTTGTATTGCAGATTAAGTGTCCATATAACAGTTATGTCCGTGTTGGTTTGCACTTTAAATAATGTGTAAAATTAGCCAGTGTTGCTATGATGTGCACACACAAATGTCCCCCAAGTCCAGCAGCTTTACACATACACATGCCCCTTCTGCCCAGCAGCTTTACACATACACATGCCCCCTCTGCCCAGCAGCTATACACAATAGACATGCCCCATCTGCCCAGCAACTTTACAAATACACATGCCCCCTCCCCATCTCATTACCCCTTCTTCTTACCCTTTTCTCCTGAAGTGACAGCACAGAACAGAAAGATTTCCAGCAGCTCCTGCGTGGTGTAGTAGCATGTGACTGCTGTAGCCACATGACCTGTGATGTCACAGGGTGAAGAGGATCTAGCTACTACCTACAATTATTCTATTAAGACAGCCTGTGCGGTGCGTGCACAGGTTGTCACATTGCATATTACTCACTGCAGCCGCACAATCCATTAATAGAATACTGTACTACAAGTAATACAGTATTCTATGATTAAATAATGCGGCCAAAGTGAGTATTGTGCGATGTGACAGCCCATGCACAGATTACACAGGCTGTCTGCACAGCATGCCCACTGGACCACCAGGCATAAAGAAGCAAAAAAAAAATAATTGGTGGTGTGCAGCGCAGGCCTGATCCCCTGGTGAGCTCAGGCCCCAAATGTTAGTTCCTCCCCCATACCCCCCTGGTGGCAACCCTGGTAGTGTGAAGGTGGAGCTAATCATGTAATGATGGGCAGGAATTATTTATTTCTTGGTGGGGGCTATTTATTTAATGGCTGGTATTATTTATTTTAATCCAGGGGTTAAGGTGGGGACTTTTAATTTAAAGAGGGGTGATGGGATATATTAATTTAATGGTGGTATGTTTTGGGGGCCATTAATTAAACATTGGGCTGAGTTTGAGGGGGAGTGCCTTTATTAAACATGAATACGAATTATTAAAATGCTGGACTGTTTGAAAGGAAATTGTGTATTTATTAAATGTAAATGCTATTAATTTGATATTTGTGCAGGTAGGGGATATATGTCTATTAAATGTGAATGCTATTAATGTAATGCTGGGGCTGTTTATGAGAAGGGAGACTTAGCAGAATCATCCGTTGCTAGATAATCCATATTTCATATATCTGTCCCTTTTTCCAAACAGTGAAGCAATATTCCAGGATCTAGACAAGCAGAAATTGAACTTAAGACATGAACAACAGCAGCAGGTAGTTAAAGCTGCAAGACCAGATAGGAGAGAGCAAGACAGTCTGCCAACTGTCTTGGCTCTAGTGGGTCAACCCTGATTTTGGGTTACTGTCCCACTCAGTCAGGACATTGTACCTACTGCAGGGACAGTTGGAAGATACTGTATGCCCAGCTTCACATTGTTGTGCTAGTTAAGGGGAGAGCTGCGTATACCTAATAGTAGTGCATGGTTGTCTATTTGAAAGGGTTGGGAAGGGGTTAGAGATCAGACTAGCACTATCTAAAATGATAGCCACACCCCTCACAAGCTGGTCATGCCCACTCTGGATGCGTGCAGAGGAAGCGGTCATCCTGCATTTGTCCCTGATTATGAGTCTCTACATCTTGAGCATTGGCAACTGAGATATAAAGCTCATACACATAATATAACTCGAAGGCTTAACTATTAATTTACTTTTTATGTAAGCAGACATAGATTAGAACTGTGCCAGTATCCATCAATTTATAACCATGTGTTTAATCGCTTACTTGAATACACATTTTATTTAGGAAAACGTAGTAAGAGATTATATAAAAAGCACATTTCTAAGACTGAACATATATACAAACAATCTCAAGCTTTTGCAGCAACCTCTAAAGCGGTCTTGTTAAACTTTTGAAAGTCAAGTAAGGTGTGTTGGCTTCAGACAACTAATATAGATCTGGGCAGAGCCATCTTTTCCATTGGGCACGATGGGCAGCTGCCCGGGGGCCCCATGGGCAAGGGGGCCCCATAGGCACAGCTCTTAATGAGAATAAATAATCCTGCAAAAGAAAAAAACCTGCAAAAAAACCTTCAAGGGTCACTGAGCAAGTACATCTATCTATCTCTATCTCTATATATCTATATCTACATTTATATCTATATCTATATCTATATCTGTATCTGTATACATCTATATACCTATATCTCTATCTATATCTAGGAGCCCCTGTGCACTGCTTTGCCCGGGGGCCCATAATGTTGTTAAGATGGCCCTGGATCTGGGTCAAATTTCTTTTAATGCTGAGCTTCATATTCGCCTAATTTAAGTACCCAAATCCCTCATTGTGGTCCACAATTTGAAGCTATTGTCAGCTAAATCAACTGACAAAAAAGAAAGTTATTTTGCATAGAAATGAGTGAAATCATATGGAAAACTGGAGATTCTCCAAATGTCAGTGTTTCGTAGTCAAAAAATCACTTTGCAAATTTCATGCTGAGAAAATTTCTGATTTCTCAACAAGATGCTCTTTTTAACTGACTTGTTATGTACCATTTAAAACTAACTCATTCTTCTGTTTGAACTAGTAATAAAAGATTTAAGAATTGATTCACCAAAAGCACAACTATTTTCAAATGACCACAAATCGTTCTGTGTACTTAACTGTTAGAGATATGCTCCTCTCTATTTCTGAATAAGCTCACATGAGCAAAATAAAACATCTCATCATAAAATGCTAACATTTTATTTAATAAGTGATAGGCAAGTTTAAAACATAATGCTAATGCAGTTTCAACAAGGTACCAGCCTACTGTGAACAATATATGTCATAATATATCATATATATCATAGGTATATATCATAAGTCCATCCAAACTGTGTACCCCATTCAATATGTGGTAAACACAGCATTGATGGAGTTTGAATTAAGGATCATTAATGTATCAGTGGACATGAGTGTAGCAATAAAATAAAATAAACAAAGTGCAATTGACATAAAAATACAGTGCATGCTGTATCCATGGTACACCATAAATTATCTGGCACTTTAGATTGCACTGAAAGTCTATTCTGCATAGGGATCTCAGATCACTATGTCAAGGTCTGTTAGTAGTGGTTTAGCGTGAATGGAAACATTGACATCTGACCATTAGCTGAAAGAAGACAATAGAAATGTGGCAACAACTATAACAGGGAAAGCATTAAAATGCTATTTTGATCATATTAATTGTAGTTTGAACTGCTATTCGTTAACATGATCTATGATGAATCTTGTGGTCTGTAGACTTTACTTTTAAAATGACTGATTGTACAGAGTAAATTGTCACTGATAGTTTGTCACAGAAAATAATTCTCTAGAGATAGTAATATATATATATATATATATATATATATATATATATATATATATATACACAATTCCTCTGTAATGAGGTTCAAAAATATCTGTGTTTTATCTAGAGATGAGCGCACTCTGATTTCGTGAATCCGAGCCCACCCGAACGTTGCCGATCCGAGTCGGATCCGAGACAGATCCGGGTATTGGCGCCAAATGAAAACCTGAAACCGAGGCTCGGAGTCATAATCCCGCTGTCGGATCTCGCGATACTCGGATCCTATAAATTCCCCGCTAGTTGCCGCCATCTTCACTCGGGCATTGATCAGGGTAGAGGGAGGGTGTGTTAGGTGGTCCTCTGTCCTGGTAGATCTCGTGCTGTTCAGTTCTGTGCTGTGCAGTGCTGTGCTGTGCTGTGTTCTGCAGTATCAGTCCAGTGGTGCTGTGTGCTGTGCTCTGTCAATTTTGAGTTCAGTGGTGCTGCTGGGTCCTGTGCTGTGTCCTGTTCAGTCCAGTGGTGCTGTGTCCTGTGCTCTGTCCTTCTAAGGGCATAGTTATTTCCCCATTATTCCGCATTTTCCAAAAAATTAAATAAAAGTTATAAAAAAAAAACCAAAAAAATAATTAAAAAAAAATGTAATTACAACAAAATTTGCAAAACCAATCCTGCAGTATAAGCCCATTGGTACTGCAATATTACCAAGTTCACACATTCAGCAGTAAAAGTCCAGTGGTACTGCAATATTACAAAGTTCACACATTCTGCAGTATCAGTCCAGTGGTGCTGCTGGGTCCTGTGCTATGTCCTGTTCAGTCCAGTGGTGCTGTGTCCTGTGCTCTGTGCTTCTAAGGGCATAGTTATTTCCCCATTATTCCCAAGTTTTTAAAAAATTTAAAAAACTTATAAAAAAAATACAAAAAAAAAAGTAATTATAACAAAATTTGCGAAACCAATCCAGCAGTATAAGTCCATTGGTACTGCAATATTACCAAGTCCACACATTCTGCAGTATCTTGTGCTACATATAATGGAGACCAAAAATTTAGAGGATAAAGTAGGGAAAGATCAAGACCCACTTCCTCCTAATGCTGAAGCTGCTGCCACTAGTCATGACATAGACGATGAAATGCCATCAACGTCGTCTTCCAAGCCCGATGCCCAATCTTCTAGTACAGGGCTTGTAAAATCCAAAAAGCCCAAGTTAAGTAAAAGTAGCAAAAAGAGAAACTTAAAATCATCTGCAGAGAAACGTAAAGTTGCCAATATGCCATTTACGACATGGAGTGGCAAGGAACGTCTTAGGCCCTGGCCCGTGTTTATGACTAGTGGTTCAGCTTCACCCAAGGATTTTAGCCCTCCTCCCCCCCCCCCTACAAAAAATGAAGAGAGTTATGCTGTCAGCAACAAAACAGCAAACAACTCTGCCTTCTAAAGAGAAATTATCACAAATCCCCAAGGCGAGTCCAAGGGTGTTGGTGGTTGTCAAGCCTGACCTTCCCATCACTGTACGGGAAGAGGTGGCTCGGGAGGAGGCTATTGATGATGTAGCTGGCGCTGTGGAGGAACTTGATGATGAGGATGGTGATTTGGTTATTGTAAATGAGGCACCAGGAGGGGAAACAGCTGATGTCCATGGGATGAAAAAGCCCATCGTCATGCCTGGTCAGAAGACCAAAAAATGCACCTCTTCGGTCTGGAGTTATTTTTATCCAAATCCGGACAACCAATGTATGGTCATATGTAGCTTATGTAAAGCTCAAATAAGCAGGGGTAAGGATCTTGCCCACTTAGGGACATCCTCCCTTATATGTCACTTGAATAACCTTCATAGTTCAGTGGTTAGTTCAGGAACAGGGGCTAGGACCGTCATTGGTACAGGGACACCTAAATCCTGTGGTCCAGTTGGATACACACCAGCAACACCCTCCTCGTCAACTTCCTCCACGATCTCCATCAGATTCAGTCCTGCAGCCCAAGTCAGCAGCCAGACTGAGTCCTCTTCAATACGGGATTCATCCGAGGAATCCTGCAGCGGTACGCCTACTACTGCCACTGCTGCTGTTGCTGCTGTTAGTCGGTCATCTTCCCAGAGGGGAAGTCGTAAGACCGCTAAGTCTTTCACAAAACAATTGACCGTCCAACAGTCGTTTGCCATGACCACAAAATACGATAGTAGTCACCCTATTGCAAAGCGTATAACTGCGGCTGTAACTGCTATGTTGGTGTTAGACGTGCGCCCGATGTCCGCCATCAGTGGAGTGGGATTTAGAGGGTTGATGGAGGTATTGTGTCCCCGGTACCAAATCCCGTCGAGATTCCACTTCACTAGGCAGGCGATACCAAAAATGTACAGAGAAGTACGATCAAGTGTCCTCAGTGCTCTATAAAATGCGGTTGTACCCACTGTCCACTTAACCACGGACATGTGGACAAGTGGTTCTGGGCAAACGAATGACTATATGTGTCACGGGCACTAGGAGTTGCTTACCCGAGTTTCACCAGATGGAACTCTGCTAGAGAGGCGGGGTTATGGCACGCACCTCAAAGCAGGCAGGTGAATGATTGGAGTGACACAACAGCAGAGGAGTAGAGATAGTCTGAGGAAGTCAGCGACTTGCAGCTATGGTTAGAGGAAAGTCAGCGACTTGGAGCAGTAAACTAGAGGCTGAAGATAATGTAGACACGAGGAGTGGACGTGGATAGGTGATGGTAGGTAGAGGAGGAGTCAGTGGTCTGCGTACAGCAAGTTGTACCACTGTAGTGATGGGAAGAATAGTACTGGTGCAGGTAGGTAGCAGGGTAGTCGGTGGTCTGCGTTCAGCAAGTTGTACCACCGCTATGGTGAGGAGTCTGGTCCAGGTGCGGGTAGGTAACAGGGAAGTCAGTGGTCTGCGTGCAGCAAGTTGTACCACTGCTGTGAGAAGGAATGAGGACTTGTCCAGGTGCAGGAGAGTGAAGTTGAAAGGCAAACTGTGGCTGTATGGAAACAGCGCGAGTAGAGCAATGTCTTGTGAGGCAGAGATGGAAGGCACAATGAATAGTCTGTATGGAGAAGATGCCTTGCAGTGAGGAGAAGCTGGTCACAGCAGATATGCACAATAACGCTAAGTAGTAGCGTGAGGAGATATCGTAGCTTGAGTGAAAGCTTGTCCTAAATGAAGCAATGCAGTAACACAGTCTATATGGGTACTTGTACCCTGTGCAGCAAACAACAAAGGATACAACTGGTATGCGAGCAATAGGCAATAGTCAATAGTCAGTAGAGCATACCCAGTTGTGTAGATCCGGAATCAGCTGAGAAGTGAAGCGTTGTAGTGGTATGGGAACCGCCGCTGAGTTGAGCAGGGAGCAGCGTGGAAGCTGAAGCACGAGTAGAGCTGGAAGCAGTTTGGAAACTGTACACACGAGTAGAGCTGGAAGCAGTTTGGAAACTGCACACAGGAGTAGAGCTGGAAGCAGTTTGGAAACTGCACACAGGAGTAGAGCTGGAAGCAGTTTGGAAACTACACACAGGAGTAGAGCTGGAAGCAGTTTGGAAACTGCACACAGGAGTAGAGCTGGAAGCAGTTTGGAAACTGCACACAGGAGTAGAGCTGGAAGCAGTTTGGAAACTGCACACACCTATAGAAGTTCACTGGGAGTGAGACTTCAAGATCAGGCCACTACCTAAGGCTGTAGGTGCCTTAAGTAGGGAGGGGTGATTGATCCATCAATCACATTAGTGGTCAGGTGTAGTTGTTAAAGGGACCTGCGCATGCCCAGTGCGAAAGGATGGCGGACGGCCGCGGGTCCACACAGGTGTGAGCGGGAAAGATGGAGAACCACGTACCAGAGTGGAGGCACTCACACTCCGGTGAAAGACAATATGACTGTGACAGCACACTGGGTAGATGCATCCCCTTCCGCAGCAACAGCAATAGCTGCATCAGTAGCAGCATCTACAAAACGGCTGCTCGTGCAATGGCAGACAACATTGTGTATTACAGGCTTTAATAAGAGGCACAACACTGACAACATATTAGAGAAATTGAGGGAAATTATCTCCCAGTGGCTTACCCCACTTAGACTCTCATGGGGATTTGTGGTGTCAGACAATGCCAGTTACATTGTGCGGGCATTAAATATGGGCAATTTCCAGCACGTCCCATGTTTTGGCCACACCATTAATTTGGTGGTGCTACATTACCTCAAGAGTGACAGGGGTGTGCAGGAGATGCTTGCGGTGGTGCGCAAAATTGCTGGACACTTTCGGCATTCAGCCAGTGCCTACCGCAGACTAGAGGCACATCAAAAAACCATGAACCTGCCCTGCCATCACCTCAAACAAGAGGTTGTGACACGCTGGAACTCCACCCTTTATATGCTGCAGAGGATGGAGGAGCAGCAAAAGGCCATTCAGGCCTACACAGCCACCTACGACATAGGCAAAGGAGTGGGGATGCGCCTGAGTCAAGCGCAGTGGAGACTGATTTCCGTGTTGTGCAAGGTTCTGCAGCCATTTGAACTTGCCACACGAGAAGTCAGTTTTGACACTGCCAGCTTGAGTCAGGTCATTCCCCTGATCAGGCTGTTGCAGAAGCAGCTGGAGAAAGTGAGGGAGGAGCTGGTAAACCATTGCGATTACACCAAGCATGTAGCTCTTGTGGATGTAGCCCTTCGTACGCTTTGCCAGGATCCGAGGGTGGTCACTCTTTTAAAGTCAGAGGAATACATTCTGGCCACCGTGCTCGATCCTCGGTTTAAAGCATATGTTGTGTCTCTGTTTCCGGCGGACACAAGTCTACAGCGGTGCAAAGACCTGCTGGTCAGGATATTGTCCTCTGAAGAGGACCGTGACATGCCAACAGCTCCACCCTCATTTTCTTCCACATCTATGGCTGCGAGGAAAAAGCTCAGTTTTTCTAAAAGACCCGGTGGCGGGGATGCTGATAACATCTGGTCCGCACTGAAGGACCTGCCAACCATTGCAGACATGTCTACTGTCGCTGCATTGGATGCTGTCACAATTCAAAAAATGGTGGAGGATTATTTTGCTGACACCATCCAAATAGACATGTCAGACAGTCCATATTGTTACTGGCAGGAAAAAAAGGCAGTTTGGAAGCCCCTGTACAAACTGGCTCTATTTTACCTGCGTTGTCCCCCCTCCAGTGTGTACTCGGAAAGAGTTTTTAGTGCAGCGGGGAACCTGGTCAGTGAGCGGCGAAGGAGGTTGCTTCCTGACAACGTTGAAAAAATGATGTTCATAAAAATGAATTATCAATTCCTCAATCAAGTACAGCACTGCCCTCCAGATAGTACAGAGGGACCTGTGGTTGTGGAGTCCAGCGGGGACGAATTGATAATGTGTGAGGAGGAGGAAGTACACACTGTAGGGGGAGAGGAATCAGAGGTTGAGGATGAGGACGACATCTTTCCTCAGTAGAGCCTGTTTAGTTTGTACAGGGAGAGATGAATTGTTTTTTTGGTGTGGGGGCCCAAACAAACCAATCATTTCAGGCACAGTTGTTTGGTAGGCCCTGTCGCTGAAATGATTGGTTTGTTAAAGTGTGTATGTCCTATTTCAACAACATAAGGGTGGGTGGGAGGGCCCAAGGACAATTCCATCTTGCAACTCTTTTTTTGGCATTATGTGACCATTCAACAGTCGTTTGCCATGTTCAAAAAGTGAAACAAAATTTCAACAAATTCAAAAAATTAAACCAAAAGTAAAATGCCCTGTCATAATTTAAAACAAGAGGTATTGACGTGCTAGAACTGCTGTAGTGTTTATATCTTATAAACACTACACTTGGAAGTTGGAGGAGGTATTGTGGCCCCGGTACCAAATTTAGTACCGGGGCCACTCCACTATGCAGTCCAGATAGAGGTGTATCAGATATTAAACAACGTTGACTGATGCTGCAAAATTTTTAAATAATATTGTGGGGAACACTACACTATGCAGTCCATAAACTTTTTTGGTAGAATTCAGAACCGTGGAGGGTTTGTTAATTATATTGTGGCCCCGGTAAAAAATTGTGTACCGGGGCCACCCCACTACGCAGTCAAGAAACTTTTTTTTTGGAATTCAGACCCGTGGAGGGTTTTTTAATTATATTGTAGGGACCACTCCTCTATGCAGTCCAGGTACAATTTTTGGTGGGATTCAGACCATTTGAGGGTTTTTAAATTATATTGTGGTAACCACTCCTCTACGCAGTCCAGATACAATTTTTGGTGTAATTAAGACCAGTTGATGGTTTTCTTATTAAATTGTGGTGACCACTCCTCTACGCAGTCCAGGTACAATTTTTGGTGTAATTAAGACCAGTTGATGGTTTTCTTATTATATTGTGGTGACCACTCCTCTACGCAGTCCAGGTACAATTTTTGGTGTAATTAAGACCAGTTGATGGTTTTCTTATTATATTGTGGTGACCACTCCTCTACGCAGTCCAGATACAATTTTTGGTGTAATTAAGACCAGTTGATGGTTTTCTTATTATATTGTGGTGACCACTCCTCTACGCAGTCCAGGTACAATTTTTGGTGGGATTCAGACCATTTGAGGGTTTTTAAATTATATTGTGGTGACCACTCCTCTACGCAGTCCAGATACAATTTTTGGTGTAATTAACACCATTTGATGGTTTTCTTATTATATTGTGGTGACCACTCCTCTATGCTGTCCAGGTACAATTTTTAGTGTAATTAACACCAGTTGATGGTTTTCTTATTATATTGTGGTGACCACTCCTCTACGCAGTCCAGGTACAATTTTTGGTGTAATTAAGACCAGTTGATGGTTTTCTTATTATATTGTGGGGACCACTCCACTACGCAGTCCAGAAAGATACCTCGTTGCAACGTTTTGGACTAATAACAATATTGTGAGGTGTTCAGAATACACTGTAAATTAGTGGAAATGATTGTTATTGAATGTTATTGAGGTTAATTATAGCGTAGGAGTAAAAATAAGCCCAAAAACTTGATTTTTGAACTTTTTATGCTTTTTTCAAGAAAAATCCGAATCCAAAACCTTAAATCCGAACCAAAACCTTTCGGCAGGTGTTTTGCGAAACAAATCCGAACCCAAAACCTCAAGAAAACTTGAATCCAAAACACAAAACACGAGACAGCAAAAGTCGCCGGTGCACATCCCTAGTTTTATTATCATGAAAAAGGGAGGAGGGTAACTAAGTTTTTTTATCGCTTTTAGAAAAAACTGGGACAAACTGTTGTGTTTGTTCCAGAAAAAGAAGGAAGATCACAATCATTTCTAAAATGAAAAATGTAAAATTTTCATTTCAAGGGGTTATTTGAATGTATGTTTTATTTTCGTTTGTACGGCTTTCTTTTTTGTACCAGTTATTATTATTTATTTACTTATTCATTTATAAGGCACCACAGATTACATAGCGCTGAACAATCATACAAATTTCTGAAATCAGCAATGAGTTCATCTGGCCCCTTGTTTTGGAACTGACACCAGTCAAATTAATCACTAATTGGGATTCTCATTCACTCTAAGCGAGCACATGTTATTTGCTTCAACCTATGTTTATGGCAAACTTTTCTACTGGCTGCTAATTAAGACTCCAATGTGTACCACGCTATAGGAGATCAATATCTCCCAAGGAAGACTTATTAAGACCCAGGATCATTTGCTGTTTGAAACTATATAACACAGTTTGCAACATTTTTCCACTCAATATATGGGACTGGTATCTTTTCAATACATCAAGTGGGGATACTTATGTCTCCTTTATGCTTCCCAAGCTCCTAAGCTGTCCACTTTCTTTCTGCTGTCTTGCATTTTATATTTCTATGCCTGACATTGATCAGTACCCCACTGTTACAATCAGTCATTTAATTATTTTAAAGTATTGATTTTGCAAGTAAAATTTTGGTTTAATTTTAGTAAATTGTTAATTTTTTCAATATATTTGTTCTCTTTTAATTCTGCTTTCAACCTTTATCAGGTTGTGTGTATATGTACTGTGTATAATATATATATATGTATATATATATATATATACTGTATAAATATTTGTATTATTATTTACCACAGTGGTCAAAGTGGGCTATATGGTGGTATGCCATACCACAATTTCTCCTACTGCTTTGCCTATAAACCTACAAAATTCCCATCAATTACAATTTCCATACCGCCACTAAAAATTTCATAACACCACTTCTAAATTTTCACTTCGACCACTGATTACATATTTTTTGTATAATTTATAGACTCTCCCCAGCACTGGTCAGTCTTCTTTTTATCAGCATCTATTGCATATAATTTATTCTGTAAATAGAGAGTTATTTGGCCATTATTATATTTTACTATTATACATTATCAAGGGGCTAGACAACACCATTGATTAAACTCTGTAATGTTTTTATAGTTTTGCTTTGTTTTGTGTTATCACTGTTATGCCATCAGCATTGTCGTTTTACATATGCACTATTTCTGTGTTTCCTCCATCTAGTGGCCAGGCTAATATCAGCTTAACTGAACACTCAGGCCTTCGTACTTAGTTCTCATTGCACCTTAGGTAAATGATAGGAGGACACCATCTTCGATCTAACAGAGATGCAATATATTCCTCCACTTAGCACAGCATAAGATTTTTAACAAGTAATGCAGTTATGCCATGTTTTTCAAATTTGCTTTGCATTTTAAGGGTTAACCTATCACATTATTATGGGGAATAAGGGATAAATAATAACTACGGTGTAAATATGTTATGTCAAATGAATCCATTGATACGTTTAGCTACTAAAGTGTAAAATGTGAAGACAGAAAATCTGATGTAAATGTATTTGATGGCTTTGCACATTCCGTGTGAGAAGATGTGTGTGTGTGTGTGTGTGTGTGTGTGTGTGTCAGCTTCAGAGAGCTCCTACTGTGAAATATACCCTGGCCTGGAATGGAGTTGTGACACTGGAATAGACTATTAGGAACCGCACAGCATGTTGTCTGGCTCAAAGAGGCCATATGCTGACGTAGGCTATATGTGATACAAACAAAAAGAATGCAGTTTTAAAATATGCCACTTAAAATAAATAAAAGTAGTGATCAACCACATATTCCTCGCTAGCATGATGAAGGGCAGCTCATATGTCAAGTTAAGAATTCTGCCCCACAGAGAAGTTAAGGAAATGAGTGTAAGCTCTGCGAATACACTGAATTTAGGCGGGTTTTGTTATCAAAGGATGGACAGATTCATAAGAGATTTATTAATAATGAAATTGGGTCTGTGTGACGCTCCACAGAAAAGTTAGGTCACATAGTAGAATTGGGTAGTAAATCAGGCAACATGCAAATGGTGATTGAAAAAAGTATAACAGACACAACCCCTGGGGGCAGGGACAGGTGTGGAAGTGTCTTTAAAAACGGAGACCAGTTACAACAAATTGTCAAACTTTTGGGAAAATCAATCCACATTGATAAGCTGTCCATCTTCCTTGCCATTTTCCCATGGCACAGAGTATGCAAGTCATGTAAGTGACACTCTAAATGTGTCCCTTTTATTTTTAACTGTTGTGCTTGTATATGGCAATCTATTAATTGTTTATTAATTCTTTTTTTTATATCTGAATGCCCTGTACTTTTGCATATTAATTATATCACTTAATATGTTATGTCCTTAATACTCTATCAAATCCATTAGCCTGTTAAAAAGAATATAGCTGTCACTCACCGGACTGTGAGTGCCATTTCCCGTGTGTTCAGGAACCGTGGCCGTCCGCCATCCTGAGGATCTGCGCATGTGCAGCCCTTATCAAGCCTTCAATACCTGTTGCTTTTAATTGATTGGATGATCAGGCAACCATCCCTATTTAAACCACCTGTGATCATTACCTGGTTGCCTGATCTTGGAGTCTCATTCCCCATGAGCCTCTGTAGGTGTTCCTGTGTTCCTCGTGTATTCAGCTTCTGCTGATTCCTGTTTACTGCTATTGTGGTTGCCAGACCACTTCAACTCTCCTGTGTTCATCGTGCCTGCACTCAGCTGATTCCTATCCGCTGCCTCCGTTACCACTACAGAGTTCCTGCTCACTTCAACTCTCCTGTGTTCATCGTGCCTGCACTCAGCTGATTCCTATCCGCTGCCTCCGTTACTACTACAGAGTTCCTGCTCACTTCAACTCTCATGTGTTCATCGTGCCTGCACTCAGCTGATTCCTATCCGCTGCCTCCGTTACCACTACAGAGTTCCTGCTCACTTCAACTCTCCTGTGTTCATCGTGCCTGCACTCAGCTGATTCCTATCCGCTGCCTCCGTTACTACTACAGAGTTCCTGCTCACTTCAACTCTCCTGTGTTCATCGTGCCTGCACTCAGCTGATTCCTATCCGCTGCCTCCGTTACTACTTCAGTGTTCCTGATTGTCTCAACTCTCCTGTGTTTATCGTGTCAGCTCTCCGCTGCCTCCATTACCACTACTACTGGATACCAGACCGCCTCAACTCTCCCGTGTTCATCATGTTTCCAGTTTCACTTACTACTGCTTCCTGAGTATTGCTTCTTTGATTCTGGATTACCTGCCGTGCGCTGCACCAACCTGATTACCGGTCCACCCTCCAGTGGTCTTTCCTCCTGCCAGCCTTCAGCCTTCAGGTATCCCTGCACGTCGCTCTGACAGCCTGCTTTCCTGAACCGCGGTATGCATACTTTCCATTGACTTTGCTTTTGTATTGCATATCCATCTGGACTGAGTTGTGTTCTTCTCCGGAGCCTCCTATCCACTGAAGCTATTGTTACCATTGACTTTGTTTTCTATTGCCTGGATTGCTATTGAGACTTTGTATACTTCTAGCAGCGCTGGTCAGTTATTGTTGTATTGTGGATATCATCGTGGGATCAAGTTCTGTGTGCCCCGTGTATACTCTGCTTTACACTCATCTCCTCGTGCCCCTCCTCACATATATATAGCAGTGGTACAACGTGCTGACGCAGACCACTGACTCCTGTTCCCTGTGACACCAGTTTCAAGTATCCTCTCACATAGCAGTGGTACAACTTGCTACACGCAGACCACTGACTTCCCCATTACCTACCTTCACCTGGATTCCATTCCTTTACTATAGACAGCGGTACAACTTGCTATACGCAGACCGCTGACTCTCACTACCTCCTCGCTACTCCTGGACATTCCTCCTCACTATAGCAGTGGTACAACTTGCTATACGCAGACCACTGACTCTCCTCACGTTTCCTTGTCCATCTGGATCCTCGTGTACATTAATCTACTCATTACCAGTTGCTGCTAGTCATAGACTTTCCTTGAGCATTCTCTCACCATCTGCTGTTTCTCCTGTCCTGATGCCACCCTGCTACCAGAGAACCATAATACCAGCTATATTACTCTGGTAAGTCCATCATCTGGTGATATCCTGGGCAAAGACTCCTAGTGCCCGTGACAGTAAGATCAGGCCATGACAGACCCAGGTACGGAACCTACAGCTAAAGAGATGCTGCAGTATCTGGTTACCCATATTGAACAACAGGATGTTCGCCAACAACATTTGCTGCAATGTTGCCAGGCGTTAGCCTCCCAAAGAACATCTGTGCAAAATATCACAGCTACTGTTGATGCTCCTGTGCCTTCCTCCGTTTCCCCAGTGCCATCCCAGGTGTCTACTGCTTCCACGCTACACCTGCCTACTCCCTCAAAATATGATGGAGACCCCAAAACATGCAGAGGTTTTCTAAATCAATGCTCAGTTCATTTTGAGCTTCAACCTCACAATTTCTCTACTCATCGTTCCAGAGTGGCCTATCTCATTTCCTTGTTTTCCGGACAAGCTCTCGCATGGGCTTCCCCTCTGTGGGAAAGAAACGATCCATTATTACAGGATAGTGCCAAATTTATTTCCACGTTTCGAAGTGTATTTGATGAACCTGGTCGTGTTATTTCCGCTGCATCCAGCATCCTCCGTCTACGTCAGGGTTCTCGTACTGTAGGCCAGTACGTCATTCAATTTCAGATATTAGCCTCTGAACTTCAGTGGAACACTAAAGCGTTAAATGCCGCCTTCTGGCAGGGGCTTTCTGATAAAATTGAAGATGCACTGACTACTCAAGAATTACCTTTTTCTCTAGAAGATTTGATTTCTCTTTGCCACCGTGTAGACATGAGATTTTGTGAAAGAGAGTCTGAAAAAACAACTTCATTTAAAGCACCTCTTCATTCAAGCCCTCAAGTTCGCCTAGTTTCATCTCCGGCGATACCCATGGAGATAGGTCGCTCCAAATTAACTTCAGAGGAGAGGGACCGAAGAGTAAAAAATAGACTTTGTATCTATTGTGCTTATTCTACTCATATGCTCAATTCATGCCTTAAAAAATCGGGAAATGCCAGGCCCTAAACAGTTCTGGAGAGGTGAAGTTAGGGTCCCTGGAGTCCTCTCCATGTTCTACGAAATTAAAAGTTTGTGCTTTTTATGTTACAGTTTCCTTTGCTACCAAATCCTTTAAGTCCCAAGCACTTATTGACTCTGGAGCTGCAGGAAATTTTATTTCTAAATCCCTCGTGAATCAATGGTCGCTACCAGTGATTACTTTGAAAATACCTATTACTGTGACTGCTATCAATGGATCACGCATTATTAATGGTCTCATCACCCAGAGTACGTCTCCAGTAACCCTTCAAATTGGTGTATTACACCAGGAAGAAATTTCATTTTTAATTCTCCCTGTTACTACCAGTCCGATTGTATTAGGCCTTCCATGGCTTCAACGTCACTCTCCTCAGATTGACTGGCACACTCCTCAAGTTACGTCTTGGGGGCCTGAATGTCATCATCGTTGCCTCTCTCAAGTCGTTCCTCCCAAAATACAGCAATCCTCCATTTCACCTTGTTCACCGGGACTTCCTCCTCAGTATGCTTCTTTTGCCGATGTATTTGATAAAACTCAGTCTGAACGTCTTCCTCCTCATCGTTCATGGGACTGTCCGATTGATCTTCAACCTGGCAAGACTCCTCCCAGGGGACGTGTGTATCCACTTTCGTTACCTGAAACTCAAGCTACATCTGAATACATCCAAGAGAATCTCCAGCGAGGATTTATTTGACCTTCTACCTCTCCCGCTGGAGCAGGGTTTTTCTTCGTAAAAAAGAGGGATGGGTCATTACGCCCCTGCATAGATTTTCGTGGACTTAACGCCATAACTATCAAAAATCGGTATCCCATTCCATTAATTACTGAGTTATTTGATCGTATCAAGGGAGCCCGGATCTTTACCAAGTTGGATCTTCGTGGTGCATACAATTTAATTCAAATCAGGTCCGTGACGAACGGAAGACAGCTTTCAACACCAGAGACGGGCATTATGAATATTTAGTAATGCCCTTCGGGTTATGTAATGCCCCCGCTGTTTTCCAGGGTTTCATTAATGAGATCTTCCGGGACTTGTTATATGTTTGTGTCGTCGTCTATCTGGACGACATATTGATCTTTTCGCAGGACCTGCCTTCTCATCATCAACATGTGGCAGAGGTCCTTTCCAGACTCCGGAAAAATTCATTATTCTGCAAGTTAGAAAAATGTTCATTCGAGTTGCCCCAGATTCCATTTCTGGGATATATTGTCTCCGGAGTTGGTCTTCAGATGGATCCAGAAAAGGTGAATGCTGTGTTACATTGGCCTCAGCCAACTACTCTTCGTGCAATTCAGCGTTTTTTAGGTTTTGCCAATTACTATAGACGCTTCATTCAAGATTTTTCCTCGATTGCATCTCCTATTGTGGCCCTAACTCGTAAAGGGGCCAATACTAAACAATGGTCCTCTGAGGCTCTTCAAGCTTTCCAGTTTCTCAAAGAGTTCTTCTCCTCTGCTCCTGTTCTTCGACAGCCTGATGTGACGCTTCCCTTCTTCCTAGAGGTAGATGCCTCTAATGTTGGTTTAGGAGCCATTCTCTCCCAAAGATCGGAGCAACAAAAATTCCATCCTTGTGCCTCTCGGGGTCTTCTGCCTGCGGAGAAGAATTATACCATCGGGGACAAGGAGTTGCTGGCTATAAAAGTAGCATTAGAGGAATGGAGATATTTGTTGGAGAGAGCTCGTCATCCTGTGACAATTTTTACTGATCATAAAAATTTGTCATATTTACAGTCTGCTCAATGTTTGAATCCTCGTCAAGCAAGATGGTCTCTTTTCTTTTCTCGTTTTGAACTAATCATAACCTTCAAACCAGCTGCAAAAAATAAAAAAGCAGACGCCTTATCTCGAGCTTTTGTGACATCCTCAGATGTTGAAGATGGTCCCAACCACTCTATATTAGACCCCAAAAGTGTTTCTCTGGCTGCTTCTTCCACTAAGGTGCTACCATTTGGGAGAACCCTCGTGCCTCCTGCTCTTAGTAAGAAAATCCTTTTGTGGTTTCACTCTTCTCATTTTTCTGGACACTCTGGTGAACGCAAGACCTTTGAAATTATTTCTCGAAGTTACTGGTGGCCTTCTATGAGGAAAGATGTCAAAGATTTTGTGGCTGCGTGTGATTTGTGTTCCCAGTTTAAGACTCCCCACAGAACTCCAGCGGGTTTGCTTCAACCACTACCCATTCCTTCCAAGCCGTGGACCCATATTAGTATGGACTTTGTTACTGATCTTCCTCCTAGTAAAAACTGCAATACTATTTGGGTAGTGGTGGACAGATTTTCGAAGATGGCACATTTCGTTCCTTTGACCGGTTTACCTTCTTCATCTACTCTGGCTGATTATTTCATCAAAGAAATCTTCCATATTCATGGATGTCCTTCCGAGATTGTTTCAGATAGAGGAGTACAATTCGTTTCCAGATTCTGGCGGGCTATCTGTAAGACCTTGGGTATCCGATTATCACTCTCATCTTCCTACCATCCTCAATCAAACGGACAAACCGAAAGGGTCAATCAAGATCTTGAGACTTTTATAAGGATGTTCTCTTCAGCCAACCAAGACAACTGGGTAGATTTGCTTCCATGGGCTATATTCGCTCATAACAACATGTATCATGAGTCATCTTCTAAAACTCCATTCTTTGTGGTTTACGGTCACCATCCGTCTTTTCAGAAATTTCCTGCCCTCCCTCCCACCCAAGTTCCTGCTGTAGAGACTGTTTGTCAGACCTTCAAAAATATTTGGTCTCAGGTCAAAACCTGTTTAAAGAAAACATCTGCCAGATATAAGTCTTTTGCAGATAAAAAGAGACGGGCTATTCCACCACTGAAAATCGGAGATCGTGTGTGGTTATCAACCAAAAATATTCGTTTGAAGGTCCCATCTATGAAGTTCGCTCCTCGTTTTATTGGTCCGTATAAGATCATTCAAGTGATAAATCCAGTTTGTTTCAAACTTCTACTACCTAAGAACCTTCGTATTTCCAATGCCTTCCATGTGTCTTTGCTCAAACCTCTTATCATCAACCGTTTCTCGGTCCCTTCTTCAGAACCTCGGCCAGTTCAAATTCATCAAGAGGAGGACTTTGAGATTACTCACATATTGGATGCAAAAATTTTGCGAGGAGTTCTTCGTTTCCTCGTTCATTGGAAGGGCTTTGGTCCTGAAGAGCGGTCATGGATCAAAGCAGAAGATCTCAACGCTCCAGCTCTTCTTAAGAAGTTTTATTCCAAGTTTCCGGACAAACCCGGTTCCAGGTGTTCTGTGCCCACCTTTATAAGGGGGGGTACTGTCACTCACCGGACTGTGAGTGCCATTTCCCGTGTGTTCAGGAACCGTGGCCGTCCGCCATCCTGAGGGTCTGCGCATGTGCAGCCCTTATCAAGCCTTCAATACCTGTTGCTTTTAATTGATTGGATGATCAGGCAACCCTCCCTATTTAAACCACCTGTGATCATTACCTGGTTGCCTGATCTTGGAGTCTCATTCCCCATGAGCCTCTGTAGGTGTTCCTGTGTTCCTCGTGTATTCAGCTTCTGCTGATTCCTGTTTACTGCTATTGTGGTTGCCAGACCACTTCAACTCTCCTGTGTTCATCGTGCCTGCACTCAGCTGATTCCTATCCGCTTCCTCCGTTACCACTACAGAGTTCCTGCTCACTTCAACTCTCCTGTGTTCATCGTGCCTGCACTCAGCTGATTCCTATCCGCTGCCTCCATTACTACTTCAGTGTTCCTGATTGTCTCAACTCTCCTGTGTTTATCGTGTCAGCTCTCCGCTGCCTCCATTACCACTACTACTGGATACCAGACCGCCTCAACTCTCCCGTGTTCATCATGTTTCCAGTTTCACTTACTACTGCTTCCTGAGTATTGCTTCTTTGATTCTGGATTACCTGCCGTGCGCTGCACCAACCTGATTACCGCTTCCACCCTCCAGTGGTCTCTCCTTCTGCCGGCCTTCAGCCTTCAGGTATCCCTGCACGTCGCTCTGACAGCCTGCTCTCCTGAACCGCGGTATGCATACTTTCCATTGACTTTGCTTTTGTATTGCATATCCATCTGGACTGAGTTGTGTTCTTCTCCGGAGCCTCCTATCCACTGAAGCTATTGTTACCATTGACTTTGTTTTCTATTGCCTGGATTGCTATTGAGACTTTGTATACTTCTAGCAGCGCTGGTCAGTTATTGTTGTATTGTGGATATCATCGTGGGATCAAGTTCTGTGTGCTCCGTGTATACTCTGCTTTACATTCATCTCCTCGTGCCCCTCCTCACATATATATAGCAGTGGTACAACGTGCTGACGCAGACCACTGACTCCTGTTCCCTGTGACACCAGTTTCAAGTATCCTCTCACATAGCAGTGGTACAACTTGCTACACGCAGACCACTGACTTCCCCATTACCTACCTTCACCTGGATTCCATTCCTTCACTATAGACAGCGGTACAACTTGCTATACGCAGACCGTTGACTCTCACTACCTCCTCGCTACTCCTGGACATTCCTCCTCACTATAGCAGTGGTACAACTTGCTATACACAGACCACTGACTCTCCTCACGTTTCCTTGTCCATCTGGATCCTCGTGTACATTCATCTACTCATTACCAGTTGCTGCTAGTCATAGACTTTCCTTGAGCATTCTCTCACCATCTGCTGTTTCTCCTGTTCCGTTATTACCCTGCTATCAGAGAACCATAATACCAGCTATATTACTCTGGTAAGTCCATCATCTGGTGATATCCTGGGCAAAAACTCCTAGTGCCCGTGACAATAGCTCAACCAAGTTAGCCCTTTGAATGCCAGTGTGTAATTTGTTGATACATTTGATTAACAAGCTTAGTGTGTGCTTGCATTTACATTTGTGTAACAATCTGGAGGTGTGAAGAGTTTACCCTTTGTTCGCTGGTGTGGGTCTTGCTAGTCTGTGAGCAGATAGAAGCCTTTTGTGCAAGTGTGGGACAGTATATTGGGGTCCGATTGCCTGTATTCAATAGGTGGTGGCAAACCTGAAGTGTGTGAGGTGTGAGCACTGTTTTGCGGCGATTCAGTAGGTCTATATCCTGTGTGATAGGTAAAGAAAGACTGTGGGCTGGAATCGTGTGACCCTTATACAGCAAACACCCCCGAAGTCACGCAGCAGGGAGCGTGTATGTCACTCTATCTGTTTATTTAAAGTTTACCACTTGATATCACATGTTCTTTACTACTAAAATAAACACAATTCTTCAGATCTTCACAGCTAGACTGGATTATTAAACTAGGAGTGGTTGTGTTGTCTTCTGTTTATACTCAGGCCAAAGGGAAGTTTATAGTGAGGACAGAACAATCACTATACGATCAGACATGGTCAATGAGGAATACTATGAAAATGTATCATTTTGTGTGTAGCACACTGAAAGAATAAAGTGACTTATCATGTCTGAGAAGTAGTAGTCTTCTTGCCTACTGATATATGACTTTTTGAGGGCATATTACACTACTCAACAGCCATCTTACATCTGGCATGATATATCTCAATTTCCATGTAACTTTGTGTGTAGAATCTGAATATCATAGATAGATTTTGTGACTGCCGCACATAACTTTTTAACTTATTCTATACTTTATACTTGGCACTTCTGTGCATTATTTTGTATATGATACAGGAGGTTTTCTCCCAAAGAGAAAAAATATCATAACACAGAAAGAAAAAGAAGAGAAAGATATCTTATTGCGGATGCACTCTAAGATTCACAGCTTCATAAAATAAATAATTAAATACTTTATTAAATTCATTAAAAATCGCATATATAATACTGAATCTCTTGAGCTAAATATTAAAGAAGAAAAGTAAAGAAAAACAAAGAAAATTAGTGATTTAAGAATTAATTCACACCCCAAACCAACATTCTGTCTTCCTTATTTCATACATATACAGTAATCTGCTTCTAATATATAAATATATATATATATATATATATATATATATATATATATAATATAAATGTCTAGTGGCGTGTGTTAGTCTGTCTGTGTGTGTGTGTGTGTGGGGGTGGAAAAAATAAAACCAAGCTGCAGCGCCACCTGCTGGGCGGAGTTATACACTGACCTGCTAAATTCTTAGTGTGTGTGGAAAAAAAAATCAGAAAGGGTTGAAATTTGGTATACTAAGATGTTTTTAATTTGTTAATTTAATTTGTTAATTGTTAAAAGTGTTTATAAAGATTTAAAAAATATATATATATATTTCTTGAAGGAGAAGTGACAGTTGGGAGTGGTTGGTGGTTGCTGGGGGTGACAGTGGGGAGTGGTTGGTGGTTGAGGCCTGGGATATGGCCCAAATGCATGACAAGAACCTTTTTAACACCTTAAGTAGCTTGATTTGACTAGAATGCATGAGTATCATGCACGGATTAACTTGTGTATATATATATATATACATATATGTACATATATATATATATATATATATATATATATATATATATATATATCTATCCTTTATCAGTACCATTTCTTTATTATTATATTGATATTCTTACAAAAAAAACTGCATTCAGATCTTACATAAACCAACTCTGTCTACATTATCTTAGTATCTATATATTGTTTATTTCCCACATAAGCAAACGGTATCAATATTTCAGTCTCTGAAGCAGTCTGCTGTCTCTCATAGATTATCTAATTTAGGATGTTTCAGACTGTTTCTACTTATTCATCCTCCAATATTTTTAATTTTTTTATTTTTTTTATCATATTAGAGGGTCAGACTTTCTTGATCTTATTTACACTATTGTGTTATCAACCAGTTTTAGTCCAATTTACATCTAAAATTTATTGATATGTTTCTACAGATGTGTCTAATTGAAATGTGATCTACAGATTACTGCCTCATGTCTGTTTTTTAGAATATCATTATACTCTTATTGATATATTTTAAAAAAAGAATGGAGGTTATACTTCTACAAATTCAGTGTATCTTATTTCAAGCTACAGAGAGTCATTGGGCATCATTAATCTAATTTTATTGATACTGACAAATATCAATGTATTTTAAAGTTTAAATATGTTTCAGAATGCGAATTATCTTTTGATTGTGTAAAAAAAATTTTTTTTGATACAAGCTTAAGTCAGCAATCTGTAACTTGAACAATTTGTAAAGATTTATTAATTGTACTGATACAGACAGTATCCATTGATGAATAGAATACCTTTAACATATTAATAAGCATGTATATGTAGTGCAAGCAGCTGATTATCTTTCTATCATAGACACAAATACTTTTTCACATTGATATAACTCGGAAGGATACAGAGATGTAATGAAAATCAACCTATGTTGCTGGAGAGAAAAACGTCAAGTGCACTCCATTGATTGAGCCGCATAAAATCAGTTTACCTCTGCTTCAAATTAAGTTGGACATAATAAAGAATTTCGTGAAAGCTCTGGATAAAGAATGCTAGGCTTTCAGTTGCCTGAACTAACAGTTTCCATAGTTATAATAAGGAAACTGCTTCTGGAATAAATATTTAAACCTAAATTGATGGAAATGGAGTCTGGAGCTTGGTCCTTCTTCAAGAGTGCTTTGCGTTGATTCTTATGGAACAGAAAAAAGTCCAACTATGTGTCCATTGTGAATAATCTATCGGACAACTATAAGAATATGGGTTGTAGAATGTTACTTAAATTTCACTTTTTACATCCCCATCTAGACTCTTTCCCTGACAACCTGGGTAGTGTAAGTGCCGTACCGGGGGAACGTTTTCACCAAGACATTCTGACAATGGAGCATCACTACCAAGGGCGCTGGGACCATGAAATGATGGGGGATTACTGCTGGTTCCTTTTTACAGAGACCAATGATACACTGTACAAATGGAAAGCATCAACATACTACTTCACTAAAGCAGAGTGACTTTACCTTATATCTTTTATTAACATTTACATTACGGCTAATTTGGATTGTTATGAGTTTCTGAAGTTTCATTTCTGCAGTTTTTAAGTGTTTCTGTAGGTTTATTAGTATTCTATAAATGGATACAATGAGAAAATTACAATTCTTTAGAGATTAATTGAAATTTTCACTTGTCTTACTTTTTCCAAATATAACTATTAACTCTTTTGTTATTTGTGTGTATCTAATAAATGTGACATTATAGAGATAATCTAATTATTCTACTGAGTTCAGCATCCACTGAATTTTCGCCTACATTAGGAGAAAACACATATCCACATGCCAGATGCAGAGACTATTTAAAAACTTGTTCACTAATGTTATTATTATTATTATAATTATGGCATTTGACAAGCTTCTGAAAGATATACCTATATTAAGGAAACACTCAAATGTTGGCATGTTTTGGGAAATATTAGTTAATTCATATATGCTCGTGTCATGGTCCGGAGACTGGATAGAAGCCCAGTGGCAGGCCAATAGGAGATTAGATGATAAGAATGGTCAAACGTAGCCGGGTTCGGTACACAGTGAGGCGAAGGGGGTCCAAAGGTTCAGGAAGAGCCGGCGAGGAGGGCAAGCCGAGGTCGGTACACGAGTAGTTAATACTTGGAACCAGGAAGAGCAACAGGAGCAGGAGCTTGATCGCAGGCAAGGAGCACAATAATCTGGCACTGGTGACAGGAACTGGCCAGGCTTTTCTAGGAAGTCAAGGGGTGGAGCTAAGGCATGCTGGAACCTCAGGAAATTACAGGAACTGATCTGGAACACAGAATAAAGGGAAAGAACTGTCCAGTAGCCAGAATAGCTCAGTCAGTAGAGCAGCAGTCCACAGAGGCAGAAGCCCTGAGTTCGAATCCTGACAGCTAGTGTATGAGTATGAATGATATTTTGTAAATTATAAAAATGTGGATCAAGCTCAGATTATTATTATTATTATTGTTATTGGTATTATTATTATTCACAGAAATTTACACCATCCATTGATGCACGGAAATAAGTTCAGTGTGTGGCTAGAAGATTATTTAGGAATAAAGTTGCATATTTAGGGTAGGGGTGGAAATGTGGATAGCTCTATACAGTATTAATAGGGTTTTGAATTTTATCCTGATTGGTACAGGGAGGCTGTGTAATTCCTGCCATGATGGGGCAGCAGAGGATTAACAGTTATATGGATTGAAGTGGAAGTATGTAGAATGGAATGCCAATTAGCAAGGGTTTGCAATAGTCAAGGCGTAGTATGAAAAATTATTGAATCAAAGATCGTATTGACATGGAATCTTTAGAGATGTTGTGAAGGTGAAAGCAATGAGATATTGTCAGGTATTGGATAGTAAATGGACTAACATTTCTATACAAGGCTCTGCAAAAAATATAATTTTAGTCTAAATTTAGATTTTTTTAAATGTTTTTGTTATACATACATAACTCAAAACATACATTCCAGGGTTTGATAATTAATTTGATCTAATCAATATAGTGCAAGTCAGGCTAATGTTTGTAAATGCTAAATTATTTTATGTGAGCTGTAACTTATTTTCTCTTAAATCTGCATTGATCATACAAGTGTGACATTGTAAAATTATAGAGAATATTACATATATTTTGACATAGTCAATGTACCAAAATGTTTAAATTAGGCATCATAACATTTTCCCTTAGAATATGTTCACTAGAGATGCTTGAACTATTAAAGCCAGTTTGAATTTCTTTCAAATTAACTTCGTTTGATGACTTTGAACATTTAGTCTGACCAAACGCAAAAATATCTAAGTGAATTTTTAGGTATGAACCTTACGGTGTGTACTGTGTAACTGCTAAGCTGTTAACTCAAATTCAAAGTCGAAACTCAAAGTTCAAGTTCAAATTGCAGAACGAAAATTCTTTCAAATAAACTCTAAAATCTTGCCTGTTCGAACCTAAGTGACTACATTTTGCTAGTATTTTTAAAGTAATTTTAATTTGCACAGCAGATATTACTGTGTTTGAGTTTGTGTTTACTTTTGCCATTCCTATGGAAACTGTTAAAAAATATTATACATCAAACTTGAATATGTTCAAAACTTTTTTACCTTGCTTAAATTTAGCTCTAACTTTTATAATCTAAACTTTGAGACTTTTCAAACCACTTTTCAAAAACCACTTTGAAATGATATTTCAAATTGTGAAAAGAAATGTGCTATCCTCTATTGCGGATCATTTAGAACCCAATGTTAGCCCTTTTAGAGTCCCGAATTACCTATCTCGTGTATCTGGTTGCTTTCATCGATCTGCACGTTACTACATCAGGGGGCTACACTAAGGGCCGCAACCTGCAGGATCCCTGCAGCAAAATCCATCCTGCCTTGCGGATGTTCTTTAGACTCCGTGCCTTAGGAAGGCCGGCACCAATCCTGATTGATAGTTGCCCTCGTTGACCGTAATACCCTTGATCCTGAACTCAACTACCAGAACTACAATAGGAAAAATCTATAGGAGGACAAAATTGGACTTCTAGCTGGAACTGAACACACATAATTTCATTAATTTATCGGTAGGCAGTCTATATAGACCTAAACCTGTGTCGATTTTGATTCCCAAATAAAACAACTGAGTCACGGGGCCCTCAGTATTATCATGAGCCACAGGCACTACAAGGTAATAAAACAACGTAACCATAGAAAAAAACATCTACACAGATTGGGGACTGATCTGGACCTACCACAAAGAAATCATGCAAGTAATGGGGGGTACCCTGATGGCGCATACCAGCAGCAACACGCCAATGCAAAAAGGTGCTGAAGAATTAAAAAAAGAAGCAAGATACTGAACATCCCATGGGCAGGCACTTAACAACTTAAAACGCTCAACCCAACCGAAATCTGATGAAGTGTAATGAAAGGAGACAAAAAGCAGATCGGATATTCTCATTTATCAATAAAGACTGGTCCCCAAAACTGCATATCAACTCCAGAGCAGAATCAAAGGACTGGTAGGAAACACTACAAAGATGCTCCAGAATAACATCAAGAGCAGACTCCCACGTTGGAAATAACAAATGCTGACATAATCAAAACTTCCCCGCTACCTTCTTAGGCACCCCCCAGACAGGCTAAACTACCAAGTTCCTCAACAGGGGTTTCCGGAAAGGGGCTGCATGTTCGCCCCTAACGCTACCTCCTTGCCAATTTTCTCCACCAAGACTGCAAGAAATAAACAATCAGACTTCAAATTAATAAACACAGAGGTCCCCACTGACACTTTAATAGGCAAGAGGAAGCCATGCAGAAAGCAAGAACACAGAAATTCAGCATCCGACTTCCACTGATAACGGGCAAGCTATCAGTCTAAATTTGAAAACTTAATGGGAGACATGGCCTTACAAAGACAGGGGCAGCGGGCTTCTATCCCTACAACCTCTCACAGGCCTATCACGAGCTTTGGCTGTGTGATCGCCCCACAGTATAGGCAGGCATAGGTGAACCTACACACCAGGCTATGCCCACAGCAGGCATCATTGAAAGCAAATCACACCCCTCCACACTGAAATGGGATAGTCCTCCCTGCTACCGAGCTCTCCGGCAACCGGCAGCAGAGGCACCAACCCTGCCCTCTTGAGTGACCTTCAATCATATGTTGACATCGTTAAAAACAAGCACAAGTCTTGTTTTTTGCTACTTTGTGTTTAGGCTGACAGTTATTGCAGCTGTTTTGGAGGGGCCCCACCGTTTTTTTGTCTTTGACTTTGTCTGTAAAAATGTAGTGATTTATGAAAATATTGTGAGGGGACACCATATGATGATAATGGCATAATGACTTTTAGCATATAATGTGTGTGGAGAGGAAATGCTTATCTCATTCATTACAGTAATAGGGGATGATATCAAAATCTTTGGAGGTCTGCTACCCTCATCACAAACTTCCTTAGGACTACAAATGTCTGTAAGTAAATAATCAGGAGAAAGGGTCAAATGTATATTAGTTTATGTTCAAAATGTCCCTGAATACTGGATGAGGAGGGCTGGAAATTGGTGCAGATTAGCCAGAAACATGGCTGTCTTCTTGAGCTGGAAAAAATTAAAACAAATAGATTTGCAAGTTTAGGTAATTTTGTCAACATATATTACTTCTATGGGTATACTTTGTTTACACATTTGCCATGCTCAGCAGAGTTCTGAAGTGTTACATAACTTGAAACTCTCAGCAAAGGTGCATGTTATGCTAATCACAGTAGTACTCAGAGGACTAATATTTTTTGGCTGCACATGAAGATATATAATGTATTTTTGTGGGGTGGCAAGGGGGGCAGTTGATTGAGCACAAACATTTATTAGGCCCATCATGTGTGAAATCAAGGATTTTTGAAGACTACACTTTAAGGCTGGCCCCCAACCCCATAACATTTCCAACATTATTGTCTCAAGATGCTTACATTCTTCAACAGCCTCCTCCTCCTTGACCTGCTCCTGACCCTCCACCTCCTCGGACTGCTCCTGACCTTCCTCCTCCTCGGGCCTGCTCCTGACCTTCCTCCTCCATGTCCTGCTCCTGACCCTCCTCCTTCTCTGCCTGCTCCTGACCCCCCTCCTCCTCGGCCTGCTCCTGACCTTCCTCCTCCATGTCCTGCTCCTGACCCTCCTCCTCTGCCTGCTCCTGACCCCCCTCCTCCTCGGTCTGCTCCTGACCCTCTTCCTCATCGGACTGCTCCTGGTCTTCCTCCTCCTTGGTCTGCTCATAGCCCTTGTCCTCCATGGCTCACACCTGGCCCTCCTCCCTGTCACCTCCTCCTTGAGGTTTCTGTGGCGGAGCAGGGTCAGACGGTCTGTTGGAGTAACTATGGTACATTAGCTCATTTAGAAATGTAATCTCTGTTGTACACTTACATAGAAACTGCCAGATAATGATAGGTTACACTTTGAAATATCTATTTTCACACATAGACAATTGAGTGCCCTAAAAAAATCACCTCTACACCAATTATAGATCGACTTAACCGATGGTTTGACTTGGATAATATCAATCACATAGTGAATCAGAAAGATCATTGTTACAGGATACGGTTGATGACAGAGTAATTGGCAGGTGAGGCAGACATTTTGCACATTGTATTTTTCTAAGACCTTGTTATAGCATTGCATAAACCAAATCTAACAGTTAATCAAGTATTTCATTTAAAAAATTGTGAATACTAGAGAACTCACATCTTTGAATCTCAGCCCTGAGATCATCAAGAAGCCGCTTCTGTCACCTCCGAAGATCGCTACAACAGCGCTGGTGCTGCACAACAGTTCGTCTACAGTTGAGTTGTAATTTTATGGGGCGGCGAACATTATAATATGCACGTACCTTATCTTCATTTGTATTGTACTGGCCCCTAGGCCAAGTACAAGTCACCCACAGCGGCAGTTAGCATTTCTGCCTGGGAGAATGTCGCAGCTCTCATGTTTGGAAGTGAATGACTCTTCAACATTCGGCACAGTGATTGGTTCTCAGTGCACTTATGGACATAAACACGTAATGCGCAGATCCATTCAATACCTCATGTAAGATGTCTGCCTCACCTGTCAATTATTCTTAATCATCAACCGTATCCAAGCAATTAGGGCCGTGCCCAGCATGTTGCTAATCCTACATCGGCATTCGCAAGTAAATGAACCTGAATTAAATCACAGTAAAGCTCACCTGCATGCCCTATATAAGGATTAGTGAGATACTCATTCAACCCTGACATTTTGTGACTTCAGGAGCACAAACATTTGTGAGATTGATTTCATATTCAATATTATTGGTGAGTACAATGGTCTATGTCAAGCCTATGTCTTCTTGTGTTGTCATAAAAAAGGGAAAAATTAGACCAATCCATAGCACAACTTATGAGCACTACCCCAGAGATCAGCACTACCCTCGCCCATATAGATCACAACACTAACATAAGATTGGACACTAACCTCACAACTATTAATTGCATGCTAACAGACATCTGCAACATGTTTTCACATTTCATTGGCCTGGTTTCCCACTATGTCACTTCCAACCTTCCACTCCAAATGTCCCAATTTTCCTCTCCTTCCCCATTATCCCAATTATTAATTCCTACCCATTGGTCTAATTTATACACACCAGACCCTCTTCTCCGCCGTGCACCATTTTCCCCTGTTTACAGTCCCCACTTCTCACCTGCTGTCCTTCTCTAACTCAAATACATAATTCTGCCCCCAAACCATCTTGTCCTCCATCTCTTTCTGGCTAATCACCAGCCACATCTATCCTCCAGGCCCTTATGCCCAGCCTCCAGCCAGTTAGGCACAGCCTCTGTCACTCCCTGCTGGCCCAATGACTTTGTCTTCTTCTACACAGCCTTCCACATCAAAGGGAACCAGAAGCCAGATGCAAAAGCAATCCACAGAGCCGTGAGGCAAGCAGAAAGGAAAATTACTCTAATTTTCTTTTCTTTTTTATTATGTATGATGTGTGGTTTTTGATTTGTTTGTTAATATTTCTTATACACTTATTTGATTATCCACAAAACCAAGTTTCTGATTTTTATCTGATAGATTTTAAAAGTGACATTTATACCAGATTAAACAGTTATTTACATTAAAAGTAGGTGGAAAACATATACTGCCTGAAGCAGGCTTTAACTTTTGGAGTTTGCGTGTATAATTAAAGAGTTAAAACATATCTGTACAAAGGTACAAGTGGCCTCATCAGGCTCATAGATCAGTTTGAGGAAAACATAAAAAATTAAAATTTTTGTTAAAAAAAGCATAAAACATCAAAAGAAATAACTTGAAAAAATAAAAATGACAATATCCATGTTTGCGAGCATTAGATAAATATACACAAAAAAAATATCAACAGAATGCTAATGTACTGATGCATGTGGATTATAAATTCTCAAAAGAATGCACAGGAAGTTAAAACAAATATAGAATTAATGGTATCTGGTAATAAAAAAAAAGAAATAACGTGTTTTTTTTCCCTATGAAGTACATTTATTAGAATGGTGTTAATGTCTTCTGAACATACAAAAAACTAGCTTGTGATTGCAATATTATTTTACATGATGTATACAAGAATGTCATCATTACTGATCGGGACTTAGACTAGCCCCAGAGCAGGAGCAAGAGATACGGCAGAAAACAATAAAGAATATTGTATATTCGAAACGCGTTGGATAATCAGGAAGACCGGCTTCAAGACTACCCCACGGATTCACCTGCTGATTGAGAGCTGATGGACATCGGGTAAACCCACTCCTATTCTCACTCTAAGACGCTATTTGAATCATACATTGGGGTACGCTCCTAGAAGCACATTAGAACTTGTTGGTTGTTTTATAATACTTTTAATAAAAATGGAATTATACTATGATCTTTTCTTTGTACATAGATCCCACATCATTGGAGTTCTGTATGGATGATAACGTTGGAGTCACCGCCAGATGGTTGTTTGATGTGCTGTACCCAAAGAAAGTATCCTGTAAGCTTACACCCTGCGGGGGACCCCTCCACGTGGTTATTTATATTAGTTGGCCACATAGATCACCATTGGAAGAGGGGGTTTTCTCACTGGAAGATATCTCTGACATTTATCCATCTGTTGGGACTGTACTGCTCTATGTGTGTATTATTTTATGTGTTACAGCTATCCATGTATGCTGGCATTCCATTGCATGTGATCCTTCTAGCGCTGTGAGTTACACTTTTCTGTTATAAATTGTCCATTTTTGGGAGTCGGTGGCTCCCTTTGTGTACCTCAGGCTGCTGTTGGGAGATACAAAATCAAGAATGAGCGCTGATGTATCTACATTTATTAGAATGGTGTTAATGTCTTCTGAACATACAAAAAACTAGCTTGTGATTGAAAAATCATTTTACATGATATATACAAGAATGTCATCATTACTGATCGGGACTTAGACTAGCCCCAGAGCAGGAGCAAGAGATACGGCAGAAAATCAATTCTCGACCAGCTTGATACAGCCGTGGCTGCATGCGCTTGAATTTGGCACACCCCTTTTGTACATTGAGGTTGGAAAAACACCCATTACCTACCCACTCCACACCCCAAAGTTGCTGTAGTAAGTGCTCCTTGTACTCAATATATCACAAACATTGCTTGCATACACGTCCGTTTCTCTCTGTTTCTTGGCCGTATCTGTATGTTCTGGGCATGCGCAGTGATTTTGCGTACAATACTCTCAAAATCAGCAGATAAGTGCCCTAATGAATCAGACCCTCTATCTCTTCAATTTATAAAATACTCATAGAAGATAGATTTACTCATAAACCTTGTTTCACTGAGACTTGGAAGAGAGATTTACAAGACATTTTGGGCCCTTTTCAGTGGCCGAAGTATAAATTGCTACTCACGCCTGTTTACACAATACCACTATTGTTGAAATCCCAAAATTTTAACGCGAGGTATAGGTGTCCCGAGCTGTTAAATACATTTTCTACAAGAGTAACTCCCCTTTATTGAAGATATAATTCTCTGTGTGTTCTCAGCTACACACATAGACCTGCCCCAAGATCTCCCCCTATTTGAATGAGATAATTCACCTCTCCAAAATCATCACAGGTACCAATGTGCAGAATGACCTTGGTTTCTGACTTCTACCCTTGTCGATCATACCCATTTTGTACTTTACAAAATCTCTTCTTAAACATCTTACTAATGCAGTCAAGTCTTGATCCCGGTTTGCTTGAAATCTCCCTCTCCTCCCACCATGTCCGAGTGGTTTAAAGGCATTAACTTTTTTATGTCTATGGATGACTTATCCCTATCTGCATCTGTCCGGACCTCTGAGTTTACAGCCACCTGAGGGTAAATGTATCAAGCTGAGATTTTCCGGCGGGTGTGAAAAGTGGAGATGTTGACTATAGTAACCAATCAGATTCTAGCTATCATTTTGTAGAATGTACTGCATAAATGATAATTACAATCTGATTGGTTGCTATAGGCAACATCTCCACTTTTCCAACCCACCGGAATCTCTTAGCTTGATACATTTAACACCTGGTTTAGTTGGCTGGAATTTAAAGAGTCTGATGATTATGGTACCAGACTAATATCGTCTCTCCCACCGCAGCTAATACAATAGTCCCAAGACAATACTCCATTGACCTTGCTACACTCCCTCAACAAATGATACTCATCCTCCTTTCCACCATCTCAAGTACAGTATAGTCTTAAATTTCTTGGAATACCTTCTTCCACTTTATTCTGCCCCCTCTCCCTTATACCTTTGTCTGTCTGTCTTGTCCCCAGTTATTTTTACAATTTTCACTTAAACTAAAAACTCTATTACATTACAATGTTGTGATATATATACTCTTTTGACATGCTGATGTGCAACGTATTAAATAAAGAGTGCATAAAAAAAAATGTGTATAATCCTGTTTCTTTGCTGTTTCGTAACGCTGGATTTATGCTAAAGCAGAAACCAAAGTAACCAAAAGTATTTTTTGGTGGCATTTAAAAAAATTATGCACATATAATGTTAGTTCACTTTCATGCAATTTCAATTAAAAAAAACAACCACTTTTTGCCATTATGGGTAGATTTTCTTTGCGTATGAAGAGGTATAAACAACTAATGGCATTTCCTGAAAGTCTTCTGAAAACCACAAGGTTTAATTTGTGCTGGAACTACATAAAGAAATGATGTTGGAATGCAACTAATTCAAAGTGTCAAAACAGTTTTAGCACAGGGGTGAGAGAAGCCTCAGCTATGAAGGGGTTAAACTAAAAAAATAAGATGACAAAAAAAAACACATTTTTGTTTAAAAAAAAATAAGACAGATATAATCTAAAACTTTACAGCTACATTTTTTCCTGTAAAAGAAAAGAAAATTTCTGGAAGCTGGGCAATCGCTCCATTTATTTTAAAACATGTTGAAATTATTTTTGTTTTCGTCAATAAATTATTATTTTTCAGCATCGCTGCCTGTTAATGGTATTCTGAGATGGTGTAACAGGTATCGTGGCAGAACAAGTATCACTTCCATACTTGGAAAATAGACGTTCAATGGCAAAAGTTACTACTGGAGGGTTTGACATCCATGGTAACCCCTATGATGTATTGAGAAAAGAAACAGTAAGCCCTATTGCCAGGGGCGGATCTAGAAAAATGCTGTACCCGGGGCGTTTTAGGGGGGGGGGATTTAGGCCCCGCCCCTTTCTAACATCTTAGGCTGCCGACGGCTGCACACTATGTGCAGGTCCATCCAGCCGTGACAGGCAGGGACAGTGTGCTGCTCGGCTGCTCTGATTGTGTTTTAAACACAGTCAGAGCAGCCGGGCAGCGCACTGTCCCTGCCTGTCACGGCTGGACGGACCTGCACATACTGTGCAGCCGTCGGCAGCAAGTGTCTGCTAGGGGGGGCGATCGCCCCGATCGCCCCCCCCCCCCCCCCCCCCCTGGATCCGCCACTGCCTATTGCTGGTGTAAACTCCCATTTTGTTGGCAATAAGTTTCTTTCCGTGTGATAGCTATAACCCATAACAAACTTATTTACATTTAAAATTGCTCTGTCATTTAGTATTTGTCTTTTACAAGTTTCTAAAGAGTTGTCTGCTGGTCATTTTCACTCAGACTGTTTGCACAGCACACTGCACTTTAGTAATGTCAGTTCAGAGCAGCATAGCTACAGATATATAGCAAATAAATTTAGTTCTTAACTTTGTATGCCACGTTTAGCATTATTAGTGTTAATTTATTTCCTTGCCCACCGGCTAGTGGATGGGCCACTTATTGAGCTCGGTTCTGTTACATTAAGTAGTTGACTTTTAAATTATTATAAAAGGGTGTCTGTGGTCAGTCGCACTTGCTGGTCATCACCGTGTATACTGTGCGGACAACGCTCTACAAAGTTATGCCAATTCAGGACAACATAGCTAAATAGGTTAAATGGGGTGCATAAAATTTAATCTGATCTGATTATGAATTAAAGACTGTTTATCAAACTAAATGCAGGCATAGAAAATGTTGAGTGATGTCACTCAGATTGAATAATGTCACTCTGATATTTCCTAACTTACATTTTTTGCCATTTAGTTGTTAGTTATTTCAATGACATACATTTTTCTCAACTTCCCTACAAGATCACTAATGACATGTTTGAATTATGCTAGAGAGTGCTGGAGCTTATGGCGGCGATGCAGCCATCCGGCTCCAGATTAAGCATACAACTGTTAATACAAACCCTAAAATAAAAACCGTAGGGGTTTGTCTTTTAAACACTATTAACTGTAGAGCTGCCAAAGTTAATAGTGTTTATAAAAAACACCTGAGCGCTTTTTATTTTAGGTTTTGTGTGTTAACAGTTGTATTTTATCCTGGAGCCGGCTGGATGCATTGCCCCCTTAAGACCAGCAATCTTACTGTCGGAAACTTAAGTGACGAGAATTAAAGTTCCAGCATTTACTTGTGTCGCAAATGTTTTCTTTCACTTTCTCTGAAAGTCTACATTTACTACATGTCGCTATAACAACTATCGGTATCCTCTTCAGCAAGATGACTACAACCAAACCTATATGCTTCAAACACCATCACCATTAAAATGCAGTTAAAATCAGATGCACTCACCTCCCAGGTATAAGGGCTAATATCTACTAAGGGCGGACCTATAAGCCACACCCAAATTAGCCTTAAATAGGCTTGACAGACAGCTACTAAGACAAGATAAGGCGATATAAGGCATGAATTTCATCAATAAAATCCATTGATCACAAATCAGTAGATAAAGCCAGTAACCAATTAGTTTATGAATAATGTAAAAATTTCAAAGCACATTTCTTGAAGCCTACACCATATTTGTTAAATAATAATTTTAGACAAGAAAGCTTTCTTGTTAATGACTTTCATAACCATATTAATTTTATCCCCTTCATTATCATCATCAGCTATTTATATAGTGCCACTAATTCCGCAGCTCTGTACAGAGAACTCACATCAGTCCCTGCCCCATTGGAGCATACAGTCCATATTCCCTGAAACACACGCACACATACTAAGGTCAATTTAATAGCAGCCAATTAACCTACTATGTTTTTAGAGTGTAGGAGGTAACCAGAACACCTGGAGAAAACCCACCCAAACACAGAGAAGGCCATGGTCGGGAATTTAACTTGATATCAGCATTACCTGACATCAGAATAATAATTGAAAAGTATATCTTTAGTGCGAGTAAACATAAAATTACATTTCTGAGCACTCCTTTATTTTATTTATAATCATCAAGTAAGTGTGCGTGTGTATGGATATGTTTTTTCTGCAATAACTAAATTCAAGAATTACTTTAAACTAAATACTAAAAATTTGCAGACTTTAATTTAAAAATAAATGTTTGGAGATACCTTACAATTATATCAGAAGCATAAGCAATAGCAATTTTCCAGCAGAACAGAGGTTAAATATATCCTGTCCTTATTATTCCTTTGTGCTGCCATGTTCACACGTTCCATAATTCTGTCCAGCTTGTTTTGTGAGCTGTTTCAGGCAACCTGCCAGGCACAGTATGCCAGAGGGCAATTCTGATGTTCCTATCTCAGGTGGCATTAGGTTTAACAGTGAGGGAGAAGCAGCATATGTTTCATGCAATGACATCATCTGCCAGCACTTTCTACCCCAGACTTCTGAAGAATTCGCCTATTCTCTACTACATGCTGTATAATGCTAAGTGTGCATCTGCTGAAACATCAAAATGTGGTATAAGCAGCAACAATTTATCTACCTTAGTGTAACTAATGCATAATGCATGCTGCTTAACTAGCATGTTAATCAGAATTATAAATAATGATTTTGAATAGATAAAGGCTAAGTACTATTGTATGTTGATACCTAGAATTATGTATATCTGCATGCTCTAACTATTAAATGTATCAATCCAATTCAATTCTAGTAACATTCATAATTATTCCACCAACCTCCTCCCAGTTTGTAATGTTGGTTTTGAGTTTAAAATGTTGTTTCCTGAATGTTAAGAAACTACATTTTAATTTGCAATGCTAACTATAATGAAAAAACGTCAGAATTGCTGAGATGCAAAACACTATGGAGAAAAAAAAAAGCTGAAATGTGTAATTTGTTGGCAATTATTTACTGTGCAAAGTAATTCTATTCTAACATTCTTGTATAGCTTAATTAAAATGAAGTGTGGTATCCGGACCCTACAGTACAAATAATATATGTATAAGTCAATTACATGACGGTGTCTGTGCTTTCTATATTACTAACATCTGTTAAATGGAAAAAATTAATTTGATATATAAAGGCTGTTAGAGAGGACTTTATGTATTTCCTTTAGGATAAAAGATAACTTAATTTTTTTAGGGCTATTATGAATATGCAAAGCCACCTTGGTTAGATGACATGCAAATATATGCACAATTGGTATACATTACTAGAATTCATCTGTTCCTGAGATAAACTGACTTTCAGTTTATTTCAGACAAAGACGGAAGTATTAAACAGTACAAAAGCTACACTCTTATCAAGTGAAATTGCAGTTTCCCTTTATAGAATGATATATGCTTTCATAGTTCAGCTCTAGTCTGATTTCTTACTTAATCTCACAGGGTTTTATATTTTAGGAGTTATGCGTTCGAATGGTTGCAATTATTGTAAACAAAGTTTTAAGTCTTTGCAAATGGATACCAGAGAGGCTGAATTTATTCTTACAGACCACTGCTGGACAGTTGTGCCTTTTCCATAATTTCACTGAATCATCAATATTTTTTATTTGTGCTTTCCATATATTTAGCAAGGATCTCCCCCCTTATGATGACCATATTGTTCACGCTGACATTCATTGAGATCTTTGGAGCAAGTAATCACTTTAATCTAGCAGGCATAACATTTTGGTGTTTCTTTTCTATGCATCTTTTGAATGAACTCTTCTGATGTGTCTGTTGGTTGCATGGGAGAATTAAATACTTGTATCACATCTCTCTTTCACAATTAAAGTGTTCCATGATAAAATGATTAACTGTCTCTGAAGGCAAAACACATCCACAGTACATGTGGAGATCAACTAACTTTAAAAAGCTTTAGTGCCTGCCATCCATAACACATATTATTAACTAATAGTGTGCAACAGTAATTTGTTTGTGACAAAATATTTTTAACAAGTACATTTATTTTTCCATATGCAAAGCAGTTCTGTCTCTTCCATCACTTACTTTAAAACCTCACACAATATCTCAAATCATAGTTAAATGATTAGAATAGTGCAGTTGGAAATACTGTGTACATGGATGGCAAATAATCTCCTTGTGGAGCATGCACATACGCTTATTCCAAACTAATTTATAATGAACCTTTTACCATAGGACTGATTTTAACACCCAAAACGATTTAGAAGAATCCAAAGTGGTAACTACATTAAAATTTCAAACTTTATCATTGTACTCATCTAGGAGAATTAACTCCAAAATACAATAGGACTGAATCTAGGACACTATTTTATACGTTGGCAAAGTAAGAGATAATACAAAAGTAATTCAGTTACACAAAATAATATATCTCCGAGTACTGTATTAAATGGAAATTTTAGGCAGGAAAGCTTTCAGAATACAGAAGTTACAAAAGAGAAACAAAAATCTTAGTAGTTCTACACATGTAATTTTGTAATGCCATTTTCTATTACAAGTGAACATAATTACAGTTTAATGTTCTGTAGCTTTAGAACAGATTTATGTGGAAGTTTTATGGAATACAACACTTGGAACTCAGAGGGGCTGTATTGTTTATTATTCATAACATCTGCCACTTACAGCAAAGAGCGCTAAAACACAACATTTTTATGTGCTCAATGCCTGAGGTACAACTTAGCAGCTAATAAGCTATGTTTTATTGTGCTTTTTATTATTGTCCTTCTGTCAAAATTTAAAAGCATTTGCCCTTGTCATAAATAAAATGTTCCTTTCCTGGCCACAAAAAAAGTGGTTAATATATCTGTGAATAGAAAGGTAGAGTTTGTTTTAAAATGCAAACCATTAATTATTGAATAAAAGTACTTGGTTTCTCTGTTTCAGCACTCCAGCTGTTACTGAACTACATGTCCCATAATGGTCAGTGTGCCAGTAATGAAAGTGATCTCCCAGTAACTAATGTATTACTATCAATCATTGTCTAATACAGTCCCACATATTACATGACCTGTCTAGGCATCTCCATACCTGGATCTTTACAAGGAACCTTTAGGAAATGTAAAGGTGTATTAAAGACTGGGCCTGACGTTTAAGTGCTGTTTTGTGTTGTCATGAGTGAATGCATCTGTTTATGCCAGTAAGTACATGGATTTGTGGGCCAAGCTGACAGTGATTACAGTGGTACATAATTTAGGGTGTTGAGTGTGGGCTAGACATGAATGCACCTAAATATCACCTGTAAAAATTAGATTTTGTGTGATTAATTAAATGAGATTCAAGGGGTACACTTTGGGGTGTACTCAGGGGAGATTTGACAATTTTTAGCCCAGGTTGTAAGACTCAACTCAGCAGCCTATTAGGAATATTTTAAAGGGAAAAAATTACAGGTGGCCAGGTGACCCAGTCTTGTCTTTAAAAGTCATTTCACCGTCAAAATTAACTTAAGACATAAATAAGGATAAAACAAGCACTATTTTAGTGGGAAAAAAAAGTGGTGGTAGACATTATTTAAGCTCCAATAATGCCGTCAAAACGAGCAGCGTAAAAATTGTGATTAGTATATGGCCGACAAGCAGTAAATATAGACTTTCCATATAACAGACATCTAACATTCCCCCCGCGCTTAATTGCTGCAGATGTAAAATGAAACTTTCTAAAATGTCTCCAGCAAGAAATGACGTCAGTTACAATGGCCAGAGTGAGATTGCCGGTTTGCAAGTGGCAGTGGGTGGACCCGTCGTCTGTATAATGTAATCCAGGCGGCAGGTCCGCCCATTGCTGATATAATACCAGCAATCTCACTCTGTCCATTGTAAGTGATGTCATGTCTTGCTGGAGACTTTTTTTAGATAGGCGCACTTTACATCTGCCGGCAATTAAACGTGGATGTTGGATGTCTGTTATATGGTAAGTCTATATTTACTGCTTGTCGTCTTTATACTAATCACAATTTTTACGTCGCTCTAACTTTTGTCTGCATTACCGGAGCCGGATAAACCTACCCCACCCAAAAAGGAGAAGTTAAATTTATGAATGGGTACTTCTAATGTAGGCAGGACTTGTAAATAATAACTCTTCCCTCCATGTGCATTTTTAGCCTGACCTTCCAACCCGCAAAAGGGGGGGCAGTTCAGTGAGGCATGAGATGCCCATTTAGGTGCATTGAACTGATTTTAACACCCAAAAGTAGGAATGTACTGCGTGAATTCATATTTTTAAATTAGTAAATGACTTCTTGTGAGCATCAGCAGAAAACTATAATAGATGTGTGTAACCCAGGACAGGTTACCCGAAGCTACCTTTAGTTAGTGTTAGGAAATTTAGACTGTAAGCTCCATGGGTCAGGGACTGATGTGAGTCAGTTCTCTCTATAGTGCTGCGGAATTAGTGGCGCTATATAAATAGCTGCTGCTGATGATGATGATATAATCTCTTATCTCACATTTTCCTGTATCCTCACTCATGTCTTTTTTCATTCTCCTGGTCTGGCCAGCAGAAGATCTCAGCCTCCATGCTCGAGGTATGAGGAGTTTCACCACAAGAGGCCCTCTACCTGTGGTCTTATTCAAAAGGCTCAAGCTGCTGGAGGTGAGTGATGCATTGGTAGTTGCACTTAGTAGTGTATATTCCGGACAATTGCCGTTTTGCCTAAAGTGTCCCATTTTTCTACATTTGAAATATTGAAGTATTGGTATAGTAGTTATGAAAAATACACAGAGAAACTCTCTTCTCGCAGTAGAGGTAATTTAGAATGTGAAAATTCCGCTTTGGTGATGCACAGACTTTGTGTCCCACTTTAAATGAGGTCTTATGCAAGCTGCCAGAAACTTTTATAATTAGTGTACACACTCTAATAGCATAAAAAAGGTTTTCAAAACAAATATGGAAAAGATCCAGCGCTACAGTGTAATACAATCTATATCTAGAAATATAAAAATATGAAAACACTTATATTATTGGTTCTGGTATATCTTCATTGTCCAGTATTAGTCCATCAAGTTGCATGTAATATACAATACAAAAAATATACATAGTGAAAAACTGTTTTCAATAATAAAAACATTCTAATTATAAATATAACCATATAAAATAATAATCCAAAAAATCCTAAATAGTTACCGTACCCAATAAGTTCTTTAAAAGTGCCCAAAACCAGTGTCTTTATCCAAAGTGTTTGGTGGATTTTTACCATGCAAACATCTACCATGTGAACACTATTCCAGCAAACACTTTGGATAAAGACACTGGTTTGGGCACTTTTAAAGAACTTGTTGGGTACGGGACCACCAATAACTATTTAGGATTTTTGCAATATTATATTATGTGGTTATATTTATAACTAGAAAGTTTTTATTATTGAAAACAGTTTTGTATATTTTTGTATTTTATATTACATGCAACTTGATGGACTAATACTGGACAATGAAGATATCATAGAACAGAACCAAGTGTACCTGAAGCTTACGAGAATAATATAAGTATTTTCATATTTTTATATTTCTAGATATAGATTGGATTACACTGTAGCGCTGGATCTTTTCCATGTATGTTTTGTTTCTCTTTCATTTCACTGGCAAGTGCACCACATGGGAGCACTGCTGGGGTATTAAAAACACTGGATAAGTGACATTATGTCACTCATTCAGTCTTTGAAGTGCCCCCTAACCATTGATGCTCTAGGTAATTGCTTAGGATCACCTAATAGTAGTGCTGTCCCTGCATGTAATAAATATAATCCAGGAGAACCCTCGCTCTCATTATTAATCTAAGCCCAAAATAAGGTAAAACTAGCAGTATTTTATAAGGAAAGCAGGAAACGTTTTATTAAATGAACCTTGTGGTTCTAAAGAGGTTAGAGGTTGTTCTTTGTAAAACTGAAACTTTTCCTCTAAAATTGGGACATTTAGATGTCATAACATAGTCAGTGTAAAGCCAATTACTTTTACAGCTCCTTACTGGTCAAAATAGTTTAGTTACAGTGGGCTTTCATGTTTGAGAGGCAGATTTAATGCGAAACAAATCATCATCATTATCAGTTATTTATATAGTGCCACTAATTCCGCAGCGCTGCACAGAGAACTCATTCACATCAGTCCCTGCCCCATTGGAGATTACAGTCTAAATTCCCTAATATACACACACATACACCGAGAGAGAGAGTATAGGGTCAATTTTGATAGCAGCCAATTAACCTACTAATATGTTTTGGGAGTGTGGGAGAAAACCGGAATCACATCATGTCCCAATTGGCCATAAAAATATATTAACCGTATTAAGAAGGTGGTCCAGAGAGGTATTCCAGTGAGACAAAAATAACAGCATATCATCTGCACAGAAAAATATAGTATCACGACCCCTTCCCACTGGGAGCCCAACAATATGCGGATGAGTCCAAATTAAACATGCTAGGGGTTCTATGGCTAATGTAAACAATGCAGGAGATGACTGTCAACCTTGCCTGGCCATTAACAGAATCTCTTGCTACTGGGGCAGAATATAGTAGCTGGATCCATTTGATAAATCCAACCCCCAACCCAAATCGATATAAAACCTCCCATAAATATCCCCATTCCACCGAGTCAATGGTCTTGACTGCATCAAGAGATGAACCATTGCCTCTTTCTCGGTTTGGGGGGTAATTGGATATGCGTGTAAAGACGACGAATATTAAAAATGGTGGATTTGCCGGGCATAAACCCCGTTTGGTCCGGGTGAACTATTTTTGAAATGACAGAATTAAGTCTAATAGCCAAGATTTTAGCTAGGATTTTTACATGCTTACAAAGGAGCGAAATTGGTTGATAGGATTCAGGGTATAGGGGATATTACTAGGTTTTGGTAGAACCATTATCAGTGCCTTAGACATTGAGGGTGGCAGATTACCCATTTCAAAGAACTCTTGAAATGTGACCAACAATTGTGGAACAAGAAAATTTCTGAATTTTTTTGTATAACTCCATAGGGAGGCATTCACACACCCCATCCACCCCCTGGGCCTTATGATTGGGAAACGAGGATATCGCAGCATCTTTTTCTTCCATAGTAAGAGGCACTTTCAAAAAGGGATACCGATTCCTCGGAAAGTCTAGGGAGTTAAATGGAGTCTAAATATGCGGAGAGCTGGGTACTTTAATATTGCACCTTAGAAGTATAAACATCCTTATAAAAGTGAAAGAATGTATTAGTAATTTCAATACCCCTAAAAAATTTGCACATGCTGATTATTATAAATCACTGGAACAATCCTATTAGTCTGCCGTTCCCTAACTAAACAGGCCAAGTAGCTCCCACATATAGGCCTGTGAATATTGACATTGCAATAAAAGTAGGTGTAGTTTAGATTTATCATATAGATAGTCCTTCCAGTCTAGCTGAGCCATCAACCACTGGAGTCAATCCTCCAACACATGTTATTGAAAATATAAACACTCCAAGTACCTGCAACGTTGTTCCAACATAGATTCAGTTTTACTATTAGTTTTTCTATTGAAGGAGATGTCATATCATTATCATTAAAAAAAATCCTTTCCACATGTCAGCAAGATCAACTCCAGTCACCAGGGAATCCAACCAAACCGGGTTTTAATTTCCAAATCCGAACTCCCCTATCACTAGTCAGGTCAATACTAATAAGGACTGGAGAATGATCAGAAATACCTCTGGAGAGATAGTCAATTGAAATAGCCCAGGGAAATAATATCAAAGAGGGCAATACCAAATATATCCATGACATGGTGTTGTAGGATATAGAGTAACAGGAAAATGTTTGTTCCTCCGGGTGCCTAATTCTCTACACTTCTACAAGGCCTGTCTCCTCAACCAAGTGGGAAAAAGGGGTAAGGCTATGAGGAAAGGGCACATTGGACTCATGCCATCTATCCAAGCCTGTATGAAGGACGTTATTAAAATCTCCCAGGCACACCACCAAAGTATCTAGAAAGAGTGCCATAAAAGTAGCAGCCTTACATAAAACTTTGTTGTTATAGAGAGGTGGGATATATACAGCCAAAATAACAAAAGTGGAGAATTTAATAACCAATCTAAGAAACACGTACCGCCTTTATGGGTCGGTCTGTACATGATCTAGAGTAAAAGTAAATGTTTTCTTAATTACTACCATACAGATGTGTCTCGACTAAACAGGATATGTCTACATCATACTTACGGACCTGAGACACAAGGGAATGTTTAAACTTGTCATTCAACCCTCTGGTGCTCCATGTGACCACAGGGAGCCCCCTCCTAGACAAAATATTCACAGCCAAACCGAACCACACATCAATAAAGAAAGTCGGAAATGCAGTAAGAGGGAGAAGCAATCAACTAATACAAGGGGGTAAATGTATCAAAGTCTGATTTTGAAAACACAGCGATTTTCTTGCGGGTGTTTCATCTCTCAGATGTATTAAAGTGAGATTTGCTGTTAAATCGCCAGAAATGTGTTTCTGTCAAAATCGCTATTTACAAAATCGATAGAGATCAAAGTCTCGACTGTTTGTCACTCTAGCTATACAAGTCTCAAATGTATGAAGCTGCGATTAAGCAAACTCTCCTGAGGCTACTTCCTCAAAATGTGGAAAATATGATGTTCATAAAAATGAACTTCAATTTCCACGAGGAAGGTCTTTCCCGCCAATTACATCAAAATACTGAGACTTAAGTAATGGTGGATTCCAGCGGTGATGAATTAATAATGTGTGAGGATGATGTACAAACTGATGAGGGTGAGGATGAGGCTGAGGATGATGACAACAACATCTTGCCACAGTAGAGTTCATTAACAGCACTGTTTCCTTAGGTGCATTAT